>NC_135769.1:9627536-9840036 GCF_052425735.1 Oculina patagonica | reverse complement strand
TAACAATGCTTCGTGTTAACGAAAACTTAATAGTGAAATCAAAACAACTTAGCTCATCGGTACGGCAGCATTGCTCACACAGAAGTTTGCTGAAGTCTTGTGTTATTATATAAAACAAATAGATTTCATTTTGCCGTGCGTCTGTTCAGTAATAGATCACAGAAGACGTCAAAATGTGGTATGAGCATCAGTGACCCACTCGGCTAGCGCCTCGTGGGCCACTTCTCTGTTCATACCTTCGGTGAAATTCCTTAAAATTTGGCATAGATGTGATACCTTTTTAACTGCCCTTTTTGCCGTTTTTTTTACAAAAATCTGTAAGCCAGTTTTTTTGCTTAATCAAAAAAACACAAAATAACCAAAAACGTAAAAACGACCTGGACAACCCCTACTTTTTTTGTTTTTAAAAGTTATTTCTCATCAGATTCAACCCGTTGGGAGAATTTCAAAAATTTTCACCGAAGAAAATTAAAGAAATTTAAGATCAAAGCCATAAAAACACCAAAAAATAGCACTTTTTGAGTAGATGTAGCTAAAAAACGAAGGCCGTTATTTTAAAAAAGAATAATGCACAACATATTTTAGTCCTTGTTTTTAATATTTCGGCAGCTTTTATTTAACTAGTTTAAAAAATAACGCGAAAATGATCTCTTGATGGGTATCACTTGTGCGCGCGCCGTAATATCTCAAAACCCTATGGAGCCACCTTAAATAATCACCCCGCGCGAGGTGATTATAGCTTTGAAGGCTTGGTTACTTAGCCACGCCACCTTTTGACATCCAGGCAAGTAAACATGGCCGCTTTTGCTGAATGAAAATTTCTTTGATTTGAAAGAAACCAGTCCAAGTCCTGGATATTTTAAACAATGGGAATTTTTGAAATTAACTTCCAAGACTTTTGGACCGAAAATATTTTCAAGAGATGGTTCTCAAGGCATTAGAAAGGATCGTAAACACGGCGGTTTTGGCGATCGATGAGAAACTCAGTCAGATCGATTCAGCAAACATTATTTAGTTCTCTTCTCACCGGAGCTACTCATTTTTAGAGGATTCGCACATTCGCTTAGAAGTCATCCACAATCATACAAAGGTAAAGGACATCTATCTTTCTCGTTGTGTTTGTTTTGTTCCGTTTTATTGCTTTAACTAAATAAATTCTGATTGCAATCGATGATTTAAACTGGTTTACACCGTATGCAAGCGAACACACGTGTTTGCTCTTTTCTTGTTTGCTATCGTTATTGTTTTTAGACCCTTTTTAGTTCTTGATAATCACCTCTAAAAATTATACTAAAACAATTATTTGCCTCAGGCTCAGTGATTATTGTTGAATAATCCCCTCGACTTCGTCTCGGGGATTATTCAACAATAATCACTTCGCCTTCGGCGAATAATTGTTAAATAAGGGTTTTTTGGTGAGCTATATTTGGAGGGGCTTAATCCGGGAAGGGGGGGGGGGGGGGGGCTTATAAGTGGAATACAAAAAACGTTCTGAAATGGGCTACGGGAGTGTTGATCGAAATACGTTTTTAAATTAAAAATGCATAATAAAGCAACATTTAGCCCTGTTCGTTACTGTCATACGGCAGAGGGGGCTTATATCCAGGGGGGCTTATAATCGGATGTATTTTTTTGTTTCCAGGTAGATAAGCCTATAACCGGGGGGGCTTATAAACGGGAAGGGGGGCTTATAACTGGGATTTTACGGTATTCAACAAAGTCAGTAGCTCGTATACTCCCTGGAGATGGGGGACTCCCATATGAAAAAGGTGGGAATGCTCATCGTCTCGCCTACTGGTGTTAATTACAGATTTTGGTCTCACTTTATAGGGTGTTTAGCCGGGACAGAACACTGATAAGTCGTCGAGGTCATGTTAAGGGTTGCACGTAAGGAAACAAAAACGTCGATATAATGTTAGCGGTCTAAACCAATCAGGCAAGAAAAGTACACCGGGGGGGGGGGGGGGATACTCCATATAACGGCCTATACGGGGAGGCTCCGCCCGAAAGGGGTACCTTTTTCAGGCTTCAGGTATATAAAAGGGTAGGGATTTCACAAGATTAGATTTATGAAAGGGTAGGAAATTCTGTTATGTGTGATAATTAATATATTAAAAAGGCCTTTGAATTAAATATTTCGAACAGACGCGACTTATGGCTGTATCGTCTTAATTTATTAAGCGCTACTTAAAATGTCAAGAAAACGCCCTGTTTTAAGTATATGTCGTGTCGTGTCTACAGTAATATGAAAGGGGTACCTTTCTTCTATAAAATTTCTGTCAAAATGGTATATAAAAGGGTAAAGGGTTGGACCTCGGGGCGGAGCCATACCGTACAAAACTTTTTTGAGTGCCCCCACCCCCGGAAAAAAGTGGCCTTAGTCGGCGACAAACACAGCTTGAGCCAAGCCCAGTTGGGTCTTCCGAGTTAGGGTATAACTCTGTTTCACCGTTATCAACTTCAAGTTCACAATCAACTTGAATGGTTGATAAAGGCAAACCAGTGTTTACTTATAATCCTAAGCTACGTTTTTATTGCGGCTCAATAAACAAATATTTCAAATAAGATCCAACACAGACAAGAATTCTAACAAATAGAAGGCTAACCAGATGGATATTTGTATAGCATTCCCAAAGAATTGAATTTAGGACCACTGGAACCTGCAACATGTTTGAAGAATGTAGGGCTAGAACCCAGGACATCCGAATAACAACACCAGCGCGGCCATCAGCTTCTTGGACCGGCCTAGAGACTCCATAAAGCATCAAACAAAACCATTTTATTCCATTCTTTATTGTATAGTTAAGGTAGAACTACATTAAAAAGATCGAGAATTTCTTCACGACAGATGAACTATTATTTCTGTCAATACGTCTTCCTCGGATAATACGATGAGTATTCTTGCGTTACCTGTGCAAATAAGAACAAAAGTCGCTAAAGATTAGAATTACAGTAGAATTGCAGTCCAACCTAAGCAAACAGTTCACTCCCGTAAGATGCAACTAAACTCCAAATCGACTTACTGATTAAGGTGACCATATGTATGAAACTGACAGTAAGAAATATTCTCCGTTTAAAGGTTTTATATACTCAAAAGAAATATTTTTTTTGTACAGAAAAAAACGCATGACCAGGTCTCTAAACGCCGTTGCAGAGGATGTTTTAAAATTATTTGTTTTTAAATCCACACACCGATAGATATGCTCTTACTTAGAAACGCCTACAGCAACGGCTGCTTTCAGTTAGAAAGGTACTCCGGCAAAATATTTTCATTTCATCGTATTTCAGTTACACAATTAACCAAAACTTTTGAAAATTCCATTGATTTCCATTGTTTACGCCTACTACGGGGCCGGATAGTTCGAAAGACGATTAAAACTAAGCCAGAATTAAAAGGTGATCAAGGTTGTAATTTCTCTTGTATAAAAGCGTTTTTCATTGCTTATGTTTTCTGCAGTTTGAAATTGATCTAAAAGGGCAGAAAATGTTAATTTAAAACTCTAAAGAAAAGTTATAAAAATTAAAATCAAACCTCTTGCAGGTTTTCGCTTTAAATCTACAAAGCGCGTAAGTGAGGTTGCATTTTTTTGCGAGAGTTCAGAATTCGGCCCAGTGGGCTAATGGTTAGTGCCCTGGGCCCGGAAACAGCGGTCCAGGTTCGAACCCTGGCCGGGGCAATACGTTGCGTTCTTGGGAAAGACACTTTACTCTGACAGTGCCTCTCTCCACCCAGGTGTATGAATGGGTACCGGAGAATTTACTGCTGGTTGTAACCCTGCGATGGACTAGCCCCACCCAGGGATTAGTAGAAATACTCCTAGTCGCTTCATGCTACGGAAACCGGGATAAGCTCCGGCCTAGTCCAGTCCCTGAACTCTTTCTACCGCGCGCCCTTATTCTTTATGCACTGGGTTCAACCGGCCTATAAAGGACGCGCGGAAGGGAGAGTTCAGGGACTGGACTAGCTCCGGCCTGACGGGCCACCAGGCTGAACGTAGACTTTACCTATGTAGGCATTTACCATTCAAAGCCTTCATAGTACGTGCAGCATACAGTAGACGGTCCACAATTTCCAGGTGTAATGAAATAGCCCCTGTCCTCGATGCAGTTAGCATGGGTCGAACAGTAGCTCATGAACGAACAGCCTCCTGCTGGGGCGCGCTTTTCGTTCTCGAGCATTTCATATTCTGTAAAGAAGGATATAAAACCTGAGTTAGTTTGGTTTAGTAAGGTTTGCCAAAAGACCCACTATGAAACTTTATGTTCGCAAAGAATTCACTTCTATGGATCTAAATGTCGAAACCATAGCTTTGTCACAGCCAAATGTGTCGATGGTCGTTTTAATTTAAAGTTACAAACAAATAAGAGTAACTTTGGAAACTGTTCAGCCCAATGGTATATCAAAAACCCACATCGCAATCCGTTTCAATCTTCTTCACTTTTGGCCCACTGTACCTTCTTTTTTCTGTATTTGCTGTGTTATTGAAATGTTCCTTCACTGTTTAAAGCGGTAATTTTTATTTTTCACCGAGTGGCCATTTCCCATGCCTAAATTTGGCTAAAATCCGTGACACAGTTCCTTTTAAACAGCAAGGGACCGTAAACGATAATGCTGCTAAACGTAGAATCTGCTAAGAGATTACCCTGGGTGTCAGAGGTTTTTTTGCGCGGCTTCCAGCCTTCGGTCGCCGAAGAGTAATCCTCTGGTACTCAGGGTACTAAGAGATCTAATCAGCCAAAATATGAAATAACAAACAATACAGCAAGGCTGATCATACTACGCGAAAAAAGTAGACTTTGCGAGACGCCAACACGACTAGAACTAGAACTAATAGAGCAGGATTGTAATCAGGGCGAAACAGCTGTCCACGGTTTCACTCTATCAGTTCTAGTCGTGTTGGTGTCTCGCATAGTCTACTTTTTTCACGTAGTATGATTGTTTGTTTTTTTTTTATGAAAATTATAGCCGGTTATAACAGTAAGTCGAATGATAATATGAGTCCAGGGCATAAAGGGCCCAACTAAAGAACGATTTGTTTGAAACTGATCGATGTTTATAAAATGTTGGAAAAGATAAAGAAATTGTCATTAAAAGAGTTCTTACTTTTTGTTTATCTGCCTGGTGATTTTAAAGTATCCCATAGCGCAATTAAATCGAATTATTGCGGATATTTAGGCTTTTAGGCTTCAAGCGTTGTACGTGGTGGGAAAAATACTTGAAATTCGAGGGGGAGGGGGTGTTTATGACCCCACCGCTTTCTAAAGGAGTAAGGCTAACATTCCTGAAATCATTTTGGCCACGGACTGCAGTTTTAGGCACTGATACTGGGATGGGTTCCTCTGAAATCATATGTTCTGTAATAAGAAGGCTTAGATGTGCGGTTGGAGGGACGATGAATTGCGAAACTTAATTTCTAAAAAGGACAAAAGAAGCCGTCGACTGCAAGAATAAAGGTTGGTTGAAAATTAGACAAAATTATCAGTTCTGGGACACTATATAAAATCTACGCTCAGATGTGCTCTATCTTCCCTTGCTGCGCTAGAAGACGTCATTTTAAAAAGTCTGGGAAAACTTCATAAGTTAGGCTTTTCCTTGTCTACAATTTCAAGTTTCAATGATATAACACCACTCTCTACGCTGTCTAAACTACAAACTTATCAAACTTTACTTACAAGCAACACCAAATGGCCAACTTTGTGCCGGTCAAGCTTACCTCTCCGGAAAAGTCCCGAGAAAGGATTTCGAGGTTTGCATGTAGCAATTGTGACCATCGCCAACACAAAGCAGAGAATAAGCAGTTTTCCAGCCATTGTTTTTATTCAAACTAACAAAAAGAAGCAAAGTTTAACATAAAAAAGACACCCTTCCACGTTTTTTTTTTGTTACTTTTGATAATCTGTTCTCAAACTCATCAATAATTCAAAAACTCATAACCGTGATGGAGATTTGGATACCTGGTCTCAATAAGCATGGATTTTTACTAAGTAAGCGTAAGCACAAACGCGAGCACGCGAACAGGAAGTTCAAGCATAAGCATCAAAATTCAATGTTTTTGTGCTTTTGCTTGCGTCGAAGCCGCATTCACGGTGAAATAATAGCTGTTATCCTTACGCTTGTGCTTGTGCTTGCGTCGCTAGTGAAAATCAGGCTTTAGCCTGCAGTTGAGTCTGACTTTTCAGAGCTATCATTTTATCTTGATAACCTAAGTCCCTTTTCGCTCGCATTTTCCAATCGGAGAATCGTTCACTAAGCGCGAAAAATAGCCCTCTTGAAGGCTAAAATAATAAGACATCAAACTATTTTGTAAATTAGTATTTAACAGTAACTGAATGAATTCTCGCGCGCTGATTGGCTAATTTTTATTATCAATAAGAGTACAGGTACATTATGTGATTTTCGCGTGCTGTCAAACTGCCAGTGTTTTAGCCAATGAAATTCTTTTGAGTGTTGTCAGCTGGAGCCAATGAGAAGGTAAGAAAAGTTATTGACAATAGTTGCGTCCTGATTGCTTCAATTTGAATAAAAATCAGAAATTTTCACGTTTACTTGTCTTTCCTCTTCATTTAACCGTGCATTTGACCTTTTTTGCCTTTTTATTGTAAAAAAATAATTAGCAATCGGTTGTTTCCTCTTGGGTTTAAATGTTATCGGACAGTTACGACTTATAGTACAGATGAATTAATAATACTGCTGCAGAGCTGCGTCAAATTACTAAATTTGAATACATAATTATTGCAAAGAATAGTTTTAATTTTTTTGCTGTAAAATCCATACTGCATCTATGAGATAAAAGAAATACTCTATGTCCTAATTTTAGTTCTCCACAACAGGTGGAACGATTTGAAATGGTCAAAAAGATCAGTTATTTGAGCGAAATCACATTAAGATTCTTGTAACTACATATTCCGTAGAGATTTTACTCAATAAAAAATCAAGCTTTCATACTTAAAACGTGATCGAGAGTTTTTCTTTACATAAGGCAGCGTTTATCTCAATTTTTATTACATGCAAAAAGTGCCACCTGAAGTAATAGCCTTCGAACGAATCTAGAAAACTCTGGCTTTTAATCATTTACGGAATTTTCAGTGTATAAAGGAACTAAAATTTTGGGCAAGTCGATACCTCACCCAGGTTTTTCTATTTTTGTGAAAAATAAACTCTTTATCAAAATTCCATGGCACTTAAACTGACTGACTACAGCTTTCGTAGGCAATTTCGAAGAATTCGAGTGAAGTTCTTCTTCGTAAAATATATTCCTGGTAGTTCCTTCAATCAGTTCCTAAACCATCCAATTTTATATCATTATTTACTGTAACTTTCCTGGAGCAGAATTTCCAGAGCAAGTACTAGCATTCCCCCGTTGAAATTTCGTGTCGTTGTTAAACTAAATTCATGTTAAGATAGAACTTGAAAAGCGATCTCATGTTGTTTGTTTTCGCATTACCTTTCGTTGGAAAATATTAATAAAAATAAGATACTGAATTTTTCCAGGATAGTTAGCAGTGGTCTAAAACTAAATTTCACAATACTTCTTAAGAAAAATAGATGTTGGTAGAAAAAATTGTTGAGGGTACAAACCTTGTTAGAATTCACAAAAATACAATGGTAGATCAGTCGCTGAGCTATGCGATGCGAAGAGAGAATTCTACACACAAATGGTTTTAACGCTGGTGCTCCTAATATATTTATACTAAAATCTCTTCCCGCAAACTTAATCAGCATTTGCAAATGCATTGTGCGCCTTCCCGGAATTTTAGATTTTATCACCTAGCTTTCTCACTTTTAATACGCTTGAAGCAGTTTTAACTGAATCAAGGAGGAAAAGATCCGGCCTTGTCTTGTAAGGATCTAGCTTGTGAGAGGACGGTTTCGGTCGCAATCAATCTTAATGTGATCTTTTGGTAAACAGTAAAATTAAGGAAGAGAAATCAGCTACATTTCAAGACACGCACCATTTTTTTGGGTCATTTTTACAACAAAAT
Organism: Oculina patagonica; assembly: GCF_052425735.1. Lineage (NCBI taxonomy): Eukaryota > Metazoa > Cnidaria > Anthozoa > Scleractinia > Oculinidae > Oculina > Oculina patagonica. The sequence continues at coordinate 9,832,053 of NC_135769.1, read as the reverse complement.
CCTGCTTGGATGTACAATAAATTGCAATTAGTTCTTTTTAAATTAAAAGGTTAAATTTGAGAGGAAAAATTCAACGAGGTTTTTTTCTTGTAGACTTGAAAATAAAAGACCTTCATATTTCTCAATGAACACACTCAAATGGTTTTTGACCACACGATTGTCATTTGTTATCATTTTTTCTAATACAAATAAGCTTCTTTCTGCTCTTAATTTGTGTCTTATATCGCAAGTCGCCGCAAACTTATCCGGCATTAAAAATAATTTCCTCTTGCCTCGTATCTTTCCGTCATTTGTTTTTATCAATCATTGAAAATGGTGAACTAGTGGAGAGTGACATGGCACAACATTTTCCCGTGAGAAGAGAGTTTTACCATTTACAAATTGCGGAAACCTGGCTTGCAACCGAATTTTGAAAAGACTTAAATAAATTAAAAGGTTAGATTATCAACTCTCCAACTTTTATTGCTTAATTACTGGGCCGTTTTTCCTAAATTTACATTATAAGGGCATGTAACACTTACATAATCAACCCGACTTTTCACTTGTAATATGGAATTTACTAGCAGCGTTTTCATTGGTTCTCGCGTACAAGATTAATTAACTTTATAATCAAAATCTAAACGCGTTACGAGTAGCACAAGAAAAAGGGATTTTTAATTAAAGATGTATACATCCGACTTGTATGGGAGATAAAATTCAGAATCAATGTAAACCATTTACTGAAGATATTTACAAACTGGACTGTGTTGTGACTATAGAAAATTCTGGGTTTTTGTTGTCGTTTTGTCTTTCGTTTCAAAAGTGTATATTCTTCATTTTTAAGAAAGATCAAATCTTACCGAAGATTCTAGTAATTAAGATATATTACTATACTAAAGACTTTTTTCTAGCGTAAAGATTTAAATCATTCCTCGAGCTTACATCCCTGTTGTACACTTTATCTAATCAATTTCTGCAATTTCTTTACATTTTTTGAAATAAATGAATAGATTTGTGAAAGACTGGTTTGCACTATCATTGGAAAACTGTTTTTTTTTTTATGAAGTATAATATGATTTCATTCTTACAGCAAACATATAAGACGAAGTTCACTATAATGTTTTACAAATATCAAAAACCGACCTTTCATTTTTTTATGTTTGTTATGAGAATAAACTCATATTTAACATATTTAATAAGGATAGTTTATTTGGCCAATTTTATCTTATATATATTCAACTTTTTACTTCAAGGCAAAAACAATACGGGCCGATGTGATTTAGCAAATCTTTCTTTTTCATAAACATTATATTCTAATTCTTCATCAAGATCTACCATTAAAAATATTGAACAATATAATTTTAATACGCACCAGTTTCAAGTCAAAAAACGTTACGAGTGCAAAAATCGTGTATGGCGAAAAAAAAAATATTTTATCGAAATCATACACTCAAAACTCTGTCGAGTGCAAAATTTTAAAACTACATTTACCTAAATTTAAAATTTTAGTTTCTTTGAGGTTTGGAAAACTTTTTTTTTATTTTGAACGTTATTCAGTAATGCAACCTCAACGTTTTACATTATAAAGGCTTTCTAACTTCATTTATTTACACAATTACGCTACTCGAAGTGCATCTTTACAACACGTAAATCCCAGTTTCTCCAGATTAAATATTAGGAAATTTTGCCCCACTGTTATTTGATGCTACTATTAGAATGACCTTCCTTTATCTATTCGTAACATGCCAACTAGAAAACATTTTAAAAAAGCACTTTACCAGTTTTATTTTGATCAATACTAACTACTTCATACCTCTTTCTCTCTTATGTTAAGTTTACTTTTTAATCCTAAACTATTATTGCAAATACATCAAGGGCTAACTATATTTTTGCCCTTTTCCATTTCTTCTTTTTTTTCTAGTTGTTTTTTATTATCACTGTAAATTTTGGAATGGAATAAACAAATAAAATGAAAAAATATTTATAAATCTATTCCCCTGTAATTGGCCGAGGTATTTCACAGGGAGTTAAACATTGTCACAAAGGACGCTTGCATTAAATTTATTTAGAATTGCATTATTTAGTGCAGATAGATATTGAGTCTTAGATGTAGTTTATTCGATCTGTATTTCCAAGAACACTTGTTTTAAATTTGATGTTATAAATGGAGTTCTTAATAAAACAAATACAAAAAACTGTTGTACAAAATTGTAGATTCGTTCTAATACTGGACATGTAGAATGAATCAATCGCTTTTATGTGAATGCGGTAGTAAAAATGGATCAAGAGACTTATTGTAGTCACTGTGTATGTTGTTTACTGCAAATAAATGCCTAAGAGACAAAGCCCTACCGAGCATCAAGAACCTAGTCTTGTAAAACAATTGTAGATATAAATCTTACGAGTGAAAAAATGTTGGCCTTGCCAAAATTTAATAGCATCAAGTTCGGGCTTAATAGGCCATGGCGTTTCATGGAACAAACTACAAAATGAAATCAGGGACATGGCTGGAAATAAAAAATAAAGTTGTCCGAAGGATACGTACTGCAAATGTTTTTAGCTGAGTAGGTGTAAAATATCATAGAGTATTGTAACAAAGTAGACCCAAAATTATTTTTTGGTAGAGCCTTCTTAACAGTTTAGGTTTTAGATTTTATGTTCTTATTTCGAGTTATAGTAGTAGTATAGTATCTGTAAACTAACTAGCCCTTATTTAAGCATGTATCCATCGGTTAAAACAGGAGGCTAGTAAAGGGTTCATGGTTAAATAAAGTATTGTAAGTTGGTTTACATGATTTTTTAATCTTCACAAATCCGGCGAAAAAAATATGCCAAAAGAAAGTAGTGGTAGTTTCTTGGCCGAAAATTGTTAATATTAGGTTTATTATTTTTTTTGGATTGAGCTTTTTGGTGATCTTATTTACCTTTTTATCATTTCATAAATACAATGAAAAGAAACTATAATTATTTTTTTTTATGTAAGACGTTGCATTTATAGCAATAATTTATTGTCCTTTAAAAAGCTGGTTTTTATTGTTTTGATTTTTCAGGCAAGGCTCGTGAATTTGTGGTCAAAATCAAAATGATTCTCTGGTTGGAAATTTAATTTTAAGGAGTGGCAAATTTTAAGCTATGGGTTAGATTTCACCTATCCTCAAATACCAATATCATTACAAGCAAATTTATCAGGCGCATAGAAGTCTAGAAGTGAAATGCAATTACTCGTACAAAATTGAGATAGCCCCTTAAACTAAAAGCCTCGGTCGTTAAAGATAGAAAGCTTTATTAGGTCAGTAAACATGTCAAAATTTTTGCGGTTATTTGCATGCAAGGTAACTTAAAAAAAATAAGGAAACTGTTCGGGATTATTTTCTACTTCCCCATTTAGTTAAGAAAACGTTTGTTGTTAGATCGCACCGGAAATCTTTCTCACTTGATGTTATAAGTTTTGCGGGTAGGTTGATTGACATTGTTGACATTTTGACAGTTGTGAAAAAATGTCCCCGGATTTTGAGAGAAGCTCTTTCGCCGAAAAGGAAAAAGTGTGTGATTGTATTTTCGCTTTTCTCGCGACTTTCATGGGACGTCATTAGATTTTCGGACTATATGAAAACCTAGGAACCTAAAGGAGAAACAGGAATCAATCAGAGACTATATTGTATTTCATTATGTCTAAAATCATAGCCTTCCATTTATCGATCTCTTCGAAATTAAATGCATTTTTTAATTGCCTCCATAAGGTTGTAAAGACGTCCAGTTCTTTCTTAAACTTTCAGAACCTTTTTCATTATAACTGTCATTATTTTTGGAATGTTCTTCAAAGACTGAAGACAAGGCTAGAAAATGGGTAGAGGAGTCATTAATTAGTCGATCGGGCTTTTCGCATGCGCCCAACGGCCTAATGTAATATAATGTACTAGTACTAACAAGAACCTGTCTCAATGTATAACAACACTGTTGATTTGTTGAATTAAAGCCACAACCTAACCAGCATAAAGTCTTTACGTCACTGATAAACTGGGAATCCAGGCCCTGCCATTGGAGTCGGAGGAACAAAACAACTGCCAATTTTGACAAATCACCGCAAGCCCACTAGAGAAGTTCTCGGTTTTTGTTTTTGAATAAAAACATAGCGCGAGCTCGACAGAGCAGGGACTCAATACAATACTATCATGCCTTCGTGACGTTCCTGCATGGTAGCTGCCGTTGTATTTTCTTAACAGAGAGCTTAAGCAAACTACGAAGGCAACGTGAACCTTTTTGTGCAAAGGTCCGCGCGGCACAACGGACCAATTTTCGCACGATTACACTTTTAGCAGCAGGTGAACTTGTTAACAAAGTTCCGCTGGCTGTAATTATGACTTCAATATTATGAATATCGCCTTTGGCTAAGAGAAAATGAACGCCATTGTTTTTTGTTCTGAATTTTTAAGAAAGTTGACAATTTAACAAACTGTCGTGGAGCACTGCAAAATGTTTCGCATTTAACAGCCTTGCAAATTTCAAATGTAACCACCAATTCGCCTCGAGCAATTTTAGTATTATGTGTAACTTCGACAATTTTACAGCAAACACGCCATCACATTATCGGATCCACTGCCAGATATGTTCGATAGTCAGCCTTAAGACAATTTTTGGAGGTAAAAATGAAAATTTACTTTTTGATATTTGCTATTGGTTTATAAGGACCAATTCTAAACCTTATGTCAGAGGCAACGTTTTAGGTTACTGTTGATGTTTGCCTTAAATTCAAGTTAATGTTTCTATCTTCAATTTGACACAATAGCAGGTCTATTTCTTGTAGCTAGTAAACATCAACCTAATGGCCCGTTGCGGAAAACTTCAAAGATGTGTTAACGGCTAGTTAAAAAGGGCGCAATAAACACTGCGTTAGCCTGTTACCCACTTGCATTGTTCAAGGAAATCCTCGTTCATTATATTTACATTTGAACCCTAGGAAATATGAAAGCCTCCCGTAAAGTAAGTATTCGACTTTAAGGTGTGTGTTTGGACGATAGATGTGGTAAACTGTGTAACAACTGATCAAATATGTAAGCTTAAGTTTTGAACTAGATTTTAACTTCATTGCACTCAACTCAAATTTTTATCATCCCTTCTTGGATAAGTAGACACAGCTTAGGTTAGCCAAGGAAGAAATACATGAAACAAAAAAAATGTGCTTTAAATATAGTGAGCTAAAACGAAGCAGTGAAATTTTTCACGGCTAGTATGATTGGCAGAAGCAAATTTAAATTTAATGTGTACAGTCTAATCTTGCGCGAATAGATTTAAGTTTTTTAGAGCCTCAGTCATGATTGTTAAATTTAAAAGTTCCCTTTGCATCATAAAAGTACTGTTCTTGACTCAAGCAAAATCTGAAGTTATCTTCAGTAGATAACAATTGTATTTAAACGGTTGGATAGTTATAAAATTTACAGTGTTTGCAACAGATTCAGTGTATTGATTATAATTGCAATACAAGCTAGATATTTTTGAAACAAGAACTCTGGATGCTTGAAAAAACCGTTTTAGCTTGTAGTTTTTTTGTGATAAAGCAAAGGTGTTGTAGTGTTTCCTGTTTTAATGCCCTCTCAATATTGACGCAGAAAACTGTATATTGACTGTAGAAATACAATCGCGATAACTGAAGCCGGGTAAAACCTATTCGGAAAATCAATAAACGTTTACGAATTGAATTTACTGCAACACAGAAAACTAGTATACCACGCCAAAAATGAGCGAAGTATGAATTAAATAAGGCGAGGGTTGGGCTTTCAAATTAAAGGAAAATTATAATTTCAACTTGGCGTTTGCCAAACGGGATCTACAGACCTTCAAACGAATGAATATTCTTTGCAAAAACCGACTAGAAGTAGTTTCTTATTCTACAAACCGATTAAACTTTTAGTTTTAAGTCGTAAAAGGTACCTTTGTAGCTGGTCTTCTCTTCCCTGCCTCCTTCGTCTGAATATTCCGTTTTCTGTCAGTGTATAGGTCTTGTTGTTCGGATATAACGAATTTCCGGACATTCATTATCATTGAATTGCAAATGGAGTCTCATTTATCATAGGTGTTGAAGAAATTACTCAAATTTCCTTCACACCAGATATAGAATCAGTTTATGAAGACAGGTGGTGATTCAATAAATAGCTTCTATTTTGTCCCAAACAACCAACCACAGAACAGCAGTTTTGAGTTCCGCTCAATTGCCTCTTTAAAATTAGTGCCAAGACTGACTTTACTATTATTTTGTGCAATAAAGCATAGTTAGTAACTATGAATAAAGCAAGTTCTAAACATTGAATGTTTACTCTTCAATATGTTAATGAATTATGCAAATGTTTGATGCAAAAATGCAAAGTTGCCTTTTGATTACAGTTGATTCCATCATGAGGAAGTTTCTTGCAAAAACGCAAAGATGCCTTTGATTTCAGTTGACTTCATCATTGAGGTAGTTTTGACCAGAAAACTCTAAAGGTGCTGACACAGGTAGGCGGAACAGGTCATAGGGACATGTTGCGGGGGACATGTAACAGGGACAAAATCGCAACATGTACACACGCAAGAAAATGTAGCAGCAACATCACAGTGGGACGTGCCGCTGCAATATGTCCTTGGTATATTTTATTGGGTGTGTAAATGTTATTTTGGCACTGCTACATGTCGCTAAGACATGTCCCTGCAACATGACCCTTTGCGCGTATCCACCTTAATGTGCCTTCAAAGAAGACTTTCGTGCGCCTCCATTGAACTTAAACTGGTCCAAATTTATCGGTGAACATTTTCGCTCATTTTAAAGGTAAATTAGAACAACATTTGAGTACTCTGTGCTGGTTTTACCTCGCGTTCGCCTCACGTTGTTGTTAGTCGATCGGATATATCTGAGAAAATTATCTCGAACCTTCCAACTCCCTCGACTCTTGCTTTCTTGTGATCCGATCTTTACGTATTTTCTAATATTTTTATTCCAGCTTTAGATTCCGTAGTTCTATGCCAACAAATAGGTATATTCACACATCTCTAAACTTACAAAGATTCAATCGTATCTGTTTTAAGACTAATTATTATGAGTTTTGCCCAATTTGTGAATTGGATGATCACAAATTCTGCGATGACCACTGACAGGAATATTTTAATTATATTATTTGGACAATCAATGGATTTCTATGATGTGCTAATGAATATTGTGTTTCAACTACGTCCTGTTCTATTTGGGAAATAATTAGGTAGTTCCTTGGATGGGATTTTAAGCTAACAATAAAATATACTAATTTAGTGAGGAAGAACCCGTCAGTTGTAAAACAATGGGCGAGTGCAACATTTATGTCAAAACTGAAACTAAAAGATTATGCTTGCTGCTCTAAAGCACACACCAAATGGCCAACCATTTTCATTTAAATAGACTGGCAAAATGATCAAATCTTTTACGTACAATAATGGACTAAAATGTTTATTCAAAAATTTTCATCCAATTTACATTTTGCCCAGCTACAAGCAAAGTTGATTGTTGTTTTTTTCTTCTTTTTTTAATGTTTTTTATCGATTTAAGTTGCAAAATGCAACGAATACAGTGTGCTTGATTGCTGCAGCAGTTAACTGGGGCTTAATTAAATAGGACAACCATTGTATGTACGTTAATATTAAAATCATCAATATTCTGTCGTTAAATTTATTGTACAGCTGGGCCCAGTTGTTCAAAGGGTGGATAACGCTTTCCACCGGATAAATCGCTATCCAGTGGATAGTGTAGTTTGTTCCGTAAGCATTTATCCACTAGATAGCGATTTATCCGGTGGATAGCATTATCCACCCTTTGCACAACTGGGCCCAGAACTGGAAACGCAAGCGTTAGGGTTATTGTTAGGGGTTAAAAAGGACTCCATCTAAATTGGCAGATGTTTGTTGCAGTTGCCCAGCTGAAAAAAGCCTTCAAATTGAAAGTTAAAAAAAACATTTTCTGTTTTCTGTGTGTGTTCTGTGTTCCCGATAAAGTTTTAATCGTGTTTAACAGCCCTTTTACAAGCGTTCCCTTTTGACACGTAGGTAACAACCCGCCGGACAATGCAAGAAGACCTGGATAACAGACAAATACTCCAATGCTTCCAATCATTGGAATGTTAAGGGGTTGATTTATCAGGGAAAAAAACAGTGTAGTTTTTGCAGAATGATTGTGGCAGCATTACCTCCTGCGCTCTTTTTTTAACACGACCTTAAAATAAAATTTAAATTGCTTGCAAACTAAATTAAACTAAAAATCAGGATTCATTTCTCAGTAATGCAAGACAAAGGACATTATTGGTATTTTTAGGAAAAAGAATATTCGTTAAAATAAAGCCTCTCATTTGCTTCTCAGTTGATTTTCTTACTGATTTTTTTTTTACAGTCCTAATGAACAGGACCACTGTTTTTAGTTTATGATGTCCATGTTGTTCTTCCCGCCGTTTATAACTACTGCGGTATGCTAAATCGGACCGGAAACAAATCACGAAGTTTTGTAACTTGTGTCCGAAATTCCCTCTCCGTTTCAATGTTTTACTATGTACGGGCCGAGAAATTTTTCGAAAGTGGTTGGTTATCGACGAAGCTTTTCTCACGAAATAGTAGTATTACAGGCAGAAAGTGTGAATATTATAGTCCCCATCGCATTACCTCGTTTCACGGCCCAGTATTTAGTATGCAGCCGCCATATTGGTTTCCTTATTAGCTTTGGGGTACCAATATGGCAGCCATAAAATTGAACACGAAAGAACAAAACAGAACAAGGCGCATACGAATGGTGACAATGTCAAACAAGGCAGTACTGTGGACGTAATGTTTCAAATCCTTCAAGTTATAGAAGATCGTGTGAAAAGCGGCCCTTTGCGATTATAAGCTTTTTTGAGCTTCTTATTTTTTGTGAAACGTTCATTTTCGTGAATAATGAGAAGATCGTGCTGTTTACAACATTTATTTATCCGCTTTTTTCAAGAACTACATGTCTTATTTACATGCTTAAACTTACATAACCATTTGCAAACGATAATATCAATTAAGCTTACGTCTTTCCATTAACAGGCGTGCTTGACCAATAAAATGGTGTTTTGCCGCATCACATAATGAAATGCATTGTTTTTAAAACACTTCTCACTTAACCTGAATTTACATTACGCGAGAAAAGCAACTTTTTCCGATGGCATCATTTTATATAGTAAGTTTTTCTGTCAAAATTAACGACAATTTTAATACCTTCGTCTTTAGTTGTTTGCAGTGACTAGTGACTTATTTGATAACGTTATAATTACTTTGTTGCTTTACACTGCGTATTTGTCCTCTGTTTATCGCTAGAAAGTTCACAGACACAAGTTCGTATCATTCTAGCTATTATTTATACAAATTGTCAAGTACATACATTGTTGATGTTTAAGGGACTGTGCCACGGCTGAGAGAAGTTTATTTTATTAACTTTTGCCAAAAAACTCGTTATGAAACTCACTTTTTGAAAAGAAATTGCTACTCTGGATCTAAATGACAAAACTATAGCTTCATTGCAACCAAATTCGCCTCCTGGGCATTATTATTTAAAGTTACAATCAAACGAGATCTTTGAAAACTGTTCAGCCCAACAACATTTAAAAACCCATATCGCAATCTCGTTTCAGTCTTTGTCACTTTTGGACATCCGTACCTTCTTTTGTATTTGCTGTGTCATTGCATTGAAATGTTCCTTCACTGTTTTATGAGGTTATTTGTATATTTCGCCGAATTTGGTGCTGATTTTCCATGCCTAAATTTTGGCTAAAATCCGTGACACAGTCCCATTAAGTACACTTCGCATAAACAACAACTCCTTCAAAAACGCAATACTACAATCAGACAGGTAGCACTTTTAAAGTTAGGAGTCAATTTACCTACCAATGAAGCTTTAAAAGAATCACTCATACTTAGTCATAAAATATTCATTAGCCATCTTATGGCCAATATACATTTACAAGTTAAAATAATTTAACACAAAATAATTTTGTAGCAAAACTTTACTCAACAGCTTGCAGTTAAATTAGTAACAACATGCATAACCTGTTTTCTTTCAGAAAGTTTTCATAGATTGCCAAGACACTCCAAGCTACTCAATAAAGACTTTTGTAACTCAGTGATATTTTATTTTTTTTTCACTTCAGCACTGCTCAGCTCATTGCAATCTCGCCCCGGGATTTTCCAGGCGTTCAAGTCCAAAATGATGCAACTCCGCCATCTTGGATTGGCAAGCCCGAAAGACCTAAGCACGAGGTTGGATTAATTGAGTATATGAAAATAAGGACCGGGAGAGTCTATTAACTTTTTAAGAGAATAAGTTCTCTTTTTAGAATCAATAATAGTTTGAAGAAACTTAATAAACCACTGTGTTACTTTATAAAGCTCATTCACTTTTCTTCATAATTCTTTTAAGAAGAAAAAAAAGATGTTAAAACATCTTTATCTAACATGGACATCTTAAGGACGATTGGCGCTTCCTGCTTTTTACAAGTCTATGGTCTCTACCACATTTCACTTTATACCTAAAGTTTTCATATACTCTCGAAAATCTTCTAGGTTTCTGCTGACATCAACTGTGTCCTCTTGCAACAAGTGCAAATGTTCCTCTTACTTATCTAATCTCGAGTTTTCGTCTTCCTGTTCTTCGAGTGGTGCTTTCTACCCTTTGACGACCTTCTGAACAGCCTTTTAGATGTGCAGTGGATCTTAAATCTACCGCAATCGGACACGTCTGTTAACTTCTCGTTCTGCCCGACGCAAATGCGGGTGCATCCGCTGAGGATTTCACACGTTGAATTGTTGTTGTTGTTGATGTGCTTCCTTCTTAACAACTGCCTGATAAACTTATTCAAAGGTCCGCCTGGTCGTCTTCTTCTAGAGCGACCATTCGTTGGTGTGGTCATGCTCCTGTTAGTGCGAGCTTGAGTGTGTGGAGTCTCTGTGGCAGTTGTGGAGGATCTTATAGAGGCTGAGGATGAAAAAAAGTATAATGTTAAGACCATACAAAAAGAACTTACTAAACAGTACGATGTTTTCACTGATATGTGAGTGAATCAGAACAGGAAGGCTGCATGACGACTGCAGTCGTGATCATCTTCACGGTAACGGCCATGGTCACGGTCACAGTTTGGTTATGGTCACGGCAGGGTCACGGTCAGGGAATGGTTATGGGCACGGTCACGGTCATGGTACGGTCACGGGTTATGGCCGAAGTCACGGTCATGGTCAATGTAACGGTAAGGTTATGGTCACGGTCATAATAATGGTCATTGTCATGGTACGGTCATGGGTCACGGCCAAAATCACTGTCAAGGTCATAGGTCATGGACATGATCCTGGTCCTGGTCCTGGCCGTGGTGGCGATGACGTGAAAGAACACGGAAGTATAAAGAGGGTGGGAAAGAGGGATTGCCAAAAGTGGCAAAAACCTGGAGAAATAAGTAAAACGTGTGTGGTATTTGCAAGAAAAAAGACGCAGGTACGAAAAGTAAACGATACGGCAGGGAATCGAAATGGGAAGTTCCAAACCTTCTGTGCCCTTTACCACCCCCACCCCTCCCAACGGTAACTACCACATTCTAAATGTATACTTACTCGCATTTTTGCTGGCGTTTCCCTCTTCTCCTGAATCAATGGTTATAAAGCGATAAACATTCGCACCGTGACATAGACTGCTGACGACCTCATCCCATGAACTGTCCGTGCGTGACTTGCCATGATTTCGAGTATTCTATTAAAAACGTATAGAACAGTGTGAGACACATTCATGTTGCACAAAGGAGCGATAGAAGTGAAGTATTAATCATCGTCAATCTTAACCATATTTGTTTCTTTTAATTCTGGTTTCTTATTGCCTCTTAACTCTCTTTCTCTCTCTCTCTCTCTCTTTAAACTTTACTCTCATAATTCCTCAATCCACCCAGGTGTATAAATGGGTACCGGCAAATTTACTGCTGAGAGTCCCCCTGCGATGGACTAGCATCCTTTCCAGGATGAAGTAGAAATACTCCTAGTCGCTTCATGCTACGGAAACCGGGATAAGCTCCGGCTTGTTGGGCCACTAGGCTCGAACGCAGAGGTTACTTTTACCCTTTAGAGAGATTACTTTTTACCCTTAGAGGTTACTTTTTACCCTTATGACCTTTAGGGAGGCAAGCGTGGCCGAGTGGTTTAGGGCGCTGGTGCTGTAATCCGGAGGTCCCCGGTTCAAGACCTGCCCCTGCCACTAGCTGGATTTGTTTCTCGGTTGTCCTGAGTTCAAATCCTCGATCACGCTTTGTATATAACCAACTGGTCTGCCTCCTGCCAGTTGGGATTTTTAACCTTGTTATGTTCATTTAAATATTTGTTTCCTCTGTTTCAGTGGCATGCCTGTAAACTAGCTATCTCGAAGCTAAGTGCATGACCACTATAAAACAACATTCACATTCACATGTCGGGTTGGTAATTTTTGTAGATAGCTAAATATTGCTTAGGTCATCCCAATAAAATGTTTCGTTTCCCATCGCCCCGTATCCTGTGATGGTGGGTCGGTCGGTCGGGCAAAAAAAAAAATAAAATAAAAAAGAATGAACACTTGAAAGACACTAATATAGTCAACTCGAAAACGTGGTCTTTTCGTTCGTTATAAAAGATGTATATTAACACGATTATCAAATGTCTAAACAGCCTTTAAAAAACGTAGTGTCGACATCACATCATACCAATTGTTGTTAATTTAACAAGATCGTGTGCTTGTTAATCAAAGTACTTGCTCCTTTGACTAGTGAATCTGGAATTTTTTTTTTTATTTTTCGAAAAAAATGGGTCGGTCGGGCGATGGGAAACGAAACATTTTATTGGGATGGCCTTAATATTTCATGGCACAGCTCTTTTCTTTAAAACTTACCATAGGACCTTCCAACACAGGCTCTATGCGGCGATTCTTCTGTAAAACATATGTAAAGGAAGCCATTAGCAAATTAAGTTTGCAAACCAAGATATTAGAGCGATATACAATTAAGTGTCGAAAGTAATTCGCGTTTCTTTGTTTTTGCTCTACTACGCTAAATGATTGTTTTATAAAGCTCACGCCACTTTTTTAACCAATCACAAGTAAAATCAAAACCAAACGTGACTCGCTCACACACGTGTTCCCGCTTTTGGCGCCAACTTCGTGTATTTGCTTCGAGTTGATTGGTTCACTGGATTGTCTGTATCCTTTGTGATTGGCCGGAGTGATTACTTTGGTTTTTGTTTTACGAGACTCGATCTCTGTAATTACTATATATACATTTACCCCCGGGGGGGGGGGGGGCACTCTCTTATTAGGGCTTAACGGGGACGTGCGGCCCGATAGGGTATAGTTTTCAGGCTTTTTTTGTCTTGAACGGGGTATATATTTCACCCATTTTTGTCTGCATGGACCAAAGTGAAACAGGATAGGCTTATATGCCTGCAGAGGTGTAACAAGCCGAATTTTCACAAATTCTTCCGTATTGCTGAGTTACGTTGATTTCGGCATTGATACTAAGGTAGCTTAATTCACGATCACAACAAGCCAGTGAGGTACTTGTTTATGTCTTATACGGGGTATCAAAAATTGGCAATCTGTCTTAAACAGGGTAGGAAAATCAGAGTTTCGTGTCTTAAACAGGGTCAGGGTTTAGGAGGCCGGGCCGCACCTCCCTACCCGAAATTATGTCGAGTACCCCCCCCCCCCGGGACATTTACCCTTTAAAGTTAGTTCTGAGAATATTATTGGCGGTAATTCAGGAAAATATGTTCTAGTTAGTCGTTTTCGTCATTCTCATCACCTTCCAGCTTCAGATTGCTTTTAACAACTTAACGAAGGGAGAAATTTGATGTTGACCACTTTTGGGAGTAATTCAACTCAGTGAACTAATGAACTTTGTTATCTTGAAATAAGAACAAATTGCATTTAATAATGATCTTGATAAAGATAGGACTGTCTCGACAGCTAGCCTGTAATTGAAGGGCATCCATTAGGAAGCTTAAACGTCTACTTGCAAATATTTGGAATAAACTGTTCACCAGCAGAAATTCATTGCTGATATGATAAGAACATTTTCATAATATTGATGGTATCGATGATTATTATTTGGTTGTTGCTTATCAGTTTGTCCCTAGGTTTCCTCGTCGAATTTAATGATATCTTTGTCCGAATCTTTGCGTCATCTGTAGCATTCTTTGCACAATTTAACGCACTGTCTGACAATGCGTCCAATGAACTTTAACTCAATCAACGAGGTTTAATTTGGCGTTGTTGAAGTGAAAACCTTTTAAGTGCTGATAAACCATTTATCATAAATATGAGCCTGAGATAGGAATACAGTTAAAGAGCTGCCTAAAACAAATATTTTCTTAAACATGTTATAATCATGATGTCCTTTTGAAAAGTCTTGGGTTATTTCGCTGAATCAATACTCCCTTTTGATCAATCAACAATTACATAAGAAGAAAGGAGCAACAACAACGCAAAACTCTATGGCATTCGTCAAAACAATTTCTGGTATGGTAAAAAGCGCAATTCTTATGCGTTTCATGATAGGTCTCTCCTAATGACCGGAAATAGTTAAAACTCAAATCTACTTAACATTTATTTTACCCGAGGAATGTCTGGGGCAAAGAAAAAAATACAGTAACTCTTTTTCGTTAACCAGTTATGGTAAAGATATTTTCAGCGGTAGCGGCGGGGGTAGCGGCTTAATACTGATGTGGGTTTTACCCATTTGTCATCTTACCGATTGAATTTAGGCCGATTTAGGCTCCAAGGCATTTGCTGCAAATCGAATTACAGCCATTAATACTCTTAATATAACATGAATCAGTACAAACAATCCTTTGATTCGCTTAGTCAAATGTTTCCTCGTGAAGAGCCTTTTTGTTCAACTTGTCGAGAAGTTGGTTAAGAAACAAGAATTATGTCCGGAGACTACAAAGGAATCACAGCATGGAAAAACGTTTTGCCTTTTGTCAATTTAATAGTCATATTAAAAAGTTCATCGGAAAACCGAAAAGAAACAATGGGGAAAAAAGGAAAAGAGATTATCGCCAAGAAACCCACGCGGCGACCTCTGCCTTTGCAGGGAGTACTACGAAAAATAGGATTTTAAAAAGGTGCCGGGGTTTTGATCCTTTTTTAGATGAACACTTTAATTGAATTACTCCGATCACGAAAGACTTGGGAAAACTAGCACGCAGTTTGAAGTCCAGATCCAATTTCGAATAGAATCAACTTTTTTTTCTCTCTCCCTTCTGTCTACCAACATGTCCTCCGTACAAGCACCAATTAACAATTTTTAACCCCTCGTCATACCAAGCTGAATTTCCAATACCTAGAAATGGCAAGGGGCTAGAACGAGGTACGACCTATTCACGTGGAAAGAAAAACCACTGAACAAAACAGGGAGGGGTCTTAAAATGACAAACTACCATCGTGTTTGAACGATTTATTTAACCGACCTTCTCGAATACAATTGCTGTATTTAGCACTTCAGTGAATTTATTTGTTAAACTTGAGAGAAAACGCGAAATCGGTTAATCAAAGGAAAATCCTCTTAGTGTTTTTGTCTCGTTCTATCCATCCTTTTTTATGTGACCTTTGTTGTCATGAACTTAGGGAATCAGTGAAACCAACACGGTAAACCTGATACCGTTTCAATAAACACACTATGATAAAATTAACAGCTGTCATTAGCCAATTCACAGATAAAACGATGTACGTAAAAACAGAAACTCTCTCTTCAAAGAAATTCCTGTGAAACAAAAACTGATCAAAACCGAATTGTGAGAGAGGTAGTTTTAGGAATAACGCGTAGAACAGAAGTAGATTCAATTAGAAGCGAGGGACTCTTGATAAAAGACGCAATTAAAGGGGACATTGTGCCCGTCTTTGACCAGGCCGTATCACGACACCTATTTATACATCTGTCAACACCATTCCCAAGTTGATTAAGTTCTCAGGCGGGCGCTAAAAAAGTTGACGAAAAATCATTTTTATCGAGGTATACTTTGCTCCATGGGTTTGAAGAGCTGAAGCACTTGTTCATTGCTGGGCTAAATTCGGAAGGCAATTGATCGAGAAGAGGAATGCAAAGTAGCCACTCTGGGTCAGTATGTCAAGGACGCACTGAATTCTCGAATCTTCCCAAATGAGAAGTTGATGGGGATTTTGTTCTTGACTCGCTCTAATGTTCGCTTGATCGTCATCCTAAACATAAGGATGGGCTTAGATATGAGTTTTATCCAAAACAGGTGGTGTCAGCTAGTTGAAAATGTTTTTTCTTTCGGTCTTGCAGGCCGCAGTGAATGCATCAGAAATTTTCACCCAGTGGGGCAGTACAAGTGTTTTAGTTGAAAGAAAATATCTTCGACAGAGTATGTAATATCGCATTTAGGCTTTCAGCTTGTTTAGATCTTGGCCAGTCAAATCAAGACTGTTTTGACTCGTACGGTTTTAAAAATGGTAGTTCTTCTTGGATGTGATAATGAAAAATCCCTCTACCTTATACTTAAATGTTGCGGATGCAAATGTTCGACCCAATGTTCTAGACATACATCTTCTAAGTCAAAGCATTTTTCACTGTGGGTCGCCGGTTTAGCTAATAATCTTAACATCTAAACAAATATCCGGATTTGCGGTTTTACATGCCTACTCAAAGGTGTAATGAAAAGACAAAACAAGAGGCCATTAACTTAAGACAAAATCATAGCTTCGCACTTCAAATTAAAAGGTAATCTTTCCCTACACTGATGGTTCGATACTAGTAGATAAATTAAACATCTTGAAGTAAAAGAACGTTTTGTAAACACGGCACGTCCTGGTGGACTTTGATTTCACTACACCCCAATTCCGGAGACTGTTTTTGTAAACAGCCCTATTGGCCAGGGGCATAACCCAAGCAGAAAAAAAAACATGACATTTTTTCATTGTTAATTCACTTTTTACCTGTAGTCCTTGCAAGAGAAGATTCCACAGCGAACAATATCTCAGGCTCTCGTGTCCGAGGTCGGGTGTATCCTCGACGAAACAAACTGGAATTCGCGAACAAGTTTCCACTTTGAGGCATGCAAAAGCCTGCAAAAAAAGAAGATAAATACATATTTTTAACATCAATTATATTATTAAAACCGGCACGGCGTAATCAAAGTCGAGGTTGTTCTCTGCGAATACGTTTTCTCTATCGATGTAGGATACCTTGCTGAGGTCGAAAAATGCTTGGAGTTCTAAAATGTTCTTTCTGGAGCTTGCAGATGAAGAACCATGGCATAGCTTTTGAAGTGTCTCTACTTGAAGTGGATTCTTTGTCTTCTTCCTTTTCTTTGTTTCCACAGACGAAAATTGGAACAACACAAGCAATGCAAAAAAGACAACTAGGCCTTTTTGAAAGAGTCCCATCTTGTGGAGTCGTCAAAGGGAGGAGTCGATGATTTGGGAGAGTTGTAGGAGCGCGAAGATAAAATGCGACCAGACTTGGCAGCCGAAACAGTTTCTACTTCAGACACGAATGCAGTCGATTTATACATGATGATTTATGTAGCATTCAGGGCCGGCCCAGGTCAATTGTGTCACTTCGCTATGATGACATTGTCAGATCTCCAAACGATATTAAATATCTGTTTGTTATACGTCAATGACTATTTCCGGATTCTTGCCAAAAAATCTTTCCTACTAGAAAGAAAACTTCTTATCGACAAATTTTGCATTTAACAAAAACTTTCCAGATGTAGCAACGGTTTTGCTCGAAACACACTTTTTTTTATTTTTTGTATATAATTGTTTTCTCTCGCGTTTTAGAAGGATATGCAAGTATATACAACGAACACGCATGTCAAAAGGTTAAAAGCGCGAGAGAAAAATAAAGTTCTCGGCCGCAGAAGATGAAAGAGTTTGCTAACCCTTTTCGGAAATTCACTTTCGTTTTCGGCGGATATGTTTGCAGTTCGTAGCGGGAGACCCCGTCAATTTTCGGTGGTTTTTAAATTTTAAACGTCTTTCGCATACCTCCACTCCAATTTCACGACCAGATTTCGCAATTTTCTTTAGGGTAAATAGTTGACCTCAATTTTCATAGAAAAAATATTTAATGAAAAGGCGTTTACGACAGCCTTTGTGGTTTTTTATGAATTCCAAACGAAAGTCAAATTCTTATTTTGGAAATATCTTTTTTTTCGAGTTAAAATGAAGCGACAAAAAAGACATTTTGCTTTGCTTCATTATTTGTTCCTGGATTGAAAGCCTTTTATTAAATCTAGGGGATATTTTCTAATCAAAACAAGCTTGCAATTCTGATTGAAATCCGCACTGAAGTGATTTAAACTCTTCAAAATGTCAGCTCTGCGGATGTCAACTCAGTAGTATCTCCTGAGCGCTGAATTTTTTTGACTATTGTCGTGTTACAAGGACTCTAACTCTTCACTATTTTCCTAAAGCCTGTTCTTGACCTGTTAGCAGATGATCTCAAAGAGAAACAAAAGCATTATTATCGTAGTATTGTTACAATTGATTTGTCAGTAATTATTTGGGTACAGTAACAATTCATGATATAAGCCCAGACGGAATGCATAAGACGTGATATACTTATATGAAGGTCAGGGCAGACTCAAGAGTCTAGCGGCGGTATATGTACTTAAAACTACAATATAAAGATAACCTTTATTCAAGCTCTCAAAGAGGGATCAGTTTTCATTGCTTGTCCCGTTATGTCTTGATGCAAATTGCCAAAATAGTCTGAATTCCAGAAAATGTTTTTCAAATCCATTGATTATTACTTTTCTGCTTTCTTGAAATGCCTTTATTGGGCGTTTCAAGACGCTTGGGAGGGAAAGCTAAATGCGGTCGAGTTTTCCGACAGTTGAACTAACATAGTGCGGAAAAGGCGTGAGTGATCCTCTTTAATAGTAGATTATCCAAGAAAACCATTTAATTCTTCCCGAGCGGATCGAACTACGGATTAATGGCGAGCAAACATTTAACCACGGAAACTACGCTGGCGAAAAATCGAGTTCTCTTCGGCTTTGTGGTTTGATTAACGGAGCCATATCATTCAGCCTACACTGAATACCATACGTTGACACAATTCCCAACCGCTTGTTTGGAATGTGTTTCTCTAGGAACCTCTAGCTCTCGATCTCTAGATCTTGCTCCCACGAGTGCGTAGCAGAAAATTTAAAAATAGCCACTTTTTTTGCCAATTGAAAACCAACAGCACCACTTGAATTTACTGCCTTAGAGCTAGGGACCCCTTTTGGATTAATTATCAGTAAACCGCCACATCGCACAGCGTAATAAAAAGTATCACATGAAATTACTGCTCAGTAGCTTTCATTTGAATGCACACGATATTTCAGTCGACTTTTTTTTTTCTGATAGCTGAAGCTATAGCTCGGAGAACGGAGCTCTAATTGAAAACCTAAGCGGTCGAAGGGCACTTCGATTTTCAGTTTCCTGCGCGACAAATAAGACTTACTACGGTTTTAAACGAAACAGGAATTAAAAACAAAAACGGTTGTGCATCGGTGGTTGAGAAAAAATAGAAACCTAGTTATCGCTACGTCCGGTCGGAATGACGGTCGAAGGGTAATGAACGATTATTTTCAAATGACTCAAATGGCCGAAACAAGACCGGAATTACAGTATTTTTATAACTTGATTTGCAAGATTATTACACGGGTGACAGACATTTCCCTTTTTCTCCAGTGCTCCAATGTATTTTCTAGATCTATTCAAGCCTTTTTCTGACTGTAACAAGCATAAGCTTGGTTAAATTTACCATAAACGAAAACTTTCATAGACCTCCTATATGATAAAAAATATCGATTCTGATTGGTGCTTGAAACGCCTTATTTGTTGTCTGATTGGAGTTTGCAAAGTGTTAAAGGGTCTGTGTCACAGCTGAGTTACATATAATTTATTAAGTTTAATTTTGCGGCCAAATAGTCGATATGGAAATTAATGTTAGCAAAGATATTACTTTTATGGATCTAAATGACAAAGCTGTAGCTTCACTGCATTACAAAAACATACCGGCATGTCTCCCGGGCGTAATAATTAAAAGCTACAAACATACAAGCTTATCTTTGTTGAAAACTCGTCAGCCTAATAACCGGGGTCTAACAGTTCTTCAATAACCCATATCACAATCTGTTTTAGTCTTCTTCAATGTTTGTCCATCCATCCCTTCGTTCGTATTTGCTGTGTTATTAAAACGTTCTTTCACTGTTTTGAGTGGTTATTTTTGTATTTCTTATGTCTAAATTTGCCTAAAATCCGTGACACAATTCCTTTAAATCCTATTTGCTGATTGTGGTTGTAGAGATGTTACAGACAGAATACCGTATTGTTTTCGAGTAAAAATAGGCCCAATAAAGTGTTCTCGATGGCGAATTATTTAGTAATACGATAAATTATTAATAGGATTTCATGTCGAACAATTTGAAGGAGATTTTCGTTCACGTAATTTAATAAATTAATTCGACTTAGCGGTTAACTTGCGCTCAGCGTATTGTCACGACATATTTTTAATTAGTAATTTTTTTTATTGTGTACAAAGTTATCTTAAAATCGAGGGAAAAATCACAACGAAAGTTTACTAAGGTGAGAAAAAAAAACACTTAATAAGTAATAATAAAACTCGAGGGAACAAAGACTGTTAAGATTTGGAAATAATGATTGCGAATATCAAACTAAAAGAGTTTTCCAAAATACGGGCCATCCATGATCATGGCTCCTTTAAATTAAAGTTACTCGCCTGATTACTCCGGCCTTGTATTATGCTCCAGTAGTCTTTTTTACCAATGCAAAGCCCAAAACCGTAGGCGGGGGAGGTTTAGTGAGAACTATTACTAGTTTATGTAAGAACTCGTTTTTGAAGTTTGGATAGTTACAATCAATATCAGTAAGCTAAAAAACAACAAAGAACGAAAATGATCATAAAATACTTTTTAAAATGACTGCCGTTTGAGAATCTGATATGTCCGAGATTTGGTTGAGCTTCCGTTTAAAGTATTCTGTAGAGCCATATTCTGCGATGAAAGGTTGCTGTAAACGCGCTGAAAGAAGTTTGTGCATCGTTTTTACACTGACCGCCTCAAACGAACGCTTTATTTAATTTCGCACTATTGCTTGTATCCTTTAAAGAATGGCTTAGAAGCCGCAAACTCGTCTAAGCCTGAAGGACACTGTTGTGACCCAAAGATTAAATGCGCTTTGTTACTGCAATTTTGTTTAGAACGTCTGCTTTCGTGTCCGCCCTACCCCCACCAAGCGTTTAATTTTATCAACTGGTAACGCCCACTAACGGAAAGTGAGCGGGTATCGGGAAAATTCCTAAAGACGCATCACGATATTTTGCTACCTTACTTTAAGCATCCTTCTAGTCCCCTTGACAAACATATTAATATTTCTTTAGTACGATTCTAGAAAACGTGCAGAATCCTCGTCTAAAAACATATATCATGTCCCCAAATAGTTTTCGGACGCAATCTTTTGAAGAAACCAAAGGTCTGACCTTTTTAATGTAATGTCTAGCCTCTCAAAGAAAGTGTTGCTCGGGTTATCCCGTCCTATCCCTAAAGAAGGTGGGCTATAGTTCCCCCACTCCCAACCCCAGCGTTAAGTTTATTACGTCTTCTCCCTGTCTCCCTCTCCATGAAATTCGAGGTCTGTTTAATAACGGGGAGATATATCTGAAACATTTCATCATCTTTTTCTTTCGTGGAAATATTTAGTCTTTTTCTTCGACTTGCTCATCCCGACGGATTCAGTTTCCATAATTGATTGCTTTGAGTTGGTACTAGACTTCTACAAGCCTCCATTCTTCTTCCAAACGTGGGGAGAACGAAAACAAAACTAACTCGGGGTACCCTCCCTCATTAAAACGGTGTTGGAATCTCAGTTTCATTTATGGGCGTGGCACAAATATATTAATTTCTCTAAGATACCGTATACCAATTCCTCACCAATCATCAGCTAATATTTTGAAGTTAAATTGATGGAGTTCGTTTAATCGATAGGAACACCTCCTTGTGTAGGTTTTAAAAGCACTCTCGGAAATTAGAGATAATCAAATTTCCGACTCCTGATTTTCAACTTAAACTAAAAATATCTTTAAAGGTACCGCAGCATCTTCAGCTCTGTGCATTTGAAACTGAACACCCTTAACATCCAAAAAATACACGAGATGCAAATATATGTTTTGGTTCAACGTAAGGTTCTCGGTTTCAATGCCATAAGTAGTTCAAGGAACAACACCATATCAGTACAATGTAGGGATTGTCCCACCTCACCCCCACGGCGCCGGGGGTTGGGGCTGACTTGTCTTTATTTACAGACGGAGGGAGTGATGGGAAGGAGAGTTTTGGGCTCATCCCAACATTCCCCGCGCTTTACACTTTTCTCCTAAGTGATGCGACGACTGGGACGAGTCAGAGATTGGGAAAAATTAGAAACTTTGTTTTGAGTTAAACGACAACGACAAAAAAGTGAAATTCAGTTCCATAATTTGCTCCTGGTTTCATGAACTTTTTTTTTAACTTAGAGGATGTTTTTTGTACCATAACAAGCTTCCTATTCTGATTGAAATCTGCACTCATCAAAGTGATTTTAACACTTCAAAATATCAGCTCTGCGGATATCGACTCAGTAGTATCTTCTGAGCGAGGGCGCTGAAGTTTTTGGACTAGTGTCGTGTTACAAGGACTCTAACTCTTCACTATTTTCCTAAAGCCTGTTCTTGACCTGTTAGCAGATGATCTCAAAGAGAAACAAAAGCATTATTATGTTAGTATTGTTACAATTGATTTGTCAGTAATTATTTGGGTACAGTAACAATTCATGATATATGCCCTGCAGACGGAATGCACAAGACGTGATATACTTATATGAAGGTCAGGGCAGACTCAAGAGTCTAGCGGCGGTATATGTACTTAAAAACTACAATATAAAGATAACCTTTATTCAAGCTCTCAAAGAGGGGTCAGTTTTCATTGCTTGTCCCGTTATGTCTTGATGCAAATTGCCAAAATAGTCTGAATTCCAGCAAATGTTTTTCAAATGCATTGATTAATACTTTTCTGCTTTCTTGAAATGCCTTTACTGGGCGTTTTCAAGGCACCAGGGAGGGAAAGCTAAATGCGGTCGAGTTTTCCGACAGTTGAACTAACATAGTGCGGAAAAGGCGTGAGTGATCCTCTTTAATAGTAGATTATCCAAGAAAACCATTTAATTCTTCCCGAGCGGATCGAACTACGGATTAATGGCGAGCAAACATTTAACCACGGAAACTACGCTGGCGAAAAATCGAGTTCTCTTCGGCTTTGTGGTTTGATTAACGGAGCCATATCATTCAGCCTACACTGAATACCATACGTTGACACAATTCCCAACCGCTTGTTTGGAATGTGTTTCTCTAGGACCTCTAACTCTCTAGATCTTGCTCCCACGAGTGCGTAGCAGAAAATTTAAAAATAGCCACTTTTTTTGCCAATTGAAAACCAACAGCACCACTTAAATTTACTGCCTAAGAGCTAGGAACCCCTTTTGGATTAATTATCAGTAAACCGCCACATCGCACAGCGTAATAAAAACTTCGGTATCTCATGAAATTACTGCTCAGTAGCTTTCATTTGAATGCACACGATATTTCAGTCGACTTTTTTGTGGTTGAGAAAAAATAGAAACCTTGTTATCGCTTCGAGTCCGGCTCGGAATTGAAAGCCTAAGCGGTCGAAGGGTAATGAACGATTATTTTCCTGCGCGAAAATAAGACTCAATACGGTTCGAGACAAGACCGGAATTACAGTATTTTTATAACTTGATTTGCAAGATTATTAGAAAGGGTAGACAGACATTTATCGCTTTTTCGGTCGGAGTACGGTCAAAGGGTAATGAACGATTATTTTCAAATGACTCAAATGGCCTAGACAAGACCGGAATTACAGTATTTTTATAACTTGATTTGCAAGATTATTACACGGGTGACAGACATTTCCCTTTTTCTCCAGTGCTCCAATGTATTTTCTAGATCTATTCAAGCCTTTTTCTGACTGTTACCAGCATAAGCTTGGTTAAATTTACCATAAACGAAAACTTTCATAGACCTCCTATATGATAAAAAATATCGATTCTGATTGGTGCTTGAAACGCCTTATTTGTCGTCTGATTGGAGTTTGCAAAGTGTTAAAGGGTCTGTGTCACAGCTGAGTTACATATAATTTATTAAGTTTAATTTTGCGGCCAAATAGTCGATATGAAAATTAATGTTAGCGAAGATATTACTTTGATGGATCTAAATGACTGTAGCTGTAGCTTCACCGCATTACAAAAACATACCGGCATGTCTCCCGGGCGTAATAATTAAAAGCTACAAACATACAAGCTTATCTTTGTTGAAAACTCGTCAGCCTAACAACGGGGGTCTAACAGTTCTTCAATAACCCATATCACAATCTGTTTTAATCTTCTTCAATGTTTGTCCATCCATCCCTTCGTTCGTATTTGCTGTGTTATTAAAACGTTCTTTCACTGTTTTGAGTGGTTATTTTTGTATTTCTTATGTCTAAATTTGCCTAAAATCCGTGACACAATTCGTTTAAATCCTATTTGCTGATTGTGGCTGTAGAGATGTTACAGACAGAATACCGTACGCGCGTATTGTTTTTGAGTAAAAACAGGCCCAATAAAGTGTTTTCGATGGCGAATTATTTAGTAATACGATAAATTATTAATAGGATTTCATGTCGAACAATTTGAAGGAGGTTTTCGTTCACGTAATTTAATAAATTAATTCGACTTAGCGGTTAACTTGCGCTCAGCGTATTGTCACGACATATTTTTAATTAGCAATTTTTTTTATTGTGTACAAAGTTATCTTGAATTGAGGGAAAAATCACAACGAAAGTTTACTAAGGTGAGAAAAAAAAAACACTTAATAAGTAATAATAAAACTCGAGGGAACAAATATTGTTAAGATTTGGAAATAATGATTGCGAATATCAAACTAAAAGAGTTTTCCAAAATACGGGCCATCCATGATCATGGCTCCTTTAAGTTAAAGTTACTCGCCTGATTACTCCGGCCTTGTATTATGCTCCAGTAGTCTTTTTTACAAATGCAAAGCCCAAAAACGTAGGCGGGGGAGGTTTAGTGAGAACTATTACTAGTTTATGTAAGAATTCGTTTTTGAAGTTTGGATAGTTACAATCAATATCAGTAAGCTAAAAAACAACAAAGAATGAAAATGATCATAAAATACTTTTTAAAATGATTGCCGTTTGGGAATCTGATATGTCCGAGATTTGGTTGAGCTTTCGTTTAAAGTATTCTGTAGAGCCAGAATTTCTCAATTCTTGGGGTAGATTGTGGTCCCACTATAACATTACTAAAACTTCGTTGAAGAATAATTTGTACTCGGCTAAGGCAAGGCGAGGTTTCCTTCTACATTTCTCAGATTGTATTCTGCGATGAAAGGTTGCTGTAAACGCGCTGAAAGAAGTTTGTGCATCGTTTTAAAAATCCAAGAATGCTCTAGCTCGTATCAAAGGGTGATTTCGTTTTTACACTGACCGCAGGATTTTTCTGGAAAAGGTGTGGTCTAGCCTGCGTGACAAAAAAGAACTCAGCTGCCGCTTAATTCCAAATCCTCAAACGAACGCTTTATTTAATTTCGCACTATTGCTTGCATCCTTTAAAGAATGGCTTAGAAGCCGCAAACTCGTTTAAGCCTGAAGGACACTGTTGTGACGCAAAGATGAAATGCGCTTTGTTACTGCAATTTTGTTTAGAACGTCTGCTTTCGTGTCCGCCCTACCCCACCAAGCGTTTAATTTTATCAACTGGTAACGCCCACTAACGGAAAGTGAGCGGGTATCGGGAAAATTCCTAAAGATGCATCACGATATTTTGCTACATTACTTTAAGCATCCTTCTAGTCCCCTTTGCAAACATATTAATATTTCTTTAGTACGATTCTAGAAAACGTGCATTATCCTCGTCTAAAAACATATATCATGTCCCCAAATAGTTTTCGGACGAAATCTTTTGAAGAAACCAAAGGTCTGACCTTTTTAATGTAATGTCTAGCCTGTCAAAGACAGTGTTGCTCGGGTTATCCCGTCCTATCCCTAAAGAAGGTGGGCTATAGTTCCTCCACCCCCTACCCCAGCGTTAAATTTATTACGTCTTCTCCCTGTCTCCCTCTCCATGAAATTCGAGGTCTGTTTAATAACGGGGAGATATATCTGAAACATTTCATCATCTTTTTCTTTCGTGGAAATATTTAGTCCTTTTCTTCGACTTGCTCATAACATAACATAACATAACATAAAACTTTATTTATCCTCTCATCCCGACGGATTCAGTTTCCATAATTGATTGCTTTGAGTTGGTACTAGACTTCTACAAGCCTCCATTCTTCTTCCAAACGTGGGGAGAACGAAAACAAAACTAACTCGGGGTACCCTCCCTCATTAAAACGGTGTTGGAATCTCAGTTTCATTTATGGGCGTGGCACAAATATATTAATTTCTCTAAGATACCGTATACCAATTCCTCACCAATCATCAGCTAACATTTTGAATATAAATTGATGGAGTTCGTTTAATCGATAGGCACACCTCCTTGTGTAGGTTTAAAAAGCACTCTCGGAAATTAGAGATAATCAAAGTTGCGACTCCTGATTTTCAACTTAAACTAAAAATATCTTTAAAGGTACCGCAGCATCTTCAGCTCTGTGCATTTGAAACTGAACACCCTTAACATCCAAAAAATACACGAGATGCAAATATATGTTTTGGTTCAACGTAAGGTTCTCGGTTTCAATGCCATAAGTAGTTCAAGGAACAACACCATATCAGTACAATGTAGGGATTGCCCCACCTCACCCCACGCCGCCGCGGGTTGGGGCTGACTTGTCTTTATTTACAGACGGAGGGAGTGATGGGAAGGACAGTTTTGGGCTCATCCCAACATTCCTCGCGCTTTACACTTTTCTCCTAAGTGATGCGACGACTGGGACGAGTCAGAGATTGGGAAAAATTAGAAACTTTGTTTTGAGTTAAACGACAACGACAAAAAAAGTCAAATTCAGTTTCATAATTTGCTCCTGGTTTCATGAACGTTTTTTTTAAAAACTTAGAGGATGTTTTTTAACCATAACAAGCTTCTTATTCTGATTGAAATCCGCTCTGAAGTGATTTTAACACTTCAAAATGTCAGCTCTGCGGATGTCAACTCAGTAGTATCTCCTGAGGGATGACACTAATTATTTTTTAAACTATTGTCGTGTTACAAGGACTCTAACTCTTCACTATTCTCCTAAAGCCTGTTCTTGACCTGTTAGCAGATGATCTCAAAGAGAAACAAAAGCATTATTATGTTAGTACTGTTACAATTGATTTGTCAGTAATTATTTGGGTACAGTAACAATTCATGATATAAGCCCAGACGGAATGCACAAGACGTGATATACTTATATGAAGGTCAGGGCAGACTCAAGAGTCTAGCGGCGGTATATGTACTTAAAACTACAATATAAAGATAACCTTTATTCAAGCTCTCAAAGAGGGGTCAGTTTTTATTGCTTGTCTCTTTATGTCTTGATGGGAATTGCCAAAATAGTCTGAATTCCAGAAAATGTTTTTCAAATCCATTGATTATTACTTTTCTGCTTTCTTGAAATGCCTTTATTGGGCGTTTCAAGACGCTTGGGAGGGAAAGCTAAATGCGGTCGAGTTTTCCGACAGTTGAACTAACATAGTGCGGAAAAGGCGTGAGTGATCCTCTTTAATAGTAGATTATCCAAGAAAAGCATTTAATTCTTCCCGAGCGGATCGAACTATGGATTAATGGAGGGCAAACACCTGAAAAATCGAGTTCTCTAAGGCTTTATGGTTTGATTAACGGAGCCATATCATTCAGCCTACACTGAATACCATACGTTGACACAATTCTCAAGGTACGCTTGCTTGAATGGTTTCTCTAGCTCTCTAGATCTTGCTCCCACGAGTGCGTAGCAGAAAATTAAAAAAAATAGCCATTTTTTTTCCAATTGAAAACCAACAGCAGCACTTGAATTTACTGCCTAACAATTTATTTAAATGGACACACACTAGGAACCCCTTTTGGATTAATTATCAGTAAACCGCCACATCGCACAGCGTAATAAAAAGTATCACATGAAATTACTCCTCAGTAGCTTTCATTTGAATGCACACGATATTTCATTCGACTTTTTTTTCTGATAGCTGAAGCTATAGCTCGGTGAACGGAGCTCTAATGGAAAACCTAAGAGGTCGAAGGGCGCTTTTCAGCTTCCTGCGCGACAAATAAGACTCGATTCGGGCTTAAACGGAACAAGAATTAAAACAAAACTGTTGTGCATTGGTGGGCGAGAAAAAATAGAAACCTAGCTGGTATCTCAAAAGCGTTATCGCTTTGTCCGGTCGGAAGGACGGTCAAAGGATTATGTATGATTATTTAATTGGCTGAGACAAGCCCGGAATTACAGTATTTTTATAACTTAATTTGCAAGATTATTACACGGGTGACAGACATTTCTCTTTCGAAAACTTCCATGAACCTTCTTTAATGATAAAAAATATCGATTCTGATTGGTGCTTTTAACGCCTTATTGTCATCTGATTAGAGTGTGCAAAGTGTACTGAGATGCCAAATTTAAAGGGGCTGTGTCACAGCTGAGTTAAATATAATTTAAGTTTTGCGGTCAAATAGTCGTTATGAAACCTAATGTTAGCGAAGATATTACTTTAATGGATCTTAATGAAAGAGCTGTAGCTTCACTGCTTTTTTACCAAAAAATACCGGCATGTCTCTCGCGCGTAATAATTAAAAATTACAAACATACAAGCTTATCTTTGTTGAAAACTCGTCAGCCTAACAGCATTTCAGAAACCCATATCACAATCTGTTTTAATATTCTTCTATTTTTGTCCATCCGTACCTTCGGCTTTTGTATTTACTGTATTATCAAAACGTTCCTTCACTGTTTTGAGTGGTTATTTTTGTATCTCTTATGTCTAAATTTGGTTAAAATCCGTGACACAATTCCTTTAAATCCAATTTGCTGGTTGTGGTTGTAGAGATGTTACAGACAGAATACCGTATTGTTTTCGAGTAAAAATAGGTCCAATAAAGTGTTTTCGATGGCGAATTATTTAGTAATACGATAAATTGTTAATAGGATTTCATGTCGAACAATTTGAAGGAGGTTTTCGTTCACGTAATTTAATAAATTAATTCGACTTAGCGGTTAACTTGTAGGAGTCAAGAATGGTCCCTCAAAATGTCGCAGTGCTCGCAATGCTCGCAAAATTTTAGTGGGTGCTCGTTTGCTCGTGCTCGCATATTTTTACAAGTGCTCGCATGCTCGGTTTTTAGTGGAGGTAGGTTTTTGAAAAGTGCTCGTTGCTCGCAAGGCTAATTTTTGTCAATGCTCGTGCTCGCAAAGAAAACCGCTGTGCTCGCATGCTCGCAAATGCTCGTATTGTTACAACATATTTTTGATAACCTTTTATTTCATAGGTACTGAGATTTACTCATGAAAATCGTAGGGAGTAAAAATCGTACTGATTCAGAGCTTAGCCAATCAGGAGCACGAACGACAAAATTTCACTGTGAAAAAATATCGTTCGTCCAATTAGCAACGCGAACGACGAATTTTCACTGGTGATGAATGAACGTATTGAAGGAAACGTCATCCCACAGCCGTTGCCGACAAGAAAACCCGCGCTTTGAAAAATGGCCGAGGGAAGGTTTGCTTCTGTTTCCTCAGTTGAAGAATTCATTTTAGAACAGGAAAACAAAAACACCGCTCAAAAAACTGAACGAGATGTAAAATTGCTTGAAAGATTTTTGATAACGAAGACAGAAAAATAGAAGATATTCCGGCTGTTGAGCTGAATGAATACATCAGCCAATTCATCATTGCCGTCCGTACCAAAGATGGAAATGAATACGAGCCGACTTCTCTTCGAAGTTTAGTGGCTAGCTTTGAAAGACACCAGAAGAAAAAGAGTTATTCTGTAAGCATAATCAACGACTTGGTGTTTGAGAAAACCAGGAAAGTTCTACAGTCTAAACAAAAGCAGCTAAAAAAGCAAGGAAAAGGAAATAAACCGAAACGGTAGGTAGCTTTGACAAGCGACTGAAGAGTTGAAAATATTGTAGGAGAAGGGTTTGTTCGGTATGCGTAGTCCCGAGGCACTTCTAAACACGCTCTGGCTAAACAACACTCTTCACTTCGGACTCCGTGGGTGCCAAGAACATCGTGATATGTGCTGGGGAGATATAAAGCTACTGAAAACGGCAAGCGGAGTCGAGTACTTGGAGTTCAATGAAAGACAAACAAAAACTAGAACGGGATCAGACTGCAAATCCGTCAAGCTCCGAAGCGATGCGATGGAAACGTCTAAGGCCTTTGGAACTGTTAAGTGACTCTGATGATGAATAAATTGTGACTTATCTTCTTGACTTAACTTTGTTATTGGCATGGCTTCCTTCATTAACAGACATTTGACTTAACTTAAAAATTTTGAATGCTGGAGATCTTTGAGGCAGTTGTTGAGCACTTGAATGGTTTTACAGTGTTATTTATTTGTGCAAATAAATTTGTCTACTCAGTAGCACGGAAAAAAATCTCAGTACCTATGAAATAAACATATTACAGCATGGAAAATGCTTTGTATGATTTTTATTCACTCGTTGATACGTATCAGAAAACTCACTCGTTCGCTACGCTCACTCGTTCGTTTTCTGACACTACTCAACTCGTGAATAAAAATCGTACGCGCGCATTTTCCATGAAGTAATCTCTATATTCTTACCAATTTTCGTGCGTACTTAAAGTTGGAGAGCCGAATTTCGTGAGTATTAATTTTCGCGATTGCAAGAAAAATTAGAGAAAAAGAGTATTAAATTTCGCGATTTTGTCAGTGTTTTATGGAGCAGTCGTCAATGATCGGGCTAAGTAACTACTGGAAACGTACAACAGTCTGGCTCAATGTAACTACAAGAAGCCTGCAAACGGAAACTTTGGTGACTGTACTAAAAAGGTTTTGGCCAATTAACTAGAGCGAAACAGTAATTAGAGGAAGGGTGCTAGTCAAAAACAAGACAACAAAATCTTTCAAAGGTAAAAAGTTCTTATGATATACTATATTGGTATTAATTTTCGCGTGTTTAAATTTCGCGCAATGGTTTCTTCGCGCGTACTAAATTTCGCGATTATTTTGAAATCGCAAAAAATTAGTACTCGCGAAAATAAGTATGAATAAGGTAGTATTTTTTATTGTGTACAAAGTTATCTTAAAATTGAAAGAAACTCACAACGAAAGTTTACTAAGGTGAGAAAAAAGCACTTAATAAGTAATAATAAAACTCGAAGGAACAAAGATTGTTAAGATTGGGAAAAATTGATTGCGAATATCAAACTTAAAGAGTTTTCTAAAATACGCGCCATCCATAACATGGCTCTTTTAAATTAAAGTTTCTCGCCTGATTACTCCTTGTATTATGATCCAGTAGTCCTTTTTTTTACCAATGCAAAGCCCAACAGTAACAAGCACCTTATTTCTCCTTAAAATATCATTAGCTGAGAGAGAAATTGTTCTGCTATAATTGAAAGAAATTCTCCTAACTTCCACTATCAGAGTTGTATTAAGACAAGTGAAAATAATTTGTTTTTCGACATTCATGCAATTGACGTTTCATTTGACAGAGAATAACATATCTGGCTCATTTTCAGCGGTAAGTCAGAAGCGAAAAATAACACCATGTACGAAATGAAGTGTGCAAATAGAAAAGGGGGACGGGGGGGGGGGGGGAATTCGTGTTCCCTTAGATTTTTGACAAATTTTTGCCTATTGCTTGTTTATGTTTTAGGAGGTCTAATTTTGAAATAAAATGGAGGATGCCCATGCTCGTTTCGGAGCAACAGCACCTTGTTTCTACCCAATAAATCCTTATAATATCACCATGATTATAGTCACGATTGTTTGCTAAATTCACCTTTCAGACAATTATTTCTTAGTCTACACTGAAAATTGGTCCATATTTATTTGACAGAAAAAAAATGATAGTTCACCGTACGCGTGAAATTATGCGCAGTAGGGAAATTCTCGAACAAACGCTGTATTAACCGGTATTGACTGTCATTGCCTGTATCATTTTAAGAATGGCTTAGAAGCCAAAAACTCATCTAAGGCTGAATGAGACTGTTGTGATACAAAGATCGACCGTTATATTTTTCACACGTTTCGGAACTGCAGTATTGTCTAGAAGGTCTGCTTTCGTGTCCGACCTACCCCACCAAGCGTTTAATTTTACCAACGTAACTGGTAACGCCCACAAACGGAAACTAAGCGTGTTTCGGGAAAAAAGCTAAAGGTGCATCACGATATTTTACTATCTTACTTCTTGTATCCTTCTAGTCTCTTTGACAAACAGATTACTATCTCTTCAGTAAGATTCTAGAGATCTTGCAGTAAACTCGTCTAAAACCATACATCATGTCCCCAAATAGTTTTCGGACGCAATCTTTTGAAGCAACCAAAGGCCTGACCTTTTTAATACATTGTCTAGCCTCTAAAAGAAAGTGCTGCTCGGCTTATGCCGTCCTATCCCTCTAGATTGCTATAAATTCCTCCCGCCCCCAACCCCAGCGTGAAGATTATCACGTCCTCTCCCTGTTGTCCTCCTCCATAAAATTCGAGGCCTGATTAATAACGGGAAGATATAATCTGAAATAGTTTATTATCTTTATCTTTCAGGTAGATATTTAGTCTTTTTCTTCGACTTGCTCTTCCCGACGGATTCAGTTTCCATTATTAATTATTTAGAGTTGATGCTAGACTTCTACAAGCCTCCATTCTTCTTCCAAACGTGGGGAGAACGAAAACAAAACTAACTCGGGGAACCCTCCCTGATAAAAACGGCGTTGGAATCTCAGTTTCATTTATGGGCGTGGCAAAAATATATTAATTTCTCTAAGATACCGTATACCAATTCCGCACCAATCATCAGGTAATATTTTGAAAATTAAATTGATGGAGGTCGTTTAATCGATAGGCACACCTCCTTGTGTAGGTTATTAAAGCATTCTCAGAAATTAGAGATAATCAAATTTTTGTCTCCTGGTTTTCGACTTAAACTAAAAATACCTTTAAAGATACCGCAGCATCTTCAGCTCTGTGTATTTGAAACTAAACACCCTAAGAGGGGTCAGTTTTCATTGCTTGTCCCGTTATGTCTTGAAAATTGCAAATTGCCAAAATAGTCTGAATTCCAGAAAATGTTTTTCAAATGGATTGATTATTACCTTTCTGCTTTCTTGAAATGCCTTTATTGCGCGTTTCAAGACGCCAGGGAGGGAATGCTAAATGCGGTCGAGTTTTCCGACAGTCGAACTAACATAGAAAGATTTGTTAGCGGAAAAGGCGTAAGCGATCCTCTTTAATAGCAGATTATCCTGGAAAACTGCGGCATTTTATCCATCCCGAGCGGATCGATCTACGGACTAACGGCGGGAAACATTTAACCGCGGAAACTCCGCTGATAAAAATCGGCCCTCTACGGCTTTATGGTTTGATTTACGGAGCCATATTCTTCAGCCTACACTGAATTCTCAACCGCTTGTTTGGAATGTGTTTCACTAGCTCTCTAGATTTTGCTCCCTGGAATGTATAGCAGAAAAAAAAAATTAAAATAGCCATTTTATTTTGCCAATTGAAAACCTTC
This sequence comes from Oculina patagonica, assembly GCF_052425735.1. Lineage (NCBI taxonomy): Eukaryota > Metazoa > Cnidaria > Anthozoa > Scleractinia > Oculinidae > Oculina > Oculina patagonica. The sequence continues at coordinate 9,798,311 of NC_135769.1, read as the reverse complement.
AGCATTACTTAAATTTACTGCCTGTCAGCTTTTATTTAAATGGTCACACACAAAGGAACCCCTTTTGGATTAATTATCAGTTAACCGCACACTTAATAGTTAGAGCCACATCGCACAGCGTAATAAAAAGTAATATATAAATTCATAGGCGTACGGGCAATTTTTGTCAGCCGGGGGGCGGTGAACCGTTTGCCCAAAAAATTTTCGCAAGTTGCCCAAATTTTTACGAAACAGTCGAAAAGAAACGAGTCGAAAACGAGGGACATACGATCAGCACTAACATAGGACTACATATGAAGTGAAAATATTCTTTAAAATGAATCTACCATATGAGCTCATAAAACACGTTAAAAGAAATAGAGGATATTACATGGTTGCTTGGAGATATGAAATTGATCTTCCAGTGTTCAAATCGATATCTCACGAGTGAGCGCAGCGAACGAGTGGGATATCGATTTGAACACGAGAAGATAAATTTCATATCTCCAAGCAACCATGTAATATTTTGTTTATTATATTAACCTACTAATTACGATGTTTTTGACGATTTTCCGAAGATTACCGACCATTTTCCGAAGATTTCCGAAGATTTGCAAAATGTTGTCCGAAGGTCGTACGAATGTTTCCGAGTTGGCATATGTCCTTCCAATGTTAATAAGTGCCATGTTACTGACACTTTTTTGCCCCATGGTGCTGCCAAGGTAGGTTTTCAATCTACGCAACGCACTGAATGATCGTTCTTCAGAACACGATGTAGCAAGTATCACTGCAAGGATATGTATCACATTAAAAAACTCTGGAAACATATCAAATAGATCATTCTCGTGCTTTATTTATCTCCAGCATTTCTGAAACAGCCACGTAGCCTTATCCGCGCACATAACGAAAACTCGCGTAAATTTTGTCAGTTTTGTAAAATTTAGCAACGCGGGAGAAGCTTTCTTTATCAGGTGTTTCACTGTAACATATATTTCCCAAAGCACAGAGTATTTCCTGGTTATTTCCGCATAACCTGAGCTCAAGCCCGGACAGCACCTTGTCATAGACGCCTAGTAGCTATTAATACGGTGGCACTGTAGGCCCGCTTACGTTTTTGTACCGCTGGCTAATATGCATATGGCACAAGGCGAGTTCTAAACAAAAAAACCGCATGTAAGATGCGGATTTGTTTCCACTGTCGCGTACATTTTTACGAAACTACGGGCGTTAATTTCACCGGCTCTCGGTACGTCAAGCCCGTGGTAATGAGACAGTGGTTGCTTAGCACGTGAATCCGGCAAATCTTCGAGAGTCTCCAGTCGATAATTTACGATATCATTAAATTCAAGAAAGTTATGCCGAAACAAAAAAAATTACAAATACGTATATATCAACATATGATCCCCTTCACTGTCTCGGGTGAATATAACTGGCTTTACCACGCCGACTTTAAATAGAAAATAAAATATCTCTTCGAAAAAGACATGGAACTTCTTTAAGAACTGGCTTTGCCCAAATTTCTCTTGCTGCCCAAAAAATCTGAGTTGCCCAAAAATTGGGGGGGCTGCAGCCCCCCCAGCCCCCCCGGCCCGTACGCCTATGTATAAATTGAAGCAATCCTAAAAGCGGAGCTCCACATTAATTTAATTTTCACTGGAGCTAACAATTTCTTCATTCTGGTGAATGAGGGGCCAAAAAACAAATGTATACCGTGGTTCACAGGTGCAAGACAAATTTAAATCGCTCACGGTTTAAACTAATGACTGCGGTACGACAAAAATAATGATCTTAAAGCAGGGCAAATGAAACTTATCACATGAAATAACTGCTCAGTAGCTTTCATTTGAATTCACACGATATTTTAGTCGAATCTTTTCTGAAGAAACGGAGCTCTGATGGAACACCGAAAAGGTCGAAGGGCGCTTCTCAGTTTGAAGCGCGTCAAATAAGACTTCATACGGTTTTAAATGGAAGAGGAATTAAAACAAAAACTGTTGTGCATTGGAGGGCGAGAAAAAATAGAAACCTAGCTGGCATTTTCGAGCTTTATCACTTCGTCCGGTCGGAAGGACGGTCGAAGGCCTGAATGTGCGATTATCTGCAAATTGCCTAAGCAAGGCCAGAATCGCAGTATTTTTTAAACTTAATTTGCAGGAATTTTACACGGGTGACTGAAAATTGTTTTAACAAATTTTCTCTCTTTTTCCTGTTCCCCAATGTATCTTCTATTCAAGCTTTGAATGTGCCTAATTGCAGTATAATTTCATCATTTTGTTCCCGATTTGTTACAAGCACAACCTTGGTTTAATTTGCCATCAATGAAAAAAATAACCCTCTATTATGACAAGAAAAATTCTCAATTCTGATTGGTGTTTTTTAACGCCTTAATAATCGTATAATTAGAGTGTGCAAAGTGTAGATGTCAAATTTAAAGGGGCTGTGTCATAGTCTATTTTATTAAGTTAATACTCGCTATATGTAGCGTAGGATTTTCTTTTATGAATCCAAATTACAAAACCATAGCTTTATTACGAACAGATATGTCTCCCGGACGTTGTAGTTAAAAGTTACACCAAACGAGATTAGATTTGAAAACTTTTCAAACTTACAGTTTTTTAAAAACCCATGACGCAATCTGCTTTAATCTTCTTCAATTTTCGTTTATCCTTTCCTTCTTAATATTTGCTGTGTTACCAAAATTTTCCTCCCTTCACTTTTTTAGTGTTTTTTTTTTTAAATTACACTTGTTTCTGGCGACGTTTTCACTGCTTTAACGTGTCCTATAAAAGTTTATTTAAAAGAATTCTCTAGCTCGTATCAATGGGTGATTTCGTTATTACACTGACCGCAGGACTTTTCTGGAACTCAGCTGCCGCTTAAGTCCAAATCCTCACACTAGTATTTAATTTCGTGCTGTTATTTGAATCATTTAAAGAATGGCTAAGAAGCCACAAACTCGTCTAAGGCTGAAGGACACTTTTGTGACGCGAAGATTAAATGCGCTTTGTTACTGCAATTTTGTTTAGAACGTCTGCTTTCGTGTCCGCCCTACCCCACCAAGCGTTTAATTTTAGCAAGCGGTAACGCCCACTAACGGAAATCAAGGGGAAAATGCCTTAAAGTATATCACGATATTCTTCTACCTTACATTTAGCATCCTTCTAGTCTCATTAACAAACATATTGCTATCTTTTCAGTCTTATCCTTGCAACCTTGCAGAAATCGTGTTTAAAAACATATCTGCTGTGGGAATATTTTTTTTTTGCGCAAGCTTTTGAAGCAACCAAAGATCTGACCTTTTTAACATAATGTCTAGCCTCTAAAGGAAAGTACCGCTCATGTAGCTTATCCCGTCTTATTCCTATAAAAGGTGGGCTACAGTACCCCACCCCAATTCGAGCGTTCAACATTATCATTCCCCCCCCCCCCTTCTATCAAATAAAAGATTTCTCTATCTCTATGTTTAAAGGAGATCTAGATGTCTAGATTATTTTTCGAATCCCCTTGCTTTATATCAAGGGCGGATTTAGTTTCTATAATCATTTCGAGTTGACGCTATGGTTTGATGAGCCTTTTCTTTTAAACGTAAAGAGAACGAAGACAAAACTAACTGAAAGGAACCTTCCTGATAAAAACGCGTTGGAATCTCATTTTAATTTGTAGGCGTGTCTCAATTCAATCAGGCTCAAAGATACCGTATACCAATTCCGCGCCAATCATCAGGTAATGTTTTTAAAATTAAATTGATGAAAGCCGTTTTATTGATGAGAACACCTCCTAATGAAGGCTCGAAAATCAGAAATAATCAAATTTCCGACTTACACTAAAAATATCTTTAAAGGTACCGCAACATTTTCAGCTGTGGGTATTTGAAACTTAACACCCTAAAGATTCTTAAAAATAGTAAATTCTTTGAACCCAGGGGTATTAATAGTTCGTGTGGTGTGGTAGTCCGGGTGGGAGTAGTTCTGAAAAGAACTGTTGTTGGTGACTGACGTTTGTGAGCCGCAGAAGTCATCTTCAGAGTCAAGTGAAAAGTTATTCTAAGTCGATGAGGTTATAAGGCGTTCAAAAATTCTGATACAGGCAAGTCCACAACGACAAACCAATGAAGACTACCAGATCTTTGGTAGAACTGGATCAGTAAAAAACTTGAGATAATACATAAAAGCAGTAAACTGACTCCTACGGAAAGGAGAAGAGAATAAGACTATATTAAAATAAAAACAAGAAACTTCAAGCAGTTTAAAACCGTGCGGTTAATGCTTGACCACCTCTTTCAGTTCTTTGGCTAGAAAGGCACAGCGCCACACAATAAAAAATCTTTAGAAAAACAGTCCCTTGAGAAACACACAAATCGTGTTTACGTGAGTCACGGAGTGTGCCTGACATGAATTTCCTTCACCGCATGCCGGATAAATTCCTGCTTACGCATGCAAATATTTATTTTGTTCCGAATGTTTAATAAAATAAACCCAAACCAGTTCGTGAATGGCATTAAAAAGAAGTCCATTTCACACCAAAACAAGAAACTTCAAGCAGTTTGTAACCGTGCTGTGAATGTTTGACCACCTCTTTCAGTTCTTTCGCTAAAAAGGCACGGCGATGCACAGTAAAAGTTCTTTAAAAAAGCAGTCACTTGAGAAACACACAAGTCGTGATTGCGTGAGTCACGGAGTGTGCGTGACATGAGCATTGAGCATACCTGACTGCGTGATGAAGCAGGTAATTCCCCTGGCCCGATGACCCGTGTCCCGTGCCTTGACACGTTCTTGCTGAGTTTGCAATTTTTGTTTTGATTCCCAAAACAAACTCAAAACAAAAATTTGAATATCCAGAAAACGAGTCGTTGTTTTGCGATATTCAACACGTTCCAGGTAAATTGTACGACTTGTACTCGCTCCGAGCCAAACGCTTGAATAACACAGAAATAAATAGTTCACACAAACAGAGCACAGGGTATTCGTAAATATTTTTAAAATAGGTGAATGATTATTTATAGCTACAAGCGAGCGATCGCATGGCATGGGCCTGACGTAGTGGTAGTTTTAAATAGCTTTGACATGTCCAAGTGGTCTACGGTTTCGCTATGTAATTATTCAGTCTTCTCTTCTGGTAAAACACTCGAATGACACAAAAATATACATTTCACTCTAAACAGAGAGCAGAGTGTTCATTTTAAACACGTGATCGCTAGTAAACCTCAAATCTTGTGTGACCGTGACAAAGGAGCCGGTTGGGTCGCGTAGGTCTGGAACGATTTACCGACAAAAAAAAAATTCCGGGTAGATTATGAACCGGCTGCGCACGGTTAAATATAAAGGAACGACCACTTGCAAATTCACTACACTGGCGTGACCGGGCCGCGTGGGTTTGGAACGATTTACCGACAAAAAAAATCCGTGCAGATTATGAACCGGGCCCAAGCCCCGCCTGGTTAATAAAGAGTAGACTAAAGGCCATTCCGTTGTATTTCTTCGTTTAGCGTAGTCCGACGAGCTTTTGCAAGTAATATTTTAAAAACGAGTCCGAGTGTTTCATCGGGGTTTCCAAACACGAGAAAACTGATGAAAGTGAGTGAAACTGAGTGCTTTTATTGTTTAAGAGTGTTTGGAAACCCCGATGAAACACGAAGCACGAGTTTTTTAAAATAGCTTCTCAATCGGCGCCTAATTGCAAGCAAAATATATTATTCACGAAAACTTAATTTTCTATTTCTTTTGTTTAATTAGCGTACAGTTTGCAATCGGGGCCTCATTGCAAACAAAGGATATTATTCACGAAAACATTGAATTGTTGCTATCTTTTTTTTATTTAGCGCATAGTTTGTGATGATTATGTAAGATCCGTGATTTTGCCTCCACTACACATCCGGACACACAGTGATTAAATTGGGTGCGTTGGCCAGCCAAGCCATCGTCCCGTTTATTCCATCTCAGCATATAATACAAGGTATGAATAAAAAGACAAAAACTAAGTGCACCAAAGCCGGACACGAAAACCCTAAAACCAGCAAGTGGAGAAAATTGGGAACGTGTGCCCCCGACCAAAGCAGTGGTGCAACCCTTGGGGTTTTAGGGTATCTTAATTTAAAATCAGTACCGTAGAAAAATAAACCTAAGGCTTTATACAGCGAAATAATAACAATAACAGAACTAGATAAATGAACAACAGTGGATTACAACTGATGATATTATTGAAAGAAAACTAAACTTAACCTAAACACGGCAAAGGCTGGCCGTAGAATGTCTCACCTCGCCAACTGTCACCGATTTCAAACTCAAATCCCACTATACACTGCACACCTCAAACCCGTACCCAACCCTCTGGTCCGTGCCGGCAAAATAGTAATTTATGCTAATTTAAGATCATCACAAATTACATATTTTGCCTCCACTACACATCCGGACACACAGTGATTAAATTGGGTGCGTTGGCCAGCCAAGCCAACATAGAGCTGAAAAGAAAGGGCTCGAGCTAGATAGACAATGATTTTGACACTTCTAATCTACTTGCTAAAGAGTCTTTGACGTAAATGTTCTTGGCAGAGGTAGAAGCCCAACGGCCGTGACGTTGAAGATTCCTTTCAGGGACACCGGAGTTCGCAGCCAAAGTCGCCCCACCTGATCTGGCAGAGTGGGTACTAAATTTAGAAATATCCGGAACAATATCGCGAAAAGACTTCTTAAACGACTCTCTATAAGTCGAATAACATATAGGCTTATTGACTGACACAAGACGCTTGCAATTACTAGACGATGATACAGGCCTGAAAAGGTAATCCTATGAATCAAAAGACAGGTTAGAACTTGTAATATATAGCTTAAGAAGGGCCACTGGACAAATACTAGAGCCAGGTGACTCAGCAATAACCACGGACTGACCCTCCCTTAACTGGTTAGACTGTCCACAGCCTCTCGATTTTTCATCGCGTGCTCATCGATCGAAAAAGCACGAAAAAATAGAGGGCGGTGGACAGTCTATTAACTGGTCGGCTTTACTTTTTTCGATAAAAATGGAAAGAAAACCATCATCAAACTTAACATCTTTGCTTCGAATAAGTGACAACTCGGAAAAACGAAGAAAGCCGGAAAAAGCTAGGACAAACATAACTAAATTACGCAACTGTAAGAGGTCATGCAAGTCAGTTTTTTCAGCTAATTTCCTGAGATGCTCCGCCTCAAGAGGTTCCTTTCTGTGGTTAGCCGGTGAGGACGCAGAACGAACGGCACCTTCTTTCACAGCCACAACAGTGGGATGACTAGTAGGGGAACTCACTCCCGCCAAATCGTGCAACCACTTGAAAGCGTAAAAGGCGGAATTGATAGAAGAAACTGATCTGCTTGACTCCAGTAGATACTGTAGAAACAAGGCACAATGGAAGGGCTCTACCGGGAAAGGACTGGTACCCAGAACGGAAGTAGCAAACGATCTCCATCTATTGAAAACCCTTGTATAACAAAGAGATGTCCCTGAAGCCCTGGATGCAAGAGCTGTAAACTTCATATTCTCTGTCAACAAAGCAACCTCTCTTGTATCACATGTAGGAGAAGTCCAGAACTCTGTATCAAAAATATCTAGGGAAAAAACAAAAACCAAGTGATAATGAAGGAATACAAAGGACAAGGGGAAGGCCCCAGGGATAAATACAAAAGGGGCCTAAACAACACAATGAGAGAATAAACAACAAATAAATACAGACAAGGGACCTCAGAGAAAAACAATGTTATATTTAAGTACGCTTATACAACGCAGTAACAAAACTGCAATAAACACAATCTATTCACCCCTCAAGGGCACTGTATAGAAAACTTCAACGTTAACAGTCTCAAATCAAAGGCCCCTCAAGGGCACTGTGTAGAAATCTTCAACTATAACAGTCGCAAATCAAAGGCCCCTCAAGGGCACTGTATAGAAATCTTTAACGTTAACAGTCTCAAAACAAAGGCCCCTCAAGGGCACTGTATACAAATATCACAGACCCCTCAAGGGTACGTCTCAAAGGGCCGCCTGCTTCATGCAAGGCGCCTCAAAGCCAGAAAACAATGTGCTAACACTGTGGAACGCGAAATGCATTGCAAACTAACGCAGAACCTTGCCTGGGTGCAATACTAAAATTAATGCGCAAAGCTACCATCGAGAAATTTAGCGGACCGGATCCGAAAATGGAATTCTTGGCTTTGCCTCTGATGAACAGATGGGGAAGATTAGGGAGGACCACCCAATCATGAACGAAACTGCTCCAGTGCACACCGTCGAAACAAAGGATGGGCCAAAAATGCGCTGATTTCCAAAGGGGAACGATGAGAGTGCCGGACGCATTACAGAGCTTCAAATGACTGACGACTTTGCATGTCAAACAGACAGGAGGACAAAGCCAATTGTTGTGGTTGGACCAATCTTGGACGAAAGCGTTGACGCCAGACGAACCGGGCTGATAATACCTAGAATTGAAAACCTGAAGCTTTGCATTGTAATGGCAGGCGAATCTGTCACAAGTGTGAGGACCCCAGAGCTCGTCGAGAGCATAAAAAACGGAATCGTTGATTGCATAATCATCGTAATCAACTAACTTGCTAATATCATCGGCACAAGTGTTGAGGTCCCTGGGAATCCATTGCATGTCAATGCTTATACCGCCGATGAGACATTGTCGGTGAATATCAAGAGCCAACTGTTGCAAAGCTGGAACTTTGGATCCGATGTTAACGATGCGAACAACATTCTGGTTGTCAGTATACCAGACAACAGTCTGCGCACCAAGAGAATCCTTGAAAGCCTTCAAGGACAATGAAACAGCAAGAAGCTCGCGAAAAGTCGAACTTTGTGAACTCTCGTAATCAGACCAGTTTTGATGAAAAGTTTTGTCCTCGAATTGTATGTAACTCCCGCAGGCTGAATTGGACGCATCAGAGTAAACGATTTTGGAAGGCTTGCGCTTAATAGGCCACAAAGGAAGGCCGTTGATATCAGCGAGATTGCTTTTCCAAAAATTCAATTCGTGTAAACATTCAGGTGTCAAAGAAACAAGTGAATTCCAATTAGCAACGGAGTTAATAACCAGAAAGGTATTCCTGGTCATAAGTCTAGTGACGTTCCCGACGCAGTTACCGAGCGAGATAATTTTTCCACACACGCTTGCAAGCTTGCGAACTTGGTGCAAGGAGCACTCCGAACATAAAAGAGATGATAAATCGTTAATAAGAGAATCAATTCTCTTGTCCGTGGCTTTGATAACACACTGGGAAGTGTTAATAACAGTCCCAAGCCAGGTAATCACTTGAGTAGGATCCCATACGGATTTCTCTTCGTTAGGTAGGAAACCAGACTTTAATAGGTCGGAATGAACAGCCAAACTAGAGATCTTCGCTTTGATACAGTCAGCGGCCGCCCCTAAACCATCGTCTAGGAAAACAATTAGGGACTTGCCCTCGGATCTCCATTTCTTGACTAGCGGCTTGAGAAGCTTTGTAAATAAATAGGGAGCAGAACTAAGGCCAAATGGCAAAACTGAAAACTGAAAATATCTAGTATGACCGGACGAAAAGGTCCAAGAAAACGACAGATATTGCCTGTGATCCGGAAAGATATCCACGTGATGGTAACCCGATTTTAAGTCAAATGAGAACATGAAATCTCCGGGATTTAAAACTTCCCTGGCAACGGACAGGTCCTCGCATCGAAACTTAAACTTAAAAAGATATAGATTGACATGACGAAGATCCAAGATCAAGTGCTTTTTCCCTGACTTCTGAATAGACACAGATAATGGATTAATTATAGTAGGAGGTGTAAAAACTTCGGTGATACAATCCAAACTAATAAGCTCGTTAATAGCATTCTCAACAAAGTCAGATTCCTGAATCGCTGAATTATTGTTCCGAGCAACAAAAGGTGCTGGAATTTGAAGAAGTGGCAACTTATATCCAAACTCAATAGTGTCAATAATGAAACGAGGTGCGTCAATATCTTTCCAAAACTGAAGCGATTTACGCAATCTTCCTTTAACAGAAACAGGTGCATCATATGCATCACATATAATTTCACAGTTCAGCGATGGATCGTCTAGAAAAGATAGCTCACAAAACGGCAATGGCAAAGCCTCAGACTCATGGTCTAGAAAATAAATAATAAACGACAGGAAAAACATAGTTTAATAAATGCAAATTAAGTCGAAAGCACTAAGCACGACTCGTATGAAACAGTCATTTCTGCAGGAGGCTACAATACCAGTGATATTTTGATTGCTGGAAGCGCATGTGAGCGGGTAATTGGTGAGCAATTTTAATCTTCTCGCTCATCGTTCGTAAATTTTAAGCGTTAGACAATGGGGTCGTATGACGTAAATAAAAGTAAAATAATAAAAAGTGAAGTAGTTGCAAGTGAGGTAATGGGAGAACCTGCAGTTCATTTTTCTATAGCACATCAATTAATAACTAAATTTTCTTTGTTATTAAAGTGTGGTCGTTCATTGTGGTGCGTAAGATAGGTGAATGCTTGTTCGTTTGTCTCACGATGGAGTCACTTTGAGATGTTGATTGATATTGATGGTTTATCAGTTTCAACTATTATTATTATTATTATTATTATTATTATTATTATTATTATTATTATTATATTAAGGGGAGGATTACGCAACAACGGTGTCTTGGATCAGATCAAAAGTCTCATTTGCGATCCTCCGATCCGCCTTAATCTGCCTAAGGGGATCAAGAACTGTAAAGAGAAACAGGAACATTGACATTTATGATATGGACTTTCAAGTAGAGAATTCTCGTACTGCAATTTAGATCGAATATTTTTTTTTTAATATATAGTTCTTCTTTTATTATTGCTCTCGAAGTCGCTTTTACTATTTTTCTACATTTTTAAAGACACTGTTTTTATTATTATGTAAATAATATGTTTATATATAAAGTTCTTATTCGAATAGTCAAATCATTGTAATTCTTTTAGAAATTGGTTAATAAAGTTTTTATTTAATTTTTAAAAAAAAATTATTATTATTATTATTATTATTATTATTATTATTATTATTACAAGTGAAACCGGTAAAAACAATATATAATTATATATCCCATAGAAAACAGGTAAATGTGAAAATAGATTAGTGTGTATCAATCAGATCAATCTGCAGCTTACTTTCATAAGCAAATGCCCACATTGTGCGGTTCCAGAAAATATCCATACCCACCCCAAGGATGGTCATTGGAAATTCCGAGGGGGATGAGGGTCTCAATAGTACAAACTTTTTAAAGAAAGTATGAAGCAAAACTAGAAATCCCAGGGGATGGGAGGGTCCAAACCAAAGAACCATCCTTGGGGGAGGTATGGATATTTTTGGAACCACACCCTGTGGAACCAAGCCTGTGCTGCAAAAAAACTTGACACATTAACTTAACCTGGAGTAAAATTTGTGGTCTGCGATAAAAATTATGTAAATTCTCTGTTATGTCATTATTTTTACATGTTTTTATTGAAACAAAAATGTTTTGTCATGAACCTCAGAATGTTTTTAAAACTTACATGTAATTAAGTGTCAGTATTTACATGAAGCCTTATTGGGTTCTAGGAGAAGCCACGAGCCAAGCAGCCCACACTGCCGGAGCTTATCCCGGTTTCTGCAGCATTAAGCGGCTAGGAATATTTCTACTCCCCCCTGAATGGGATGCTAGTCCACCGCAGGGTCCCCCCCCCCCAGCATTATGTCGCCGGTACCCATTGATACAACTGGGTGGAGAGAGGCACTATGAGAGTAAAGTGTCTTGCCCAAAAACATAACACAAGTGACCCTGGCCGGGGCTCGAACTCGTACCGCTCGATCCGGAGTCCGGTGCACTAACCATTAGGCCACTGCGCCTCCCATCTTATTGGGTTCTGGGATGTTCATATTATATAAAAAGCTATCAATGTCACTTAAGTATATTCAGGTTTAAACTGGCAACATGTGGGAATCAATCATGTGATAATTTTATTACATTGACACAGTGTGTATTTTTGAGTTCATTTTGACTAACAGGAATGCCCTTGCAAAGTCTTCCAAGTAACCTGTAAATAGAAACAAAACAAACAAAAAACTATTATTTTGCTGAAATTGCTATTTTCCAGCATGCAGACTGTCTATTAAAATTAAATGGCCCTTTTCAGTGTGTGAAAACTGGCTGCTTTTATGTTAGGCCAGTGGATCCAATATTTTTTTCCACTTGCTACTGTTGATAGCCAAATGACATTTATGGATTTTTATTTTTTGTTGTAGTTGTTTCGAAAGAAACATGTGGCTTCGGGTAAGCTTATAATGGTTTCACCTTGCCCAGTCTACCTAGGTCAGGCAAGGAAGAAATCAATTTTCTTTGCACCCTTCCTTCCCGGGGGGGTACTCCCATATGTGGCCTATATAGGTATGTGCCGCCCGATAGGGTATGGTTTTTGAGGTTCTCGGTCCTTAAATAGGGTATCATTTTTGCTCCTTTTGGCAATGAGTTCCGGGTGTGATCCTTAGATGGGGTACCTAAATTCTATAAGCTAAAATAAACGCCCAGCTAAACCAAAAAAGGTATTTTAAAACGGAATTTACTGTTCAGTTATTAGTAAAGCGATTTTATAGAGATTTGTGTGTTGCCGTGCGCGGTTAGCCGTTATTTGGGTCGTCATGGAACGCTTCTCCTCCCCTTGAATAGGGTGTCATTTTTCGGTTTTGGGCCTTTAAAAGGGTATCAATTTTCGCTTTCTTTATCCTTAAATAGGGTCAGGGTTTAAGAACCTTGGCGGCACACCCCTATCCGAAATTTATGGGAGTACCCCCCCCCCCGGGCCTTCCTTTCATTAATTATTGCAGAAAAGTGTCATATTATTTTAATAATCTTTAAAAATGTTTTGGACCCTAAAACTGAATTTTGTAATCTGTTCATTTCAAAGCATTACATCACTGAAATCTATGTTTGGTATTCTTGTAGAGCAAGTTGCCAACAAAAACTAAGCTGAAGTTTATTTAAATCGAATTTACAGCTACTGCTTGGCTAATTTTAATATGAGTTAAAAAAAACTTGGGTCTTGACAAAGTGCGAGCCAACAAGTCATGAGAGCCATTCCACTATATACAAATAGCACATTGGTTGGCCTAAAAAGCTCCCTGGTTAGCCTAAGCAGTACTCCAGTTAGCCTGAGTATAGTTAGCTGAGGTGGCTTCAGGTTATGCTATTTATTGGAGTTAGATATTTTGGCTTGTATGGCACTTATGTGTCATGAAACATACGAGCCATGAAAGCCATTCCAGTTAGCCTACATAAGATTCCGGTTAGCCTATATAGTACTCTGGCTAGCCTTAAAAGCACTTTGGTTGCCAAAGGGTACATCATGTTGCTTGCAGTTAGCTTTATATTGGGATTAGGGTTTTCTGGCTTGCTTAAGTTTAAGGTGGCTCGTACCAGTTTTCAGGTTTTTGACTGTGCGACGTTTGGAAGAAAATGGTCAAAAAAATAATTAAAGATTGTAACAAAATTTTTGTATAATTAAATTACCCATTGTGTTGTTGATCCAAATACCAATAATTACGTCATCAGTGGTTACCATGGCAACGGTAGGCAATGATTTTTTGGACCCTTTTTCAGCTTCCAGTGCTTATATCTTGAAAACTAACTCGATGACCCCCATTTTTTTTCGCGTGATAACTTTAAGCATATGAAAAAGAAACTGTATAATTATTTTAAAAAAATTCTACGAAGCGGATTTTTTGCAAATGCAAAAAAGAGCAATTTGTAAGTAATTAAAAATTCCTTTCGTAGAATTTTTTTAGATTTTTTCTGGCGTTTCCTTTACATAAAAGGAAAATATTAGGGCAATAAAAAATAGGGGTCATCGGGTTAGTTTTCTTGCTAAAGCCTTCGCGAACTCAATAATTCCCACGCGCGTTTCCGCGTTCTTTAAAATTTCGATTTTTAAAGTTTGGTATTTACTCATGCTCAGTTCTGACTACCGCTGATCTTTGCGGGCACATACGCGCGCAACACGCGTGGACTTCCCCTCGCTTTGTCTGCGAAACTTTTCGGCTCAGGATTTCATGGGATTTAGCCAGTTTCAGTTAGCGCCAGTTGCGCCTCTTAGGTCTTACTTTTTAGTATTTCTTTGTCTGAATAATCATGTGTTTGAAAGCTAACTCAAATAAGCTGAAACGAAAAAAGTGGAGTTGAGTCACGATCTCCGACAAGATCGATCGTAGCACATGCGAATTTGCTTTTGTAACTCGAGCAGCGAGACATCCGAAAACATTTTGACTGTCGAACATTAAGTTGGCTTAAAATTTTCTTGTTGAAAAAACTTCAGTTGAACGCGGAATTTTTTCTTAAAATGAAGAAAAGCAACCTCACACTCGGCCGCCATGTTTGTTTTTCTTTTCAAATCTCGCGCGTGACTCGTGGGCATGAAGCGTGACGCGCGCGCTAGTCACCAGACTTCCCACGCATGAAAAACCGGTACGAGCCACCTTAAGGCCTCGCGATTTTTTACATTGCTACTTTAAAATGCTACTGTAGGTCATCCAACAACTGAAAATACAGGCCTTAAAAACAAACAGATTTTGTGTAAAGTAGACAAATGTCTGGAAAAAAAGCAGATCTTAAATGCCTCAGGCAATGAATGTGTGTAGAGAAAAGGAAGGGAATTGCCAGAATTGACTGTCACATAACTATGTGTAAAACTAAGAGATCGACAATTACCTGAACTCCATAGTTTAACTCACTGAACAGTAATCCAGAATGTCCTGTCAAAACATTAGGCATTCTATAAGTCCCTGACCTGTAAACCACAAAATGCAAAGGAAACGTAAATCTATGTTTACCAATACAATAAAACATCATGGGAAGAACAAATTTTGAGTTAAGAAATGGTCTCATTTATTAAACATACCCAAAAAGGAATTCCAAAACGTGAGTAGCACTGTTTAATTAAAGTCTAGATTAGCTACCAGGATGACTGCAAGTAGTCTCTAGTCTAACTTAAAAAAAGAGATCACACTGAGCTGAAATGTTTCTTCTAATTTCAAAGGTATCACATAAAATCTTCCGGACGTAATTTTTCTTTGCGGTCTAAAATGGCCATTTGGTCAATATTTTGAGGAACATTTCCTCATGTATAAATAATGAAAGGATGCGAGTCTTATTAATTTGGAAAACAGTAGCTTAAAATTCAGATAACGAACATAAGTGACAGTTGTATGCCTCGACGAAATGACTGCCATTTAATACTATCGCCTCGTTCTCACCATCTATTTTTTTACGCCTAGCCAGGCTTTAATTCCAGTAAGCTAAGTTGATAATCATGATAAACGTCGAAGACATAAGCTTTAACCAGTCTAAAAAAATCGTTGTTCAATGAGAAACGCTTACCTCAGGTCCCTGTTAGTTTCTTTTGCCCACGTTTTCGCACGTTTCTACTCATTCCATATTCTTCTTTATCCGGAATACAAATAAAGGAGGTTTTCCCCACGTTTGGGGACTCGTTTTGATCGCGTCAAGAAGGAAAAACATCGACAAAACTGTCCTCTTTAACTCAAAATTTTGTCGCATAGTCGCCATTTTGAAAATGCTCTTCATGAGCCCACAATACGGACCACGGGGAATCCGCTGGGGTGACCACCAGCAGGGGGAGGGGGAGGGGCAGCTATTTAACTTCTCCCCAGGCCCACTCCTTTCGTCTGGAAGAAATTACATTCAACCTCGCGAAAAGCAATTGAAATGAGAAAAAACTGACAACGCTATTATAAAGAGCATACACTCCTCCCTTTGGCAAAATTTTCTTTTATTCCTACCGCAAATTGTCGTTGAGAAGGAAGCCAACAAACTTTTCAGTTGTATTTTTTACTGCCGTCCTTTTTTAGGAAAAAGTAATAATGGCCATTTTTAAAAATACTATTTAAAAAGCTACAACTTGGCGTAAAAAAATCTTAAGAGAGAGATACAGGTAAAGTTTTCAAGCGAATTTAAAACTGCGGTCCGTTCTGGTCACGTGACCAATGACGTCATAAAAATAAAAGTGATAAAAATGTACTTAACATATAAATATCTACCAACATGTAATTTTTTGCTTCCTCGCATTTAATGCAACGCCAGATACGCACTTGTACCCAGACTCCCACTTTTTGAAAATTGTACATAGCCCCCTTAATTTTTTATATTTTTTTCGGTACCCGGGCAGTCTAAAATACCTCACACCAATGTGCTTCAAACTGCAAAGACTGCTTTTTCAGTAACAAAATATCTTTGTCACAGTGAGCAAAAACGAATTTCAGGGCAATGTCACGTGACTAATGACGTCATCGTCCTATGACTTATACAAGAAGAAGTTCATGGTAAGAGTTATTTCTATACGACGTACTACTCCTGCTGACTTCAAACTGACCAAGTTATTTGGCATTGACGATTTTTCAGTTGCAAAGGAGTTTGGGAAGGTTTTTATTATAATTATATATTGTTTTTAAGCGATGACGTGTAACTGATGACGTCATCGCTTTAATGCAGGCACCCGATCGACCGGATCCGTTTAGCTCAATCGAACAGAAATCAAGTTTAACTTAATAACAAGAAATCGCCGCGTGGAACACAAAAGCAAAATACTCCCGTGCAGTAAGAACGGGACCCTAAAATGTATAAACGAAAGAGACTAAATTTTATGTGATGGGATCTATTAGATTTGGTAGACAGAGATTTCTAATTCTTAGAAGATACAGGGCCACTGTAAGCAAGAGACCGTTTGACCTTTCTCGCAGCTTAAAAGCTAGCTCCCGCGTATCGTATGTCGTTTATCGCAAGTCACGCTATAAGACCTATAATATAACGTAATCTTTGTTGAGACAACATAGGGAAATCAAAAAATATATATATATAACTGTAGTTGTACAATTGAGCAAATCTACGAAGAAAATGTATTTTTAACCCCTTGTGAAACGTCATCGCTTCAGCATGTATTGCATGCCGTTTATTATAATTATCGTTAGTAGTAGTAGTAGCAGTAGCAGTAGCAGTAGCAGTAGCAGTAGCAGTAGCAGTAGCAGTAGCAGTAGCAGTAGCAGTAGAAGTAGTAGTAGTAGTAGTAGTAGCAGCAGCAGCAGCAGCAGCAGCAGCAGCAGCAGCAGCAGCAGCAGCAGCAGTAGTAGTAGTAGTAGTAGTAGTAGTAGTAGTAGTAGTAGTAGTAGTAGTAGTAGTAGTAGTAGTAGTAGTAGTAGTAGTAGTAGTAGTAGTAGTAGTAGTAGTAGTAGTAGTAGTAGTAGTAGTAGTAGTAGTAGGTGGTGGTGGTGGTGGTGGTGGTGGTGGTGGTGGTATTGTTATTAGTATTAGTATTAGCATTAGTATTATTAGCGCGACGTTTCGACTGCGATTACTGCTAGTCGATCTTCATCATTAAAATACTTTCTTTGCAAAACACGACTATTTGAGGCATGAAAACACCTGTATGTTCTTCTTACCCAAAATGAACCATCTCCTCTTCGGTTGGGGCACTTTTCATTGTTATCGGTACCCACTGATTTGCTGGTAACCATTCAACATAATAGCGTGTTAATTTTTGTCCACCATTTTTCTGTACTGTAACCTACCAATTAAGAAACTCGTTTTAGTTTTCTTTACACAACATTCTAGAGTAACCTACGATCGTGCACCCTTGGAGCAAACTTTCGCTTCGAATAAAAAGGGCGACAGATAGAAGGTTGCATGTCTGATCCTGGATTATCTACAACAATCAAGAGAAAGCCATCTGCCAACAAAGTTGCTGTGATGATTTGTATTTCCGTTTATTTAAGGCTCTTTCACTTCCGAGTTTCAATTCCTATTCAAAACTAATCATTTTCCAAGTAACTGATAGCTTATTATACTCCAAAGCTCTCTGATTTTTATACCCGGCGGCATGTGGCCGATCGTCAATCAACTGTTAAAAGACTTAGACATTGTCGCCATGTAAAACAACTTGTTATGTCCATACTTTGCAATTTAGTACTAGAACATTTCCTTCTCAGTCATTTCGAGGCTACAAAAGTAGATTTTGATCATGACCTGAACTGAACGACTTTTAGTCATCTTACATCTTGGTGTTTTCCATTAAAAGCCATATGGAAATGTCTTGTTTTGTATCGTCTGTGACTGATACGACATGGAAAGCACTGGCTCTCGTCCTTTTGCCGAAGTTAAGCCCTGCCGGGCGGGGTTGAAACTTGGATAGGTGACCAACTGAAAATGCCCTTTGTGGGTTTTTCTTTTTTCTTTTCACTCTACCACGATTTTAAAATAATTCAGTAAAATTCTAGGCCTTTATTTGTTTTCTTTTGTGTGTGTTTTTTTACTTCGGTTAATGCCGGGACCTAGTCTTGTGTTTGTTTCGGGTGGCAGTACTTTTACGTGCGAACTTGAAATCACGTCGCGTGACTCGCGAAGCCTAGCAGATCGAATCGACCGAAGGAAAGCAGCTATAAATTCACTTCAAAAGCTCCCAACGCCTCGAGATTTCACCTTGTGTTTTTTCGATGGTTATCTAACCACTTAGCCTTCGAGCATGGACGTACAAGCGTTTTAAGGCAAAATTTCACGAAATTTCAGATTTACCGAGCAAGACAAAGGGCCCTGGGAATGAAAGTTCCCGTATTCCGCCGGACGGACAAACAGACATCACAGATGCCAGCTTAGTGCGGCGTTACTTTGTGTAAGCAGCACAAAAATGTTCAGTTGGGAGCGGAACGGTACATTGAAGAGTGAAATTTTGACAATTATCACAAACTTTATGTACATACGCATTATATGACGTTAAAAAAATAATGCTATGCTATGTAGTAACTGCTTACAGAGTAGGGGAGCCATCCGTGGTCAAGTCCACCACTTTTATCACGTTTTAAATGATAGATAGATAGATAGATACTTTATTAGCGTGAAATAATCTTAGTTTTACGGCTAGTTTACAGTTATTTCACGAAATTAAAAACTAAAATCTAAATTAATTAAAATATATACAATATAAAAATGCTAGCTACGTCTCTGTCTGTCACCGTAAACGTGTCCGCACTACAATAAATAACAAACAACCAAACATTTGCGCATGTGTTTACAAGTGGTTGCTTAACTTTTGTTCTCAGGTAAAACGAGACCTCCACAGTAAAAACCTGCTCCGATAACCAGGCGATAAATATGCTCAGGCTTTTCAATTTGTGTGAAGTTATTTAGGGCCTGGTTACATGCCCCGGCTAATCGAGTTACCCGGCTAACCGAGTTACCCAAACTTTGAAGATTTCAACGATCAACCTGAAATTTGTTTGTTGCAAGATTTCAAGATTGCCCATTTGTATCACCGCGAAATGCAATAACAATGCTAAATGTAATACTGACAGTTAATATAACAAAAAAACGCTAAATGTAAAAACTCACCTAACCGTAAAAGTAACATACTTTTACGCTAAATGTAATAACCTAAAGTTTACGCTGTCCACACGTAAACGGATAAACGGCGTTTTTGAAAATATCCATTTAGAGTGACCGTTGTATCGTTCCGGTGTGGGCGGGAGGTGTAAACGCATGAAAACTGATGCGACCGTTTAAATTCCAGATAAGTTAAACATTGGTTGTTGAATTAAGCACTAATCCGTCTGAGTACTTACCTGTCAACTTCAAAGTCATCATGTGGATTATCTAAATGTAAACCACTTGTTTCACCATTTGAGCCTTTTATTTTGATCCATACATGTGCATCCGTGCCAGCCCAATCTACACCCGCGGTTTTCACCGTCACGCGGTAGTCTGTAAGTTAGAAGAAAATATGTGTAACACAAAAGGCTAATCATTGCTGACGTCATTTTTTACACTACATTTCATTAGCTTACAAGTTCATTTCCAGAAGGCATCGCACTTAATTCAAATTGACTTCAAAAGTAAAAAGAGCTTGTTAAACTTAGCACTATACCAATTTTTAGACTTTTTAGTTTTTTGCATGTAATATGTTTAAGGGATTGTTAGCTATCAATAAAGCTGCAAAATTACGAGTTTTTGAAACAGTATTGCATACAGCGGGTAAAACTGTTTAGAGAATTGGATTGGGTTCCATTTCATTATGAGGCAAACGTAAATAGGTCATCAATGGTATAAAAACGACTGTCTGGGGACTGACCATCTTATATGACCCAGATGCTGATAAGAAATGCTGATATCAATGAAAGACCAAGCAGACATGAACTATTAAACCGTGTCTGTCCCCGATTCAAACGGGAGTCAGAGAGAGAAAGGTCTTTCACAGTATCGACTACACGCCTCTGGAATATAATATCAAGCAACATTAGAAGCAAGTCAAGCTTAGCAAGTTTTAACAAGGCCTTAACGACAGCTACAAACATTTAGATCGTTTTTGTTTTTGTATTTTGATATTTTTATTTAATATTGGAAGTTTCTTACATCTTACAAAGAAAAAAAAAGACACAATTACTTACATACACATACAAAAAACTACGCGCATATTACAAGCACAAGAGACCCTTTCTAGATTACAACAAATTATTCTAAATTACCTAAGAACTTAAACTTCTTAAACTTCTGCGCAGTTTTAAAGGATTATCATACCTCAACATACTTGCCCCATTTGTTTTCATGGACAGGCCATTTATTATTAGATTTGACAATATTAGTTTCAAGTTGGTAAATTTTCTTAACTTGAGCCTTAAATATAATAATAGAAGGTTTAACCTTATTACATCTACACCAATACATATGTTTTTTTTGCAATTAATAAAATATGGTTGGTAAACAAGTTCTTTTCATCGGTTATACCTAACATTATATCTTTAAGACTAAGGGATTTTATTTGAATATTCTGCTGGTTCATCCATTTTATAACTTCTGCCCAAAACTTCACGGTATAGTGGCAAGTTGAAAAAATATGTTCGAAAGATTCGTCTGCTTCTCCGCAAAAAGAACAGGCTGGAGATGATGGAGATGCTGGAGATTAATTTCTTAAATTCTCTGTAATTTCATTATTTTTATTGAAACAAAATATTTTTGTCATGAACCCCAGAATGGTTTCAAAACTTACATGTAATGAAGTGTCAGTATTTACATGTACCCTTATTGGGTTCTGGGATGTTCATATTACATCAATAGCTATAAATGTCACCAAAGTATATTCTGGTTTAAACTGGCAACGCGTGGGAATCAATCAAGTGACAATTTTATTACATTGACACAGTGTGTATTTTTGAGTTCATTTTGACTAACAGGAATGCCCTTGCAAAGTCTTCAAGTCACCTGTAAATAGAAACAAAACAAACAAAAAACTATTTTTTGGATGAAATTGCTATTTTCCAGCATGCAGACTGTATATTAAAATTAAATGGCCTTTTTCAGTGTGTGAAAAAAACTGGCTGCTTTTATGTTGGGCTAGTGGATCCAATATTTTTTTCCACCTGCTAGATACTTTTGTTGTAGTTGTTTCGAAAGAAACATGGGACTTTGGGTAAGCTTATAATGGTTTCACCTTGCCCAGTCTACCTGAGTCAGGCAAGTAAGAAATCAACTTTCTTTGCACCCTTCCTTTCATTAATTAGTGCAGAAAAATGTCATATTATTTTAATAATCTTTAAAAATCTTTTGGACCCTAAAGTTGAATTTTTGTAATCTGTTCATTTCAAAGCATTACGTTACAGAAATCTATGTTTGGTATTCTTGTAGAGCAAGTTGCCAACAAAAACTAAGCTGGAGTTTATTTCAATCAAATTTACAGCTACTACTTGGCTAATTTCAATATGAGTTAAAAAAAACTTGGGTCTTGACAAAGTGCAAGCCAACAAGTCATGAGAGCCATTCCATTATATATAAAAAGCACATTGGTTAGCCTGAAAAGCTCCCTGGTTAGCCTAAGCAGTACTCCAGTTAGCCTGAGTATAGTTACCTGAGGTGGCTTCAGGTTATGCTATTTATTGGAGTTAGGTATTTCTGGCTTGAATGGCACTTATGTGTCATGAAACATGCCAGCCATGCAAGCCATTCCAGTTAGCCTACATAAGATTCCGGTTAGCCTACATAGTAATAATAATAATAATAATAATAATAATAATAATAATAATAATAATAATAATAATAATAATAATAATAAAACATTTTTATAGCGCCTATCCAGGTCTGCTCTAGGCGCTTTACAAATCTATAAAAATTCGTTAAAATTAGCTGAATAAATCTTAAAAATTAAGATTGGCTAGCCTTAAAAGCACTTTGGTTGCCAAAGGATACATCATAATAATAAAGTACTTTTCGTTTGTCTCACGACGTAGTGTCACTTGTGATGTAGATCGCGACGTTTCGACTGCACACTGCTAGTCTTCATCAGGCGATAAGGTTTACCTAAAATCCACAAGGCCGACGTACCTTTAAGACCTATTGTATCATGCGTTAACACCTTTGCGTATGATTTGTCCGCCTACCTAGCTAACATCTTGTCTCCTTTAACAGGTAACTCGGATTTCGCAGTGACCAATTCAGCCCACTTCGTATCCACCATCAGCAGTGAGACGATCCTAGACAACGAGATCATGGTGTCTTTTGACGTGGAGTCGCTGTTTACAAACGTTCCTATCGACGGCGCTGTACAAGCTGCGCTGTACAAGCTGACCTCCTGAATTTCGTATTGAGATCCACATATTTCCAGTATAACGGATCAATTTACGAACAACGGGAAGGCGCAGCCATGGGTAGTCCGGTCTCCGCTGTTGTTGCTAATCTCTACATGGAGAGCTTTGAGGAGCAGGGAATAACTTCAACATCCTACAAGCCTAAGATATGGAAACGCTACGTGGACGACACCTTCACCATTTTGGATCGCGGAATAGTCGACAGCTTCTTACAACATCTTAACAACCAGCAGCCTTCCATCCGCTTCACCATGGAAGCAGAGAATGGCTGCAAAATCGCCTTCCTCGACACCACAGTTTCGAGAGAACCAGACGGCCGGCTCACGTGCACCACCAGCGTATATAGGAAACCAACACACACTGATCAATACTTAGCGTATGATTCACACCACCCTCAATCAGTAAAACGCGGTATTGTTAAGTTGTCTTTACGATAGCGCTAAACGCCTCGTAACTAAACCATCTGTTATATCCAAGGAGAAAAAACATCTGTCATCTGTTCTTGTTTCTAATGGTTATCCTTTTTCTTTCTTGCAGAAGATCACCAAGACCAGAAAGCCGAGCACCAGTGCTGAGCCTACGACCGAGTTTAAATCTACTGCGGTTCTACCCTATTTCAAAGGTCTTTCCGAACAACTTAGACGCTGCCTCCATCATCAAGGCGTACGCGCTGTTTTCAAGTCGGAAACTACTCCAGATCACACCTAGTACGGCCGAAAGACGCCGTTGATCCGACTAAGCAAGATGGCGTTGTTTACAGAATTCCCTGTGAGTGCGGCAAAGTTTACATCGGCGAGACTGGAAGACCTATGCAAGACAGGATCAAAGAACACGACCGGGACATCCGACTCGCCCGTATCCAGACCTCCGCCGTTTCAGAGCACACCCACAACACCGGACACTACCCGCTTTGGAATGAGGTAAAGTTTATTGATCGTGAATCACACTGGTTCACACGCAGGGTCAAAGAGGTAATTCAGATAAGACTTCACCCTAACAATATCAACAGGGATAGTGGAATTGAAATTCCCGAAGCATGGATGCCCACGATCAAAAAACACAACACCTGGAGAACTGAACGACATCGGACCCCTGAGGGAACACCAGCACACTGGAACAGCGAGGATCGAAATGCACCAATCATAGTTGTTGAAAACCAACCAATCACAGTGCAGCAGCGTGCTTTATAAGGTAACACCTGACCAGTCGACCTTATCGCCTGATGAAGACTAGCAGTGTGCAGTCGAAACGTCGCGATCTACATCACAAGTGACACTACGTCGTGAGACAAACGAAAAATACTTTATTATTATTGTACTCTACCACGATGATTAACGACAACATTTTTTAGGGTACATCATGTTGCTTGCAGTTAGCTTTATATTGGGATTAGGGTTGTCTGGCTTGCTTAAGTTTAAGGCCTCACGAATTTTTACATTGCTAATTTAAAATGCTACTGAAGGTCATCCAACAACTGAAAATACAGGCCTTAAAAAATGTCAAACAGATTTTTTATAAAGTAGACAAATGTCTGGTCAAAAAGCAGATCTTAAATGCCTCAAGTAATGAATGTGTGTAGAGAGAAGGAAGGGAATTGCTAGAATTGACTGTCACATAACTATGTGTAAAACTAAGAGATCAACAACTACCTGAACTTGTTACAATCCATAGTTTAACTCACTGAACAGTAATCCAGAATGTCCTGTCAAAACATTAGGCATTCTATTAGGCCCAAAAAATACCTGTAGACCACAAAATGCAAAGGAAACGTAAATCTATGTTTACCAATACAATAAAACATCATGGGAAGAAAAGATTTTAAGTTAATGATAATGATAATGCATTTATATAGCGGATTTTCCATATGTCTCATTTATTAAACATGCCCAAAGAGGCATTCCAAAACGTGAGTAGCACTGTTTAATTGAAGTCTAGATTAGCTACCAGGTTGACTGTAAGTAGTCTCTAGTCTAACTTAAAAAAAGAGATCACACTGAGCTGAATCACATCAAATCAAATTTTCCTGACGTAATTTTTCTTTGCGGCCTAAAATGGCCACTTGGTCAATGTTTTGAGGAACATTTCCTCACGTATAAATAATGAAAGGATGCGATTTTTATTAATTTGAAAAACAGTAGCTTAAAATTCGGATGACGAACATAAATAACAGTTGCATGCCTCGACGAAATGACTGCCATTTAATACTATCGCCTCGTTCTCACCATCTATTTTTTACGCCTAGCCCGGCTTTAATTCCAGTAAGCTAAGTTGATAATCATAACAAACGTCGAAGACATAAGCTTTAACCAGTCCAAAAAAAAGTCATTGTTCAATGAGAAACGCTCACCTCAGGTCCCTGTAAGTTTCTGTTACCAAGGTTTTCGCACGTTTCTACTCATTCCATATTTTCCTTTATCGGGAATACAAATAAAGGAGGTGTACGCTACGTTTGGGGACTCGTTTTGACCGCGTCAAGAAGGAAAAACATCGACAAAACTGTCCTCTATAACTCAAAAACACTCCATTAGATTTCTTTTTCTTGTCGCCATAGCATAGTCGCCATTTTGAAAATGCTCTTGTTATGAGCCCACAATACGGACCACGGGAAATCCGCTGGGGTGACCCCCTGCAGGGGGGAGGGGGAGGGGCAGCTATTTAACTCTCCCCAGGCCCACTCTTTTCGTCTGAAAGAAATTAAATCCATCCTCGCCAAAAGCAATTGAAATGAGAAGAAACTGACAACGCCATCATAAAGAGCATACACTCCTGCCTTTGGCAAAATTTTCTTTTATTCATACCGCAAATGGTCGTTGAGAAGGAAACCAACAAAATTTTCAGTTGTATTTTTTACTGCCGTACTTTTTTAGGAAAAAGTAATAATGGCCATTTTTAAAAACAATATTTTAAAAGCTACAACTTGACTTAAAAAAATCCTAAGAGAGAGATACAAGTAAAGTTTTCAAGCGTATTTAAAAATGCGGTCCATTCTGACCGATGACGTCATAACAATAAAAGTGATAAAATGTACTTAACATATAAATATCTACCAACATGTAATTTGTTGCTTCCTCACATTTAATGAAACGTCAGATACGCACTTGTACCCAGACTCCCACTTTTTGAAAATTGTACATAGCTCCCTTAATATTTATATTTTGTTCGGTACCCGGGCAGTCTGAAATGCCTCACTCCAATGTGCTTCAAACTGCAATGACTGCTTTTTCAGTAACAAAATATCTTCGTCACAGTGAGCAAAAACGAACTTCAGGGCAATGTCACGTGACTAATGACGTCATCGCCCTACGTCTTATAAAATAAGTGGTTATTTTTAAGAGTTATTTCTATACGACGTAGTAGTCCTGCTGGCTTCAAACTGATCAAGTTATTTGGCATTGACGATTTTTCAGTTGCAAAGGATTTTGGGAAGGTTTTTATTATAATTATATATTGTTTTTATTATTATTATTATTATTATTATTATTATTATTATTATTATTATTATTGCATAAATACTATCTAGTACTACCGAAACAGCTAGAGCGCAAATTCAAAAACATGCGTAACGATTGAAAAAGGTAAACGCACGTGGTTACTCACTGATTCCTTTGCGTTCTGACTTCGTTGTTCGCGCCAAAAACATCCGTTACGAATGTTACGAACCGTTACCTGTTTCGGTAGTATCTCGGGCTCAAATATCCAGAGAAAGCTAGTTACGCAACTTGTTCAGGCAAATTTGAATTGAAAGTTGCAAGTTGCGACGGGCAAACTGTCAAAAAATATTGGAACGTTGCGCCTCAACATTGCAAAGTTCCCATCAAAAGAACATCCGGTTTGACTGTAACTAGTGTGAGCTCCATCTTTGCGGACCTCTTGGGTAACTTATGGAATGTCAGGAAGGTACTCTTTTCATCGCAGACTAGTTCAAGGACAAATAACAATTCTAAATACTTACTTGCTCCGTGAGCAGCGCCGAAAACTAACAAGACGGGTAACAGTAATTGGATTTGCATTGTCAGTCCTAGCTGTTGAAGTAATGTTAATGAGTACAAAGTCAGTATGATCTCAATTATTTTATTGATTTTTATTGTTTGTTGATTGATCGATTTTGACTTATCGTATCAACAGTAAATTAAGTCGCTGTTAAAGAGCCAGTTACCAGTTAGCTTTCATTTGAATGGTCCCACTTTAGGATTTCATTCACGGAATTAAAGGTTAAAACTACCTTGTACAGCAAAATAATATACAACAGTACAAAAGGAAAGTAATGCTCATTAGCTTTCATTTGAATAGCCAGTCTTTAGGATTTCCTGATCCACCGACTCAACAGTTAGAATCACCTAGTACAGCATAATAAACAGTACCACAAGAACTAAAGTACTGCTGAATAGCTTTCATTTGAATGGTCACACTTTAGGATTTCAACTATAAAAAATGCAGTCGCAGTTAAAGAAAACGATAACCACGGATTGCTGAACTGACCATTCCATCGTTCGCCCTGTTCTTCGAAAAGACGAGATCTTATTTTGAACTTAAGAAACTCAGAGACATTGAAGGTCGTGCAGATTTATAATTTTCAAGTAAGATTGGTTAACATCGACAATTCAAGCACATTATAAATACAACACTGATGTTTGCTTTACTTTTTGTTTGTTTAAGAACTGTTAAAGAATTAAAATTATTAGTGTAGGTTTTACGGTATCGGAAATACATTAGTTAAACAAGGAAGCGTGATTTAATTCTGATACCTTACTGAATAAAAAAAGAGAAAGAATAATATATTACTTTTCCCTATCAAATTTAGACTTGTACCTGCAATCGTAGAAATAACCATAAAGGGGATCTAGATTTGAATTTTCACATCGGTTTGCACGCATCTCTTAAACTTAAAGTGAAGAACCTATCCGCTACTTGAACGAAAAAGCCCACATGCTAAAGGTCACTAGGATAAGACAGGTTACGTAAGTAGTCTTGCCGCGATAAACATGGAGATGACTAAAATGACGAAAAGAGTTTGGAATAAGGACAGGCGTTAGCAAAAAGCAAACCGACGAGAAAATAAGTTATTAGACAGGACGTGCACCTTTTTACAAAATCCAACTTCCAAGCAAGGCGCTTAAAAACAAGCTAGACAAAGACGTTAATTGAAATTTTACAGTAATCTGTTTGACTAAGAAAATTGTTATTCCATCATGTTCTCCATGTACTACGATATAATCAGCTAAAAACAAAGCCCCTATAACCGGATAAGGCGTTCATAATTTTATTATACTTAAGACATAAATGATTCAATAATACTTTTTCACATTCACGCAGACATCAAAGAAATTTAAACTCAGCCTCATATGCTTTTGTATTAACGAGATGGCTCTTAGAGCCCCTTTGATTCCTTCAGATGTAGCTTTTAAATTGTCCCAAATACTCCTACTTTTTCAATCCCTCTGTTTTAGTTTATTACAACACTGATGTTTGCTTTACTTTTTGTTTGTTTATATAACTGAGTCATAACTGTTAAAGAAAAAAAATATTAGTGTAGGTTTCGGGGTATCAGAAACACATTAGTTGAACAAGGAAACGTGATACCTTACTGACTGAAGAAAGACAATGATTAATATATAACTTATCCTATCAATTTTAGACTTGTACCCGCAAGGAAAGCAATCGTAGAAATAACCATAAAAGGGAATCTAGATTTGACTTTTCACATCCGTTTGCACGCATCACTTAAACTTTAGGTTAAGAACCTATCCGCTACTTGTGCGAAAAAGGCCACAAGCTTAAGGTCACTAGGATAGGTTACGTAAGTAGTACTGCCGCGATAAACATGGAGAGGAAAAAAATGTCGAAAAGAATTTCGAAAAAAGACAGGCGTTAGCAACAAGCAAACGAGAAAAAAAATTATTATACAGGACTTGCACTTTTTTATAAAATCCAACTTTCAAACAAGGCGCTTATTAAAAAAACGCGGTGCAAAGGTTACGTGTCTGGTTACGTGTCGCTTTTGAACAATGAAAAGTTTGCGGTCAGGTCGGTAAATTGTCAACGTTTTAGTGCGATCATGTTTTCTTCACGAGTTATTAGGATTTTCAAGATTTGCCCGGTCAAATCGATAAAAGTCCGCTAGAAAAATATTATTGCAATGGAGAGGAGAAAAGTTGACAAGTTTGGAAAAAAAAATATCGTCCAGGAGTCGCTTTAGAGCAAGATTTTAAATGCTTGATTCATTGGTCCGAAGCGACACGTAACCAGATAAAGCCGTTAACGTTTTAAAAGTAAAACTACGCGCTAAAATCGTCACGCATCATGGATGAACGCAAATGGTACTATTTTATTTTGAAAACTTTTAAAACCTGAGCAATGGTTAAATAAAAGGATTTACTCTACGCAAATTCAAAAGTTAACCACATTTTTTTATCTAACAGAAGTCGAAACGATTATCATTCTGTTTTAACAACATCGAATGATCAAATTATAGGTTTTGAGGAAACAATCTTTATTTGAACCCGAAAGCTAACCCTTCAGATTAAGACAAGTTAAAAAAAGAAAAAAAAATACATGCATGGGCCTTTTACATTAATATCTCTGTTGAAATTGAAAACTAAACGCTTTAAAAGAAAAGAAAGATTCGTTACCTTTGGCAATATTCCTTTCGTTTGGTGAACGTTACAGTCGATGCTTCTGATTTCCTGAACTGAATAGCAAGTTGATATGAAAAATGCTTTCTTTTCGTTAAAGAATATACCCTTCATTTGAAATTCTTACCTTAGTGGCCTTAGCACGTGGATTTTTTCGTGCAAGGAGCGGATAGGCTCCTCTAAAGATTACTTAATTGAGGTTGCTGACGTGTGAATAATCAAATTAAGATTCCTTTTTTGGTCATTTCTAGTGCTCTTTCTGCGTGTACTAGCTAAAGGGGAAGTACGAAAACTCAAAGAGCCAAACTTGCCTATTTTTAGTATCACCACAAAAAGCGAAAAAACATAATTGTATATATTTTGTATACATATTCACAGATTGCTGAACTGATCGTTCCATAGTTCGCCCTGTTCTTCACAATGACGAGATCTTATTTTGATCTTAAGAAAATCAGAGACTGTGAGGGTCGTGCATATTTATAATTTTCAGGTAACATTGGTTAACATCGATAATTCAAGCACATTCTACATACAACACTGATGTTTGCTTTACTTTTTGTTTGTTTTTATAACTGAGTCATAACTGATAAAGAAAATATTATTAGTGTAGGATTCGGCGTATCAGAAATACATTAGTTAAACAAGGAAACGTAATACCTTACTGAATGAAAAAAAAAAAGAATAATATATAACTTTTCCCACATCAATTTTAGATTAGTACCCGAAAGGAAAGCAATCGTAGAAGGGATCATAAAAGGGGACCTAGATTTGAATTTTCCCATCCGTTTGCACGCATCACCTAAACTTAAAGTAAAGAACCTAACTGCTACTTGTACGAAAAAGCCCACATACTTAAGGTCACTAGGATAAGACAGGTTAAGTAGTAAAGAACCTATCCGCTACTTGTACGAAAAAGCCCACATGCTAAAGGTCACTAGGATAAGACAGGTTAAGTAGTAAAGAACCTATCCGCTTCTTGTACGAAAAAGCCCACATGCTAAAGGTCACTAGGATAAGACAGGTTACGTAAGAAGTCTCGCCGCAATAAACATGGACAGGACTAAAATGTCGTAAAGAGTTTGGAATTAGGACAGGCGTTAGCAAAAAGCAAACGAAACGAGACTCATAAGACAGGACGTGCACCTTTTTACAAAATCCAACTTCAAAACAAGGTGCTTATTAAAACACGCGTTGCAAAGGTTACGTGTCTGGTTACGTGTCGCTTTTGACCAATGAAAAGTTTGCGGTCAGCTCGGGAAATTGTCAACTATTTCGTGCGATCATGTTTTCTTCACGAGCTATTAGGATTTTCAAGATTTGCCCGGTCAAATCGATAAAAGTCCGCTAGAAAAATATTATTGCAATGGAGAGGAGAAAAGTTGACAAGTTTTGAAAGAGTTATCTTCCAGGAGTCGCTTTAGAGCAAGATTTTAAATACTTGATTCATTGATCCGAAGCGACACGTAACCAGATAAAGCCGTTAACGTTTTAAAAGTAAAACTACGCGCTAAATTCGTCACGCATCATGGATGAACGCAAATGGTAGTATTTTATTTTGAAAACTTTAAAAACCTGAGCAATGGTTAAATAAAAGGATTTAGTCTACGCAAATTCAAAAGTTAACCACATCTTTTTTTTCTAACAGAAGTCGAAACGATTATCATTCTGTTTTAACAACATCGAATGATCAAATTATAGGTTTTGAGGAAACCATCTTTATTTGAAACCCGAAAGCCATCCCTTCGAATTAAAACAAATTAAACAAATT
This sequence comes from Oculina patagonica, assembly GCF_052425735.1. NCBI lineage: Eukaryota > Metazoa > Cnidaria > Anthozoa > Scleractinia > Oculinidae > Oculina > Oculina patagonica. Next base: position 9,767,293 of record NC_135769.1, on the reverse strand, counting down.
TGAAAAACTAGTTGCAAAGGCCCTTTTATATTAAACTCTTTTGAAACTGAAAATTAAACGTTTTAAAAGAAAAGAAAGATTTGTTACCTTTGGCAATATTCCTTTCGTTTGGTGAACTTTACAGTCGATGCTTCTGATGTCTTGAACTTAGTAGCAAGTTGATATGAAAAATGCTTTCTTTTCGTTTAAGAATATAACCTTCATTTGAAATTCTTACCTTAGTGGCCTTAGCACGTGGATTTTTTCGTGCAAGGAGCGGATAGGCTCCTCTAAAGATTACTTAATTGAGTTTACTGACGTGTGGTCATTTCTAGTGCCCTTTCTACGGCTAAAGCTAAAGGGGAAGTACAAAATTTCAAAGAGCCATGCAATTTCGCCTATTTTTAGTATCACCATAAAAACCAAAAAAAAACATATTCCTATGAACATCTGAAATAATGCTCTAGTTTCCTTAACAATATTTATTATTATACATTGTAGTCACTAGCTGCCTTCTCATTGGCTAAGAGCCTACAGCTAATTCTGGGAATCCGCGCGACCTACAGATTAGTGAATAATCTGCTAGCAGATTATTCACTAATCTGTAGGTTGCGCGCGCAATGCATGATGTTCCAAGAGCAATGTGTCAGGCATCTGGCGGCGAAGGAAATTAATAGTTCGTCGATTGACTTCTTCAAACGAAAAATGGTTTGACCAAAGTTCAAAAGTTGCTGGACAATAAAGTCTCGGAAAACACAAAATGACTAACAAAAATTGGGAAGGAACTATTCCACGATTTAGTAGCACGACCAGCCGAAATTAGCACAAGTTTTGAAACAGGTTGAAATCGTTTGTCATTACTTCCTTTTCCAGAAAAACAATGTATAACAAAACAATTATTAGATTCGGTTTATGTGATATTCGGAATAATCAAGATCTCGGTAAGTGTTATCAGCCTCAGCCTTTGGCTTCGGCTGTTAACACTTACCTCGACCTTGATTATTCCGGATATCACAAAATCTAATAATTGTTTATTATCATATTAGTGCAATAAAATTATCAGTGAGTATCTTTCGCTGCAATCAGAAGTGAGTGTTTGTATTTGTTATCGACATGACTTTGATAGTGCAGTATCAAGAGGCCTTTGTTTGTTGCTTTTCAATGGACGCATGTCACTAGCTGGCTTCCTTTCATTTCACTTTTCATTCCAATGAAGGACAGCTTATTGTAAGTTGCTGTTTCTGTCGTGAAGCTGATTGATGGGTGGGCTTCATTCAACGTTGTTTAAAAGGCTTTGGCAGACGGAAGGTCGGGTACAGTAGCCAAGGTGTCATCCATGTATCTTCTGTAGAGGGAGGGCAATTTGGTTTCGCTTTCTAGCTTCTCCTTGACAGAACACATGAAAACATTCACCATGAGTGGACCCTGGGGTGACCCATTGCAACTCAGTCGATTTGTTCATAAAGATGTCCATTGAACTTGAAGAAATTATGTTTTGAAGCAACCCTAAATAACTCAACAAGATCATCTTGGGTGACGTTTGAACGATGGGTTTCGTTAAACCATGAGAATTCTGCATCTTGACTCAATAGCCCGCAGAATTCTTCCCAAAAGTATCGCTGAAAAAATGTCTCCAAAATGAACCAGATTAGCCCATCTCTATGAACTGCCTAATACGCAAAAAGCATTTGGCCATATGACCAATTCTATCCATAGCAGACACCTACAAATATGCCCTAGCAAAATGGCGAGACGAGAAATTGAAGCCCTTCTGAAATGACAAATATACATGCAATCCCCGAAATCTTTGGGTTGGCTCGGGAAATCCCACAGTGTTTACCGGCAGAAAAGTTATTGACGACATCAAAGCGGTAGAGGCCAAACCTTCCTTTATTACTCAGCATTGCGTTGTTGACAAATTTACATGTGAACTGTGTGATGCGGTTTATGCTGGGTACACATCTCGACATGTTTTTCAGTGCATCGCTGAACATAAATATATTCTGCGATCGGTCAACACTTGAAAGGAGACCACAAGCTGCATGTATTCAGTATGGGAGACCAGTTTCTTACGAAATGCCGCACAAAGATGGATTGTTTGATTTACGTGATGCTGTACATCATGAACATAAAACCTTAGTAAACTCTTCACATAACAATTGAATGTTTTAATAGATCTTAACTTCTCAAATATTTTTACATTATTATTCCTATACTGATATCACCTATATAGTGTAATAAAATTATCAGTGAGTATCTTTCGCTGCAATGGCCCAGATGGAAATGGATTCCAACTTCTAAAACTAATTAACAATTCATGACAAGGACACAAAGAAAATCGCTACCGTGAAGGTGGTTTGGATACGTGGTCTTTATTAGGATGGATTTTGGGGTTTTTAAAGCTTCGGTTTCTTCGTATTTAATGATCAGTTTGAATTGAGAAGCTATATCATTAACACTCGAAAGAATGTGGGTTAAAAAATAGCTTCGCTTTGCCTCGTTTTTTAACCTATTTCTCGGTGTTTGGATATCCTGATGAAACACTCTTCCTCGAGTTTGATAAATTACTTGAAAAAAAGATTGGCCAATATTTTGGCCAAGTTATCCCCTTATGTCTTAAAAAAGAGGAGGTTAAATCTTGTTCTTAAAAATATCTGGTTTGTAGCCAGGCATGATAAGATTAAAATTATTTGATAAAAGTTGACACTGGCTTAAAATATGTGCAGGACGTTTCGGCTACTGCTGTAGCCTTCTTCAGCAATATGTAAATTTAAAACGGCGTCCCTGGTGTTATAGGGGGTGGTATGCAATTAGAAATTGTTAAGTTTCTTATAAATGTTCGGGAATGCTACGTGTTCATTAATAGCGTTTCCATCTCGGACTGAGTACCACGCTTCGAGTCTTTGAAAAGTCTTTGTCTCCAAACTGAAGACCGGTCGATAATGTCAACATTTTCCAGATCAATTTCATGATCGTTGAGCAAATGGTGTTCGGCCAATAGGGAATTTCTGTCCATTGTTGTTATCGCTTTAGCATGTTGTTTGATGCGTGTTTTGAGTGCGCGCGAGGTCTGGCCAATGTAAACACACGCACAGTCTTTGCATTTGATTTTATATACAACACCTTTCGACGACTCTTCGCTGATTTTATCTTTGGGTTTTTTCAAAATATTGGCGATGGAACGGATGGGCTTGTAAGCCACTTTGACGTTAAAACCTTTGAGAACTCTTGAGATTCTTTCAGAAAAACCCTTGGCGTATGGTAGAACAACCAAGCCTCGCTGTTCAACAACGTTGGTACCACTTTTTTGTTTGGCATTAGATTGACGACCATTACGAATAAAATTGATAGGATAATTATTCGCTGCCAGCGCTTTCAATACACGTTGAGATTCAGATGACACTTCCTCCTCAGTGGATGGGATGTTCTTAGCCCGACCCATGAGAGTGCGTACTACAGAGTGTTTATGTTGCGTATGGTGGTGTGAATTGAAGTCTAGATAGCGGTCGGTATGAGTGGCTTTTCTGTAAACAGAAACGGCTATCGAACCATCCACTTGCCTCGTTGTCTTAGTGTCCAAGAAAGCGATTGAACCTTCTGTTTCCACTTCGATGGTGAATTTGATGTGCTGGTTAATCGAGTTTAGGTGCGAATGAAGTTCATCTACAAATTCTTTTTTCAGACACACATGACTGTCGTCGACATATCTAAACCACCATTTAGGTGGGTGTGGAGCCGAGGAGAGGGCCTTATCCTCAACGTATTCCATGACCAGATTGGCTAAAATGGCGCTGACTGGTGATCCCATAGGACAGCCAAAAATCTGTTTGTTCGAGTTTGTTAGTGTTTGATATCTGAAAGAACAAATTTATCCATAGAGAACATTATCAAACTCTTAGAATTCGTTCTTGGCACCTAAACTCGATTAACCAGCACATCAAATTCACCATCGAAGTGGAAACGGAAGGTTCAATCGCTTTCTTGGACACTAAGACAAAGAGGCAAGTGGATGGTTCGATAGCCGTTTCTGTTTACAGAAAAGCCACTCATACCGACCGCTATCTAGACTTCAATTCACACCACCATACGCAACATAAGCACTCTGTTGTACGCACTCTCATGGATCGGACTAAGAACATCCCATCCACTGAGGAGGAAGTGTCATCTGAATCTAAACGTGTATTGAAAGCGCTGGTAGCGAATAATTATCCTATCAATTTTATTCGTAATGGTCGTCAATCTAATGCACACCCCTCTGTAACAGACCTGGTGAAATCCAACCTGGTAGGTTATTTTGCCCTCCCTGGTGGAAATGTAACCTCCCTGGTCCCTGGTGATTATATGAAAAATCCCTGGTCAATTTTATTTCTCCCCGGTGAAGAATTTTGTAAACCTGTTCAGGAAAAATCAACCAAAATCTTTCTGCTGGCTTAAACAGGATAAAAGGACGCGCGTCAAAAAGATAATTAAATAATTGACTATAACTTGATGTTAATAGCAAAAAGTAATTGTTAACTTTTTATATTGTTTTTGTCGCTTGTTCTGCTGTCATGCACGTCAATGAAGAGACAAAACAGATCTGTTTCCTTTTCTGTATGTAATACGACCTTGTGAATGATTCAGAGCGATTTGAACAGCGCGCGCGGCCCAAATGCAAAGCGAATGTGTGGAAGTATTTTCGACCCGGCTGTCTACAGCGTTTTATAGAATAAATACGCAGAGGATAATCAGCTTGACCGATATAATTCTTGGTGAGTATTAAGTGCTTTTTTTCCGTAAATTAGGCAGCCTTGAGCAGTTTGAGCGGCGTTTGATGTAAATATCGTGTTTAACTTTGCAGCCCGCCGGCACAATGTGATGTAAAAAATACTCAAGTTATTCAAGTGCATTCAAGATCATTCAAGTGGCGTATTACGGTAAACTTTAATTAAGCTGCCTCAAATTGTAAGTACAGTGTAAATAGTACTTTATGTAGCTTTCACCTGCATGAAACTAATAATGCCTAGCTGGAGGACAGCAGTCATTGACAAGTATTTTTCATTGTTCTCTAAATCCGAAAAAAGGACAATTCACTCGACCTGTAAAACATATAAGCAGACGGTTTTCTTATTTTGATTCTTTATCCATTGACCTTCCGAAAATGGATTAACGAATAAGAGCCGGCATTTTGAACATTTTGCAACTGTAACGGTAAACGGACAACACAGTTTAAATTTAGGCGCGCGCGTGCTAGACAACCACTGGATCTGTCTCTTGTAGCCTGCGTAGCAGGCGTCAAAAGGGGAGGGAAGGGGAGTTGGGAAGAGGGAGAGAAAGAGGGAAAAAACGGAGGGGGAGTGGGGGCGAGAAGGGGAGGGACCCCTTCTTTCCCCCTCTCCCTTTCCCTCCCCTTTTTACGCCTGCCACGCAGGCTAGTCTCTTGGTGCACGTCTCTTTTGATAATAAATCTTTGTGTCAGTTACCTTCTGGAAAAGTAATTAAACTTGTATTCAGGTTAGCAGGGCTTGAGAGACGTTCAAACTTGGGAGTCGAAAAAATTATCTCACGAAAAGTTCTCCCAATTTCTTTGAAACAATACTGAATATCTGGCTGAATTAACATTAATTTATGTTTTGGCGGGTATAATCCGTCGAGTGCAAGGTTGATTGCCTGGTGAAGCGCTCGTGTTTTTTTACGTTTACTTTAAGCTGCCTGGTTACAAATGAAACTCCCTTCAATACGTACGAAATGTGATCTCGGGCTGTCTAATCTTTCAAAATTTCCCGGGGAGGCATGCCCCTGGACCCCTAACCTGAGATCATGCCGTCCCTCCCTACTTATCACTCCGGGGAAGGACTCCCTTTCGAAAAATAAAAAAAGAACGCCTGATCGCAGGTTACTGGACCCTCAGTAGCTTACACCTTCGGCGTTCACACGATTGCATCTTTCAGATCTTTGGCGCTCTGAAGAACCGTCGTTTTAAATCCTGCCTGCAGGCCTGCTAAGGACTAGAAAGTAACATGCATCTTAAGGAAGTTTAATCATTTTAAGGCGATGACGTCAGTCCATCGCCTTATATCATTAGGCGGTCGGCGGAATTTGTTCTTCCGTTCGATATCGCTTCTGCATGCATTGCGTGCCGTTTATGATACTCTGATGGGCAAAGACTTGCAAGAATTTCAGAGGATTTCAAGAATATAACCCCGCGACTGCTTCAAGTCCAAGTGCGAACTGAAAGTGTCAAAAGTAGGGTGACTCATCGGCTCATTGTGACGATGATTTGCTAAATTTGACCCATTGCGGAAAATGGCGGTAATGCGCTGTGCGATACAAAGAACGCTCGGGGATCGCAAAATCGGCCCGTTTGCCGTATAACGCGTAGGCCTTAAAGGATTTCTTATACAAGAAATTAAGTCCGATGCCTTTATTCGACTCTGTTTCTCCTTTGCCACTTTTCTTTGTCTAAGAGCAGGATACAAAGAGTACGTTACTTCAGTTGTTTACGTACAATGCGTAAAAAACGATGGTGTCATCTACAGCCGTTAGTTAGGCGACATCGGTGCGGGAAGTTGTGCACGATTACCCCGCTAAGTTTATTGCATATTGGGTAACAGAGTTTTGCATGTATATACACACATGGTTAGATTTAATAAATCATCGACCTCTGTGGTGAAAAAAGTAATCAACCTGCTGGATTTTTGACTTCCCTTGTCGATTTTGTGTTGAAAACCTGGTGGAAAATCAGGTGTCGCCAGGTCTGTTACAGAGGGGTGTTAATGCCGAACAAAAAAGTGATACCAACGTTGTTGAACAGCGAGGCTTGGTTGTTCTACCGTACGCCAAGGGTTTTTCTGAAATAATCTCAAGAGTTCTCAAAGGTTTTAACGTCAAAGTGGCTCACAAGCCCATCCGTTCCATCGCCAATATTTTGAAAAAACCCAAAGATAAAATCAGCGAAGAGTCGTCGAAAGGTGTTGTATATAAAATCAAATGCAAAGACTGTGCGTGTGTTTACATTGGCCAGACCTCGCGCGACTCAAAACACGCATCAAACAACATGCTAAAGCGATAACAAAAATGGACAGAAATTCCCTATTGGCCGAACACCATTTGCTCAACGATCATGAAATTGATCTGGAAAATGTTGACATTATCGACCGGTCTTCAGTTTGGAGACAAAGACTTTTCCTCGAAGCGTGGCACTCAGTCCGAGATGGAAACGCTATTAATGAACACGTAGCATTCCCGAACATTTATAAGAAACTTAACAATTTTTAATTGCATACCACCCCCTATTCTATCCTTTTTAGTCGCGTTTTTAGAATTCCACCCCCCCCCCCCCTCTTTTTTCAGTACATTCCTTATCACCTTTTTGCATTTTTTAGTTTTTTATTCCTATAACACCAGGGACGCCGTTTTAAATTTACATATTGCTGAAGAAGGCTACAGCAGTAGCCGAAACGTCCTGCACATATTTTAAGCCAGTGTCAACTTTTATCAAATAATTTTAATCAAATCTTGTTCTGGTTTATTCTATTTTTTAGTACTGCCTTGACTAAAGACCAAAATCCCTGTTTATATAATATCTTTCTGTTGATTGAGCTTTTATCTTTCATTTATCAAACTCATTAATAATTCATCAACTTTTAACAAAGAAAAACAATAGCGTGTCCGTTGGTTTGAAATCCCCAACATAATTAGCATAGCTTTTAACGATTTTATTCCTTCGATTTCTCCGTATTAACTAGAAGGTGTGAGGAGCAATTGCAGAAAGCCCCGCATCTCATTCAAAGCTCTCGAAATTTAGTAGGAAAGTGGCTTCGCGTCTACGCGTCAACGCAGTCAAAATTTATTCATAGCTCTCGAAGGTTCCCAGGAAAGTGGCTACGCGTCTAATTCATAACTCTCGAAATTCACTCACGGTTCCCGAAAGTTTGTTTATGCCATCAAGCAAATACAACTTAATTCACAATAATAGTTTTTTGTGTTTCGAAATTGTGACGAACAACTGAGAAACTACATAGTTAATAACACAGTGAATCGATAATTGTCAAAATCTTACCTTACTTACCTTACCTTATGTTGTTGAACGCAGGGCAATAGCTTTCGACCTTCGGACAAACGGCTTTAATTATTTTTAGCGCGCTTCCCTTACAAACAAATAAGCCTGCCGCAAGCAAACCAGAGTAGAACTTACCGCAAGCAAACCGGAGTGGAACTAACCGCAAGCAAACTAAAGTGGAACTAACCACAAGCAAACTAAAGTGGAACTAACCGCAAGCAAACCGAAGTGAAACTGACCACAAGCAAACTAAAGTGGAACTAACCACAAGCAAACCGGAGTGGAACTAACCGCAAGTAAACTAAAGTGGAACTAACCGCAAAGCAAACCGGAGTGGAACTAACCGCAAGCAAACCGGAATGGAGCTAGCCGCAAGCAAACCAGAGTGGAGCTAGCCGCAAGCAAACAAGAGTGAAACTAACCGCAAAGCAAACCGGAGTGGAACTAACCGCAAGCAAACTAAAGTGGAACTAACGGCAAGCAAACCGGAGTGGAACTAACCACAAGCAAACTAAAGTGGAACTAACCGCGAAATACACCCGACAAAAATTAGTCGGCGATTAAAAAACACGTTGACGAGTGAGAAAATTATTCTTACTACTCGCTCCCAGTACTAGCGTTTGATCGGACGGTCCGCGTAGCCATATTTGGTGGCTAGGCGCGTATGGGACTTCTCGAAATTTCGCACCCTTTTAATACACGCGCTCGGAAAACTACGCAGGCCAGTGTTGAAGACGTCGGGACACTGGGCAGCTGCTCGCCCCCTCCCCACTCCTTGTTTACGGCAGCCACGCACGCTAGTTTTCTCGGGTATCCAGACACCAAGAAGTCGGTTAAATAAAACTCTGCTACGCCCACAGAGACACCACAACAGTCGAGGAATTGAATAAGTTGATAAGACAATTACTTACGTGGTTCCGTTCGCTTCCTGTGTTGTTTTTCTTTATATGCAGTCGATAGACACGACAGCACTGTTGCTGAGCTGTCTTGTGCACGAGCGTTTCTCAGATATGCTAATTTTCTCCCTTTATATTAATAATTCACAAGTTTGGGAACTTTTTCACGAATCAATTTGAACACGCTACCCAAAATCGCTTTGAACTCTCTTCTTCAACACGTTTTTGCGTCCAAAATCGACACGAACGAAAGCTGGATAATTTTTGAATACGCCCACCATACATTTATGTTCAGCGATGCACTGAAAGAACTGTCCGGATGTGTACCAGGCATAATTTGCATCACACAGATCACATGTAAATTTGTAAACAACGCAATGCTGAGTAATAAGGGAAGGTTTGGCCTCTACCGCTTTGATGACGTCAATAACTGTCCTGCTGGTAAACACTGTTGGATTTGCTGAGCGAAATCAATGATTTCGGGGATTGCATGTATATTTGTTAGTTGAGAAGGGCTTCAATTTCTCGTCTCGCCATTTTGCTAGGGCATATTTGTAGGTGCCTGCTTGGATAGAATTGGTCCCATATTCAGATGCTTTTTGCGTGTTTTAGGCAGTCTATAGAGATGGGCTAATCTGTTTCCTTTTGGACACAGTTTTCCAGCGATGTGTTTGGGAAGAATTCTGCCGGCTATTGAGTTAAGATGCAGAATTCTCCTGGTTTAACAAAACCCATCGTTCAAACATCACCCAAGATTATCTTGTTGAGTTATTTAGGGTAGCTTCAAAACATCAACTCTTCCAGTTCAATGGACATCTTTATGAACAAATCGACTGAGTTGCAATAGTTTCCCCCTAGGGATTGCAGCGAAAGATACTCACTGATAATTGTATTGCACTAGCATGATAACTGTTAACGAGCATTGTTTCAGATGTTCATTGATACAAATATGTTTTTTTCGTTTTTTATGGTGATATTAAAAATAGGCGAAATTGCATGGCTCTTTGAGTTTTCGTACTTCCCCTTTAGCTAGTACCCGTAGAAAGGGTACTAGAAATGACCAAAAAATGAATCTTAATTTGATTATTCAAACGTCACTAACCTCAATTAAGTACTCTTTAGAGGAACCTATCCGCTCCTTGCACGAAAAATCCACGTGCTAAGGTCACTAAGGTGAGAATTTCAAATGAAGGTTATATTCTTTAACGAAAAGAAAGCATTTTTCATATCAACTTGCTATTCAGTTCAAGACATCAAAAGCATCGACTGTAACGTTCGCCAATTGAAAGGAATATTGCCAAAGGTAACGAATCTTTCTTTTTTTAAACGTTGAATTTTCAGTTTCGACAGTTTAATGTAAAAGGGCCCATGCATGTTATTTTTCAACTTCAACTTCCTCAAAACGTATAGTTTGATCATTCGATGTTGTTAAAAACGGAATGATAATCGTTTCGAATTCTGTTAGAGCAAAAAATGTGGTTGAATTTACGTAGACTAAATCCTTTTATTCAACCATTGCTCAGGTTTTAAAAGTTTTCAAGATAAAATTCTACCATTTGCGTTCATCCATGATGCGTGACGAATTTAGCGCGTAGTTTTACTTTTAAAACGGTTAACGGTTTTATCTCGTTACGTGTCGCTTCGGACCAATGAATCAAGCATTTATAATCTTGCTCTAAAGCGACTCCTGGACGATTACTTTTTCCAAACTTATCAACTTTTCTCCTCTCGATTGCAATAATATTTTACTAGCGGACTTTTATCGAAGTGACCGGGCAAATGTTGAAAATGCTAATAGCTCGTGAAGAAAACATGATCGCACCAAAAAGTTGATAATTTACCGACCTGACCGCAAACGTTTCATTGGTCAGAAGCGACACGTAACCAGACACGTAACCTTTGCAACGCGTGTTTTAATAAGCACCTTGTTTTGAAGTTGGATTTTGTAAAAAGGTGCACGTCCTGTCTAATGAGTCTCGTTTCGTTTGCTTTTTGCTAACGCCTGTCCTAATTCCAAACTCTTTTCGACATTTTAGTCCTCTCCATGTTTATTGCGGCGAGACTACTTACGTAACCTGTCTTATCCTAGTGACCTTTAGCATGTGCGCTTTTTCGTACAAGAAGCGGATAGGTTCTTTACTACTTAACCTGTCTTATCCTAGTGACCTTTAGCATGTGGGATTTTTCGTACAAGTAGCGGATAGGTTCTTTACTTTAAGTTTAAGTGATGCGTGCAAACGGATGTGAAAATTCAAATCTAGATCCCCTTTTATGGTTATTTCTACGATTGCTTTCCTTGCAGGTACAAGTCTAAAATTGATGTGGGAAAAGTTATATCATATTAATCATTCTCTTTTTTCAGTCAGTAAGGTATCACGTTTCCTTGTTCAACTGATGTATTTAAACCTACACTAATAATTTTTTCTTTAACAGTTATCACTCAGTTATATAAACAAACAAAAAGTTAAGGAAACATAAGTGTTGTATTTAAAATGTGCTTGAATTATCGATGTGAACCAATTTTACTTGAAAATTATAAATATGCACGACCCTCACAGTCTCTGAGTTTCTTAAGATGAAATTAGATCTCGTCATTTTAAAGAACAGGGCTGACGATGGAACGATCAATTCAGCAATCTGTGAATATGTATACAAATAAATATACAAATATGCTTTTTTCGCTTTTTTTGTTGGTACTAAAAATAGGTGAGATTGGCTCTTTGAGCTTTTCGTACTTCACCTTTAGCTAGTACCCGTAGAAAAAGCACTAGAAATGACCAAAAAAGGAATCTTAATTTGATTATTCACACGTCAGTAACCTCAATTAAATAATCTTTAGTGGAGCCTATCCGCTCCTTACACGAAAAAAATCCACGTGCTAAGGCCACTAAGGTAAGAATTTCAAATGAAGGTTTTCTTCTTTAGCGAAAAGAAAACTCTTTTTTCATATCAACTTGCTATTCAGTTCAAGACATCAGAAGCATCGACTGTAACGTTCGCCAAACGAAAGGAATATTGCCAAAGGTAACGAATCTTTCTTTTCTTTTAAAACGTTCAATTTTCAGTTTCACAGAATTTAAATGTAAAAGGCCCCATGCACGTATTTTTCAAATTTGTTTAATTTTTCTTTATTCGAAGGGATGGCTTTCGGGTTCAAATAAAGATTGTTCCCTCAAAACTTATAATTTGATCATTCGATGTTGTTAAAAACGGAGGGATTATCGTTTCAAATTCTCTTACAGACAAATATTTCGTTCACTTTTGAATTTGCGTAGACTAAACCATTTTATTAAATCATTGCTTTCAGGTTTTAAAAGTTATCCAAATAAAATATTTTTTCCCATTAATTTTGATTTAACTTTCGATCAGACAACCATCATTCGAGGATGAAAAGCAAGAAAAATCCCGAGGCGTCTTCCTTTTCTCTATACTCATTTTGACATTTTAGTCTCTTCGTATTTATCGTGGCAATACTACTAACTTAACCTGTCTTATCTTAGTGACCTTTAGCATGTGGGCTTTTTCGTACAAGAAGCTGATTAGTTCTTCACTACTTAACCAGTCTTATCCTAGTGACTTTTAGCATGTAGGCTTTTTCGTAAAAGAAGCGGATTGATTCTTTACTTTAAGTTTAAGTAATGCGTGCAAACGGATGTGAAAATTCAAATCTAGATTCCATTTTATGGCTATTTTTACTATTGCTTTCCTTACAGGTACAAGTCTAAAATCGATGTGGGAAAAGTTATATATTATTTATTCTCTTTTTTCAGTCAGTAAGCTATCATGTTTCCTTGTTCAACTAATGTATTTCTGATACCCCGAAACCTACACTAATAATGATTTCTTTAACAGTTATGACTCAGTTATATAAACAAACAAAAAGTAAAGCAAACGTCAGTGTTGTATTTATAATGTGCTTGAATTATCGATGTAAACCAATTTTACTTGAAAATTATAAATCTGCACAACCATCAAAGTCTCTTAGTTTCTTAAGATCAAAATAAGATCTCGTCATTTTGAAGAACGGGGCGAACTATTGAACGATCAGTTCAGCAATCTGTGAATATGTATAGAAATATATAAACAAATCTCTTTTTTCGCTTTTTATGGTGATATTAAAAATAGGCGAGGTTGGCTCTTTGAGTTTTTTGTACTTCACCTTTGGCTAGTACCCATAGAAAAAATACTAGAAATGACCAAAAAAGGAATCTTAATTTGATTATTCACTCGTCAGTTACCTCAATTAAGTAATTTTTAGAGGAGCCTATCCGCTCCTTGCACGAAAAAATCCACGTGCTAAGGCCACTAAGGTAAGAATTTCAAATGAAGGTTATATTCTTTTACGAAAAGAAAACATTTTTCATATTAACTTGCTATTCAGGTCAAGACATCAGAAGCATCGACTGTCGCGTTCGCCAAACAAAAGGAATATTGCCAAAGGTAACGAATCTTTCTTTTTTAAAACGTTGAATTTTCAGTTTCGAGAGTTTAATGTAAAAGGGCCCATGCATGTTCTTTTTCAATAACTTTTAACTTGTCTTAATTAGAAGGGATGGCTTTCGGGTTCAAATAAAGATTGTTTCCTCAAAACTTATAATTTGATCATTCGATGTTGTTAAAAACGGAAGGATAATCGTTTCGAATTCTGTTAGAGAAAAAAAAATTAAATGTGGTTAACTTTTGAATTTGCGTAGTTTAAATCCTCTTATTAAATCATTGCTTTCAGGTTTTAAAAGTTTTCCAAATAAAATAATTTTTTTCCCATTAATTTTTATTTAACATTCGATCAGATAACCATCATTCGAGGATGAAAAGCGAGAGAAACACCGAGGCATTATCCTTTTTTCCATAATCTTTTCGACATTTTAGTCCTCTCCATATTTATCGCGGCAATACTACAAACTTTGCCGGTCTTATCCTAGAGACCTTTAGCATGTGGGCTTTTCCTACAAGGAGCGTATTGGTTCTTTACTTTAAGTTTTAGTGATGCGTGCAAACGGATGTGAAAATTCAAATCTACATCACCTTTTATGGCTATTTCTACGATTGCTTTCCTTACAGGTACAAGTCTAAAATCGATGTGGGAAAAGTTATATATAATTTATTCTCTTTTTTCAGTCAGTAAGCTATCACGTTTCCTTGTTCAACTAATGTATTTCTGATACCCCGAAACTTACACTAATATTTTTTTCTTTAACAGTTATCACTCAGTTATATAAACAAACAAAAACAAACATAAGTGTTGTATTTATAATGTGATAGGTGAGATTGGCTCTCTGAGTTTTTCGTACTTCGCGTTTAGCTAGTACCCGTAGAAAAAGCACTAGAAAAGACCAAAAAAGGAGTCTTAATTTGATTATTCACACGTCAGTTACCTTAATTAAGTAATTTTTAGAGGAGCCTATCCGCTCCTTGCACGAAAAAATCCACGTGCTAAGGCCTCTAAGGTAAGAATTTCAAATGAAGGTTATATTCTTTAACGAAAAGAAAAACATTTTTCATATTAACTTGCTATTCAGTTCAAGACATCAGAAGCAACGACTGTAACGTTCGCCAAACGAAAGGAATACTGTCAAAGGTAACGAATCTTTCTTTTTTAAAACGTTGAATTTTCAGTTTCGAGAGTTTAATGTAAAAGGGCGGGCGTGTTTAAAACACGAAATGGCGAAATGGCGAAATGACGAAATGATACTGAAGATAAAAGCCAAAGTTATACGATATTACCGTTCTACTGGAATTTTCATATGTTGCCGAATTCATCCTTGTAGATAAGTCCCGAAAAATAAAAGAAACTGCAATCACAATTTCTCCGTAACGTAGACCCGTCACGAACACCCGGGCACGAACATAATATAATTATGGATAATTTGGATTCCAGTCTCTCCCTGTTAACAGGGCGCTGTTTGATATGCCTAGGACATTCTTGATCGAGATGTCGGCGTTTCGTTTAGCATAGGAAGAAAATGATTTGTTCATCTCGTATTTGCCACTGAGTCTCGGCTAAGAAGTAATGCTTTGAGCTCCAATATTCACAAGAAATGGATTAACAAAACCGAACCTACTTCGCGATAAATCAGTGGCAAATGTTCTTTGTACAGAAACGGAGTAACGTTCGATGTCCATATCAGTCCTTCGGTACAATTTAAGCTCTTTAGTGCAGTGCAGATACTGATAGGCAACTTGGCAAGTACTAAATGAAAAAAATATCCTGGTTTGCTGCGACCTTTTAGTCATACGTTCAATTTGGCGTTGTCATAAGTAAGAAGTATTTATTATATTCCTGGGCAAGATGATTGAAATGTTCCCTTGAAATAATTCAGTCTAGACATGTGAACAGAACTGCCTTGAAGTTCAAAAGGAAACCAAGCTATATTATTTACGTGAATTTATCTTAACATTATGCCATTTCGTCATTTCGCCATTTCGCCATTTCGCCATTTCGCCATTGCGCCGTTTCGCCATTTCGCCATTTCGTGTTTTAAACACGCCCTAAAAGGGCCCATGCATGTTCTTTTTCAAAATTTTTTAACTTGTCTTAATTCGAAGGGATGGCTTTCGGGTTCAAATAAAGATTGTTTCCTCAAAACTTATAATTTGATCATTCGATATTGTTAAAAAAGGAATGTTAATCGTTTCGAATTCTGTTAGAGCAAAAAATGTGGTTGAATTTGCGTAGACTAAATCCTTTTATTCAACCATTGCTCAGGTTTTAAAAGTTTTCAAAATAAAATTCTACCATTTGCGTTCATCCATGATGCGTGACGAATTTAGCGCGTAGTTTTATTTTTAAAACGTTAACGGTTTTATCTGGTTACGTGTCGCTTCGGACCAATGAATCAAGCATTTAAAATCTTGCTCTAAAGCGACTTCTCGACGATACCTCTTTCCAAACATGTCAACTTTAATTTCTCCTCTCCATTGCAATAATATTTTTCTAGCGGAATTTTATCGAAGTGACCGGGCAAATCTTGAAAATCCTAATAGCTCTAGAAGAAAACATGATCGCACCAAAAAGTTGACAATTTCGCGACCTGACCGCAAACGTTTCATTGGTCAAAAGCAACACGTCACCAGACACGTAACCTTTGCACCGCGTTTCTTTTTTAATAAGCGCTTTGTTTGGAAGTTGGATTTTGTAAAAAGGTGCATGTCGTGTCTAATAAGTTTTTTTTTTTTCTCGTTTGCTTGTGGCTAACGCCTGTCTTTTTTCCAAACTCTTTTCGACATTTTAGTCCTCTCCATGTTTATCGCGGCAAGACTACTAGCTTAACCTGTCCTATCCTAGTGACCTTTAGCATGTGGGCTTTTTCGTACAAGAAGCGGATAGGTTCTTTACTACTTAACCAGTCTTATCCTCGTGTCTTTTAACATGTGGGCTTTCTCGTACAAGTAGCGGATAGGTTCTTTACTTTAAGTTCAAGTGAGCGTGCAAACGGATGTGAACATTCAAATCTAGATCCCCTTTTATGGTTATTTCTACGATCGGTGTCCTTGCGGGTACAAGTCTAAAATTGATGTGGGAAAAGTTATATATTAATCATTCTCTTTTTCAGTCAGTAAGCTATCACGTTTCCTTGTTCAACTAATGTATTTCTGATACCCCGAAACCTACACTAATAACTTTTTCTTTAACAGTTATGTTAACAGTTGTTTATATTTACAAACAAAAAGTAAAGCAAACATCAGTGTTGTATTATAATGTGCTTGAATCATCGATGTTAACCAATTTTATTTGAAAATTGTAAATATACACGACCCTCACAGTCTCTGAGTTTCTTAAGATAAAAATAAAATCTTGTCTTTGTGAAGAACAGGGCTGACGATGGAACGATCAGTTTAGCAATCTGTGGTTATGGTTTTCTTTAACTTCGACTGCATTTTATATAGTTGAAATCCTAAAGTGTGACCATTCAAATGAAAGCCATTGAGCAGTACTTCAGTACTTGTGGTACTGATTAATATACTGTACTAGGTGATTCTAACTGTTGAGTTTGTGGATCAGGAATTCCTAAAGACTGACTATTCAATTAAAAGCTAATGAGCAGTACTATCCTTTCATACTGTTTATTGTGCTGTACAAGGTGGTTGTAACTTTTGAGTCCGTGAATGAAATCCTTAAGTGGGACCATTCAAATGAAAGCTAACTGGTAACTTGCTCTTTAACAGCGACTTAATTTACTGTTGATCCGATAAGTCAAAATCGATCAATCAACAAAAAATAAAAATCAATAAAATAATTGAGATCATACTGACTTTGTACTCATTAACATTACTTCAACAGCTAGGACAATGCAAATCCTATTACTGTTACCCGTCTTGTTAGTTTTCGGCGCGGCTCACGGAGCAAGTAAGTATTTAGATTTGTTATTTGTCCTTGAACTAGTCTACAATGAAAAAAGCACCTTCAGGACCATCCATAAGTTCCCCAAGCAGTCCGAAAAGAACATAGCCCATGGACCCCAGCATCTTGATTTAGAGGAACCAAACAGTTAACAACTATTCACGGGTGGCTAGTGGTGGATATTATCCACCACTCGCCACCGATACTGAGGTGAATAGATGTAGATATAAAGCCCGATAGGATAATTTTTGACTAGTTTATTCCTGTCAACGAGTACAGTTTTCGCGCGCGAGTTGCTCGGAGGTAAATAGCAATCCTGAGTAGCCAGTCAGCGCGCACCACAAACGCTATGCACTGTTTGAGTATATACTAATGTGGTTTATTAAATATATATGAATGAAGTTGCTATAAACAGTTTCATTGCTACCTTTTTAGCCACGCTTACCCTAAGTCTAAGTATCCTACAATTAAAAGGTAATTTTCAACTAGGTTTAGCCACCCTAATATATAGATTTAGGCACGCCTAAAAGCGGAGCTCCCCATTTATTTAATTTTCACTGGAGCTTACAATGTTTTCATTCTAGTGAATAAGCGGCCAAAGTACTAATGTTTATGGCGGTTTATAGGTTCAAGACAAATTTAAATAGCTCACGGTTAAACCGAATGTCAGCAGTACGACAAAAATAATAATCTTAAAGCGGGGCAAAATCATTACTCATGGCACGAAAAATTACTTTAGAGTACAGTAAATTATCTGCTTTCTAGCAATAGAAACTAGTTTCGCGATCCTGTAAAAGTTTCGCAGCAGTTTAGTAGACTCCACAATATCTATTACATTGATATAGGATATATTCAACGTGAATCGCTGAGTCTGTCGGATTAGCTCAATCGGTAAGGTGCCAGTCTGCGGATCGGAAGGTCGGGAGTTCAAATCCCAGAGGGTCAAGTTTTTTTTTTCTTTTTTTTTTTCTTTTTTTTTTTTACCCCGTTGCAATAAAATGGTTTGTTTATTATATCAACCCGATTTAGCTTTCGATACTCCTTCATGTACGATGCTGGCTTTACAGATAGACACGAAAATCATCGATCGATTATGGCTCTCAATGTCCACTTTTTTGGCGGTCGATTACTTTCTACACGTAATTTTCAGCCACATTTTGTTTCATTGCTTCTTGTTTTTCTTTTCAAACCTCTTTAAATTTTAAAGGCCGCCTTTATACGGCCGCCTTTATACGGCCTTCTTGCTTCACTATTTCTACCATCAAACTATGGCGGCCATGTTGCGCGACTCCGTACGTACGACGTACGCGCCCGCGAACCATGCCGCTATCCATGTTGACCATGAAAACTCATTTCGATAATGTTCCTTCTTTCATGCGTATGGGGCTCTGCTCTGCGGCCCTGCGGGCCGCTGTAGAGCTCCGCTATAAACTAGGTCTTTCTACCCTACACTGAAAGGGAAAGGTTACTTTCTGATAAAAGCTTCAAGTTTTCCTCCATTTCTAAATATTTTTCTTCGGGTAAAACTTCGCCCCCTAGCCGCACTGTCCAGTTCAGCCAAAAAGACTAATGTTTTTTTAGGCAGTTGTCCTGAGTTGTTCAGTTCTCGTTCATTCCAACAAACTCTCAAACTAAAGACTACTTTAAAGATTACTTTACTCAGTTTTATTCCTTTTACTTTATATTGATCTTCTTTTAAGCTAGATTATATTAATTATTCGCTTTTTGAGTTTGGTTTCCTGAATTTCGACAACGTTAAAAAGTGCCTATAGACGATGATATATGCAGAAAATAAAACATGAAAAATGTTACATGATAAAATGTCTTTCGAGTCCGTGTTCTTGAACAGCTCTGCTGGCCTGACGTCCGCACCAAAACAAGGCTTAAATTCGTCCGCGTATGTAATTGTATTACAAAATTTACATAGCTGCGACTTTTCTACATATACAAAAAAATACAAAAATACTACACAGCCGATTTCTGATCTTTTCACATTTTCGGTGATTGAAAAGAGAAGTTTAGGACAGGAAACAAATTCTTTCCTGCGTGGACCGCCATTTTTTTTTCTCCAGAGCAGGCGCGTTTCAACGGATAACTTCATGAGAAGATCTCCTGCTATACGCGTGCGCAGACAGAATGCCCCTCTGCTGTTGTAAACCAATAAATCTCGTTCCCAGGGTCTCTCTCCTTTCCTTCCCTTGTCGTCGAGGAGAGAGACACTGGTTGCGGCTGGTCACGTGACCATTTAAAATCCGAGTGGCAAAAAAATTAGTTGTAAGGGAGAGGTAACAGAGTCCTTTTTGCGTTTCTGTGACAAATCTACCATGCAGGGGTGAGAAGGCTTAATTAATTGTTGCCACTAGTCAGCAGGTGTTTTTAATTGGCGCTATGTTTCAAAAGGAAACGTCAAAAACGATCATAGCAGTAAATTGTTCACTGAACGAAACAGCGTTCTTCTTGCCGTGACCGAAGCGCTGCAAGGAAAGTCACTGCCTCGAGGAGATTTCCTCATTTAGTGTGTAGGCAATTAGTTTTGTATCGCGAAAGATAACCAAACAGTGCATTTAAGGTAGGTTTTCCGAAGTGCTGTGCATCGGCAAAACAAAAAAGCTTGACCAAAATTAATTTTATTTAACCGGAACTTGTTCTGAAAAACAAGATTACCGCTGTAAATTGCAAACTGTTTTAAAGTATTTTCAAACAATTAACTGCTTTTCTTCGTCTTCATTTAGCCTCCTTTTACTCTGATTAACTCGCAAAGATGAATAAGTGTACCGCTAAAGTTGTTCGGACAGTGCAAACGGCAACTGAAAAGGTTTACCACCAATATTTGCAGAAAAGTTTTGAATTTTGTTGAGGAGTGAGCAAAACCCAATTTAATGCAGCGACATTTCAAAAATATTGACGCCTCGTGCATAAGCAAAATTTGAATGATTTGATCTTTCATGCGACACAACGTTAAAAACAAAGATACAAGTAGACGTTTGTCCCTTTAATACCCTGGAAAGTGATTTTTGTTCATCTTGACAAAATGAGTTGAAAGACCCACCCCCCACTGCGGTATTTTTTTACTTTTTGGTCTCGTGACCAGCCACAACCAGGTTCTCTCTCTTCGACGACAAGAGAGTAAAGGGAGAGAGACCCTGTTAACGAGGTTTTAAGCTAACAAGAACATTGAGAAGCTTGAGAAGCTTAAAATCGGGCGCTTTGCCTTGAAAGGCAGGGTTCAGTACAGCAGAAACCACGAAGCAGTTACTTAAGTAGCACTCAGTCCGACTGTGTTTGTGTAAGTCACAGGGCTTGCATGAGCTGTATTAGTGTGCATAATATAATATCTAGAACGTTGTCGAGATTGCATTATTACTTAATGACATGATGGTTTCAATTTATAAATGTATCTCACACAATACAAATAAACGATTGAAGTAGACGACTAGACAATGTAAAGTTTTAAGACTTAGCAAAGTGCAGTGTATTGGTAATACTGTAAGGTGCGGTTTCACCTGAAGGTCGTGTGCTTTTCGGTATTTTCCAGGCATTGCACTTTGATGGGACAGTACTACAACCGTTTACCGGGGAACTACTATTGTCAAGAAAATGATCACAACTTGTTGATGAATGATTGAACATTTGTTTCATACCATTACTGTAATAGCAATTGATGAAGGCTTTTAGTCCTGAACCAAAGTATAAGGACTGGGAAATACTGAAACTCATTATCAGCCACCTTAAACGGAAATATCTTGTTGGTGTTTCAAGGAATCCAAGGAAACTTCACTCATCCCATGTATCTATGTATTGCGGTATTTTGTAATTTTTTGAGTGATTTTTGGGGATGTTTGGCAGGTGATAGTTTTTTTAAAAGAATTAGTAAAATTTAGACAACTAAGAAATATTGAAAATTTAATGTGAATTTAACATTGGAATTTGAAGTTAGAAATTGGCAGACGGACACCAAACAGCCCCGTGACATCCTGGAGTGTTTTTGCATGGGGGTCAACTGTGTGATGATGTTTCCATTTTTTTCTTCAATCCCCACTGATAAAGAACTGTTGTTGGTGTTATGTTGGTGTTATCACATGTCAAGCCTTTAACAAGGTATGAAAGAACACAAGGATTTAAATTATTCTGGTGCTCAATTTTTGCGTAACTAAAATTAATGTTACTCAAATTCCTGATGGATTCTGTCTTAAACTGTTACGAGCTTAGTATTTCCAAATTATTGCATGTCAATGTAAGGCAAGACAAGACATGCCTTGGTTCTTATGTAACAACAAGCTCCCAGAGTTTTACAGGCGATATGTCGACGACACGCTTGCCACGATGAAAGATGTGCCAGCAGCAGAAGCCTTTTTAACAACACTTAACAACTGTCACCCATCCATACAATTCACAATGGAGCTAGCTTCTGACAACAAGTTACCATTTGTTGGTATGGAAATACTTAAGAAAGGTCACCAACTGGAAACCAGTGTTTACCGGAAGCCAACAAATACCGGCCTGCTGCTCCATCACCAAAGCCATGTCGACAAAAGGTACAAGAAGTCGCTCATAAAAACCATGGTAAACCGTGCTTTTCATCTGTCATCTACATGGGAGTCTTTCGTGACTGAATGTGATCGCCTGAAGCTGATGTTTACGAACCTCAAGTACCCTGCAAGCCTAATTAACTCAACCATTTCTCACTTTGTCACCTCAGTGATGACCAAAGATCCTCTCGTGCCAGCTGAAGTACCTAACAACAAGGATATCATTCACCGAGTAGTATTACCTTTTAAAGATCAAACGTCGGCCGACGGAGTCAAAAAACAACTATCCAATCCAATAAATGGCCGAAGTCATCAAAAGAGTTCATCGTCAATGTCATCAAAGAGGAACTCAGATCGAAATTCAAGCAGAAGGTATCTTTAAAAGACGAGATCAACGCGATCTACGACGAAATTCGACAAAAATGCTCGCCGCTTCAATACATGTGCATCGTAAGAACTATGGTAAACCTCCGGAAGAAACACTACGAAATTGTCATGTCTAAACACACAAACAAGATCATGAGGCTGTTAAACAAGGATCACGATGTCGACAAACACATCCAGAACATTTCATCACACAAACTATCCTTTTTCCAAAAGCTCATTCTTTGCCGAGGTTTAAAGTTTTCCTTGCCACAACGAATATCCGCCATTGATGTACAAGCTAGTTTCGAGAAATTGTACTGGAAACTGGAGCGCACTCTATCTGATGACAAGAAAGAGTTAACCGCAGCCACCCTCCGATCGATTGCACTTAATTACATCGAGTGCAAATCACCGAAGCCACCGAAAACACTGCAAAGGGCCATAAAGCAGCTGAAACAACTAGATAACATCGTCGTCACGAAGCCAGACAAGGGTACCGGTGTAGTCGTTATGAACAAATCCGATTATGTTAGCCTTTTGAGTCAAGCATCTACAAATGACACATCTAAATTCGCTCCTGTCAGCTTGCAGAGACCAAAGATGAAAGGCCGGCCACCGAAACATTACCACCCCCTTTTGGAAAAGGAGAAGCACCTCGATTCTGTGGTTCGTAAGATTCTGCCAAAGGAGATTGCCGATTCCGTTTGTCTGAAAGGCTCACGCCTTGCCCACCTTTATGGTCTGCCAAAGACACACAAAGAGAAGTTATCAATGAGACCAATCTTGTCTGCCACGGGTACCTACAACTATGCCCTCGCCAAGTGGCTCGATGAAAAACTGAAGCCGCTGTCAGTTAATCGCTACACGATTTCTGATACGTTCGCTTTTGCAGAAGAGATTCAAAACCGAAAAGTCGACGAGAACGACGTATTGGTATCTTATGATGTCACATCTTTGTTTACCAATGTGCCACTTCAAGAAACCATCGAAATAATCGCTGAAAAGGCGTTCGTAGACAACTGGTTTAACGAAACCCACAAGATGAACATCACTCAGCCTGATCTGATTCAACTTCTTGAAGTAGCAACTAAGAACCAATTGTTCCAGTTCGATGGCAAGCTTTACGAACAGACTGACGGAGTGGCAATGGGCTCACCTTTGGGACCCCTTATGGCGAATGCATTTCTCTGCTCCATCGAAGAGAAATTAGAACATGACAACAAGCTCCCAGAGTTTTACAGGCGATATGTCGACGACACGCTTGCCACGATGAAAGATGTGCCAGCAGCAGAAGCCTTTTTAACAACACTTAACAACTGTCACCCATCCATACAATTCACAATGGAGCTAGCTTCTGACAACAAGTTACCATTTGTTGGTATGGAAATACTTAAGAAAGGTCACCAACTGGAAACCAGTGTTTACCGGAAGCCAACAAATACCGGCCTGCTGCTCCATCACCAAAGCCATGTCGACAAAAGGTACAAGAAGTCGCTCATAAAAACCATGGTAAACCGTGCTTTTCATCTGTCATCTACATGGGAGTCTTTCGTGACTGAATGTGATCGCCTGAAGCTGATGTTTACGAACCTCAAGTACCCTGCAAGCCTAATTAACTCAACCATTTCTCACTTTGTCACCTCAGTGATGACCAAAGATCCTCTCGTGCCAGCTGAAGTACCTAACAACAAGGATATCATTCACCGAGTAGTATTACCTTTTAAAGATCAAACGTCGGCCGACGGAGTCAAAAAACAACTATCTGACCTGAGCAAAAAAATCGATCACACTCTTCAACCAGTATTCAAGAGTCGCAAAATCGGTGAAGATCTCAAGATGCGTGAACCAAAACCACCTTTAATAAATCAACAATGCGTTGTGTACAATTACCAATGTGATCTGTGCGATGCAGATTATGTCGGCTATACCAGCCGGCACTTACACCAACGAATTGATGAACATAGGTTCTCCGCAATCGGGAAGCATTTAAAGAACGATCACGGCCTTAATAACATCGGCGACCTTACCAGTAATTTTTCCGTCCTAAAGAAATGCAGCGGAAAACTGGACTGCTTGATTTACGAAATGTTGTTTATTAGAAAGAATAAACCTAGCCTGAACACGCAATCGGATTCTATCCGCGCGAAACTATTTGTTTAAAACAAATATGTTAATGAAACATCACACCTCTAACCGCATATATAACACTGTTGAACCGTTATTTTATTTGTCACTTGAAAATGATGTCAGGATGACATCGAAACGTTGTGTCTTACTGTCGCTTATTTTTATTGTCAAATCTTATGTAATTCTCTTAAAAACACATAAGATATTGAGTATAATTTTGTCTGTGCTATGGCAATTCACAGTGGGGTGGTCTTGATGTGTCTTTAACTTGTAGACTGGACTGGACTAGTAAAACGCGGACTTGTAAAACGCCTCTAGACACTTCGAATTCCTTGGCCACAATCATCTTACGGCTCTCTTCAATACATAATGTCTCAAAAAAACAGTAACCTCAGAAAGAAGTCAGAAGCAAATAAGGTCGAAAGACCGAATTTGAACATATAACGGCAAATGTTCTAATGTCACGAACGTAGGAGTCGTGTAGGCCCGTCACCTTTATTTACCACATACTGCCCCCAAATTAAAACAGTACCCTCAGAAAGAAGTCAGAAGCAAATAAGGTCGAAAGACCGAATTTAAACATTTAACGGCAAATATTCTAATGTCACGAACGTAGGAGTCGTGTAGGCCCGTCACCTTTATTAACGATTGACTGTTGATATCTGGACGGGCCCCGTTCTACCTCGTGCGAGCAATACAAACGACTGCACTCAACAGACGTCAAGTAGTGGAAAGAAAGAAACATATGCACACAACTCATAGCATCAATCCCGTTGTTTTAGTAGGGGTTTGCAGAACGAACATGTGCTATACTGCAAAAACATCTCCACGCTAAAACAGACCATAGAGTGCTCAAAAAAGCTAGAAATATGCCGTCGAAGAAACACACAAGAGCTTCAAACACAAATTGTTTCGCTCGCTAAACCGTTTAGTTTTATCCGATTTACAAGCGCTTGTTTTACAAGTCCGCGTTCTACAAGTCCGTGCTTAACAAGCCCTCGTTTTACAAGTCCGCGTTTTACAAGTCCGCGTTTTACTAGTCCTCGTTTTACAAGTCCGCGTTTTACTAGTCCGCGTTTTACTAGTCCGCCTTTTACAAGTCCGCGTTTTACAAGTCCGCGTTTTACTAGTCCGCGTTATACTAGTCCGCGTTTTACAAGTCCGCGTTTTACTAGTCCGCGTTTTACTAGTCCAGTCCAGTCCTCAAAATACAGTATGCCAAAACTCCCCGCCCTCTAAAGATAAGTCCTTGACGGTTCTTGTCGTTTTTCGGTGCCTATTTATCTTCGGCATCTTTCTCATCCACCTCTGGTTCTGTCCTGTGCCTGTCATCACACGAAAGAAAAGCTGATTCTCAAAAAATCTGCCACAAAAGGAAATTGACAAAAACAATATGAAAACCATATATCGAAAGTTTCTTATTCTAAAATTTTATCATACGTCTTAATTCAGAGCTACAAAGAAGTTCCTCCTTTTGAGTTATTGATACTGTTCTTACAGTACCTCTTTCCACTAGCGAAATTTTACAAAATTCCTTCGCGGCGAAAAGGTAGCGCGAATCCAGAACAGACTCCAATCGAGAGTGGATTAATTCTAGATTACTATTAATTAACTATTACAACATTCATTTTTAAAATAGTTTCCCAAGCCGACTAAGCTAACTAAACGTCGAGTGTATCTTTCAGTAAACAAAACATGCCGTTATGACGCCGGAAATCCAGCTCACGCATACTATACCACGTGACTCACGCAAACCTCCGACTAACGTGCTACTACAGTCATTCCTTTCTAAACATTTTTTTTTTACCACCACCGTACCTTTCTACCCAAAAAACTCATGAAACCGCCCGGTTTTAACCTGTTTTAACCTTTCAAAAATTAGAGCGTTCGAAACTAAATAAGATCCGTAATCACAAACAACATACAGCCGTTTACCAGCACTCTTTAAAACTCCTGAAACCCTTCAAAATCAGGCAAAATAAATCTTTGAAATAACCTTTATCAATGTTTCTTATTTTTTATTCAGTTCTATAAAATGCCTTTCATACACTACTGTCAAACAAAAATTTCAATTTCCTCAAAGTTTCAAGACAAAAGAATAACAAATATTTCGTGCACAATGTAATTTGATTAAGCCAATATTATCACGTCTAAAAATACTTCAAGCAATTCAGTGAAAACCCGTTTTTTTTTTTCGTATCAACGAAAACCACTTTCGAATAATCAATACATGAAAATAACAATAAGATCAAAAGGAAGAAAGGAACCTTTCTAATTATTTGAAGACTTTCAAAGCCGTGATATTATGCATCCAATCCGCGATAAAATTTAATTACAACAAAATCCAAGTTCTCATTTTGAATTCCATTTTTTTCAGTTGATACCTTTATCCAACTTGTGAAAAATTCCATTCAAGTTCCTATTAATACTGTACATTCCCAATGTTTTGCTCAGGTCTTCAGAAGCGTCTTACTAACCAAATCTAAAATAATTCCAAAACATGCTGTACAAACATTCTACTCTTTGTAACAAACGACTTGACGACCAATTGTTCAGAAATGAAAATCGACACAGTTGTTGCTAAATAAAAAAAAGTTTTACGGCGGAGTCAGGCTCAAAAAATATACCGCAAGATCACACCCCCATTCATAGTCAGAAACCAGCAAACCATCTAGTTTGCTAAAAAAAACACTGCGTGACATCAATGACGTTACCTTTTTTATTTACAAAAATAACTTTAACTTGTCAAAGTAAGTGCAATTTCACAATGGTGAATATCAGTACAGTATGGGGCCCAGTTCTCGGCCGGGTCCAGTTCTCGGCCACTTTGTGTTTAACGCGTTTTTTCACACTCCAGTTGAATCAAAAGAAAAAGGTATTTCCTTCAAACGATAGACTGATTCATGTGCTTTAAGTATCTTGGGTTTGATCGTTCAATTCGATATAGAAAGCTCACACGTCGAGTTTACGCGGAGGTAGGTGAATTTGCATTCCCGAAAAAGTTGTTTGTTTACGGCTCCAAATTCATGGATGTAGTTAAATTCGTATTTTATCCAAAAGCCCCCACCATACGAGCTAATTTTTGGCATGTGAAACGTAGAATAATTCAGCTTTCTGCTTTAGTTAACTTTTCGTTGAACCGTTGTATTTTTTGGTCTTAATTTACTTCGAAATTTTTTCTTGCGACGTTTGCGTATTTGCCAGTTCTCGGCCACCCTGCTCGCTATCACAGCTTAGCGCTTGGTTTTTAATATAATTTTATCTGCTGCTGCCAGAATGAAAGAAATAAATGTTTTAAAAATAAAGTTCAATCTTATCTCTAAGTTTTGAGCTGACTCTTGTCTTGTCTATTATTTCTACAACACCTAAATCTTTCAAGACCTTTTCACTGCAAAATAAACCATCGAAATGCACGGGTCACACAATGCGGTTTTGCCAGAACCTGCACATAGGCAACTAGGCGCGTTAAAATCCTTCTTTTCTAAAGTAAAACAAAGCATCATAAAAATAATTTGGGATCGATATAGTATAAATAGGTTTACAGAGTGATTTTATGACTGTGAAAATTAATTGAGCATTTTTTTACAGATAATTACGCACAAGCTTTTTAGTGGCCGAGAACTGGGCCAAGGTGGCCGAGAACTGGGCCCACAAATGGAGCTTTTATTTTTATTATTGCTCGGGCAAATTAATTTTTGACCGGTCGATAGCTTTACACCAAAAAGCTGAATAATGTAGCTAGCTCTGGGAGAAATTTCAAGTTCCTGCGGTTCTTCTGAGGTAAGAAATACAAGTTTACGTCAAAGGGTGGCCGAGAACTGGGCCAAGGTGGCCGAGAACTGGGCCCACAAATGGAGCTTTTATTTTTATTATTGCTCGGGCAAATTAATTTTTGACCGGTCGATAGCTTTACACCAAAAAGCTGAATAATGTAGCTAGCTCTGGGAGAAATTTCAAGTTCCTGCGGTTCTTCTGAGGTAAGAAATACAAGTTTACGTCAAAAGTGGCCGAGAACTGGGCCCCATACTGTACTTTGCCCCGTAAGCTTTTTTCTCTGTCCTTCCGCCGAAGCAAAAAAACACAACCTGATTACACATTAACCCAAAAGTCGACCAAGTGTGCCTGCAACGATTTCCTGTCAAAACTAAAATGAAAACCATTGCGGTATGCGTCACCCGTAGCGGTTTTGTAGCAACCCCAAGCTATCCCCGTCTTTTTGGCCGCGCCAGGAGACTACGCTCTAGGACGACCAAAGGGTAAACTATAAATCGGCCACGCCCGATTAATTAACTGTAGTGTAAAAATGTAAAAAATGACGTCAGCTAAATTAGCGTTTTGTGTTACTTTTTACTTACAGACTACCGCGTGACGGTAACAACCTCGTGGGTAGACTGGGCTGGCACGGATGCAAATGTATGGATCAAAATACAAGGCTCAAATGGTGAAACAGGTGGTTTACATTTAGATAAGCCAAATCATAATGACTTTGAAAAGGACAGGTAAGTACACAGACGGATTAGTGCTTAAACTCAACAACCAATGTTTAACTTATCTGGAATTTAAACGGTCGCATCAGTTTTCATGCGTTTACACCTCCCTCCCACACCGGAACGATAAAACGGTCACCCTAATTGGATATTTTCAAAAACGCCGTTTATCCGTTTACGTGTGGACAGCGTAAACTTTAGGTTATTACATTTAGCGTAAAAGTATGTTACATTTACGGTTAGGTGAGTTATTACATTTAGCGTTGTTTTTTGTTATATTTACGGTCAGTATTACATTTAGCGTCAGTTTTTATTACATTTACGGTGGGTATTACATTTAGCATTATTATTGCATTTAGCGGTGATACAAATGGGCAATCTTGAAATCTCGCAACAAACAAATTTCAGGTTGATCGTTGAAAACTTCAAAGTTTAGATTACGGCTGATTGATTCATTTAAAGAGTTCACATTGGGAAATAAACATGTGAAGCAACGGTCACCACAACTGTAAAAACAAGAGAAATAATCGCAAACACTGCTCTTCTGTTCTGCTTTTTTATTTAGTTATTGAAAAACACGCCAAAAAATAAGTGAATTAAACCTTTCAAAACCCTTGGTACACGGTTAGCAGGGTAACTCGATTAGCCGGGGCACCCGCCTTCCATGTAAACAGGCCCTAAATAACTTCACCCAAATTGAAAAGCCTGAGCATATTTATCGCCTGGTTATCGGAGCAGGTTTTTACTGTGGAGGTCTTGTTTTACCTGAGAACAAAAGTTAAGCCACCACTTGTAAACACATGCGCAAATGTTTGGTTGTTTGTTATTTATTGTAGTGCGGACACGTTTACGGTGACAGGCAGAGACGTAGGAACAATGACAGGGATATATTTAAAACGCGATGAAAGTGGAAGTTATGACGGATGGCTCCCCTACTCTGTAAGCAGTTACTGCATAGCATAGCATTATTTGTTTAACGTCATATATTGCGTATGTACATACATTTTGTGATAATTGTCAAAATTTCACTCTTCGATGTACCGATCCGCTCCCACCTAAACATTTTTGTGCTGCTTACACAAAGTAACGCCGCACTAAGCCGGCATCTGTGATGTCTGTTTGTCCGTCCGGCCGAATACGGGAACTTTCATTCCCAGGGCCCTTTGTCTTGCTCGGTAAGTCGGAAATTTAGTGAAATTTTGCCTTGAAACGCTTGTACGTCCATGTCCGAAGGCTAAGTGGTTAGGTAAGCTTAGGTAGCCATCGAACAAACACAAGGTGAAATCTCGAGGCGTTGGGAGCTTTTGAAGTGAATTTATAGCTGCTTTCCTTCGGTCGATTCGATCTGCTAGGCTTCGCGAGTCACACGACGTGATTTCAAGTTCGCACGTAAAAGTAGTTCCACCCGAAACAAACACAAGACGTGGTCCCGGCATTAACCGAAGTAAAAAAAACACACACAAAAAGAAAACAAATAAAGGCCTAAAATTTTACTGAATTATTTTACAATCGTGGTAGAGTGAAAAGAAAAAAGAAAAACCCACAAAGGGAATTTTCAGTTGGTCACCCATCCAAGTTTCAACCCCGCCCGGCAGGGCTTAACTTCGGCAATAGGACGAGAGCCAGTGCTTTCCATGTGGTATCAGTCACAGACGATAAAGAACAAGACATTTCCATGTGGCTTTTAATGGGAAACACCAAGATGTAAGATGACTAAAAGTCGTTCAGTTCAGGTCATGATCAAAATCTACTTTTGTAGCCTCGAAATGAGAAGGAATGCATGTTCTAGCACTAAATTGCAAAGATATGGACATAACAAGTTGTTTTACATGGCGACAATGTCAAAGTCTTTTAACAGTTGATTGACGATCGGCCACATGCCACCGGTTAAAAAAATCAGAGAGCTTTGGAATAGAATAGGCTATCAGTTACTTGGAAAATGATTAGTTTTGAATAGGAATTGAAACTCGGAAGTGAAAGAGCCTTAAATCAACAGAAATACAAATCATCACAGCAACTTTGTTGGCAGATGGTTATTTTGCCTCCACTACCAACAAACAAGCACATAGCTAAAAGACAAATAAGTTTATTTAGGAGGGAGACCTGGCAAGAACCAACCCAAACCCCATACATTTCCCTATACTATTTTACAATGTTTACATACAAGTAGAACACATTCAAAACTCTAGTTACAGAACACATCTATAGTCAATTTTCCTTATCCATATTAAACTTAATAAAATGACTGGCATTACAAATAGTCGCTACGACATCAACTGGACAAGGCGATAGGACGCCAGTTAGGCAAAATTTACAAAGAAAACCCACGCCTTGACCTACATCTCCCAGTAAGCTCTCAGACTTAGAGCCAGTTAGGCTGGAGAACCACAACTCCGATAAGACAAGAATCTAGGATCTGTCACAAATCTCATATATTCTAAAGACGTGGACGAAAAATTACGCCATTACCTACATTTCCCAGTAAGCTCTCAGGCTTAGTGCCAGTTAGGCTGCCAGTTCGGCTAGGGAGCAACTCTTAAACACGGGCTTAGTCAGGCTATTTCTCAAGTTTACATAAACCGGTAAGTGCACGACCAAACGGTAACTAAACAAGCTTTACATCTCAAACTGCCAGTTAGGCTGGGGAGTCCACAACTTTGGACCAAAATACCCCACATACATAAGCGCCATGCCAGGTAGGCTAACAAACTTTCAAGGCAAACGAACTGGCGAGTACACTACATTTGACTAAGACCCCCTTAATGCAAATAATTGAGCCAGTAAGGCAAATAAAGTGCAAGGGAAACAAGCTTTGTGTACAACTGCCAGTTAGTCTGAGAGGCCCACTTCTTTGGACTTAAATCCCCTAAATACAGACTTGTAGAGCCAGTAAGGCAAATATAGTTGAAAGTTAAACAAACTCTAATTTGCGTAAACTGCCAGATGGGCTGAGTAGTCCACAACTTTGGGCCAAAACCAAGAACCTACTCATACAAAACAAAAAGTACAAAACAATTAGTACCAGGTAGGCCAAAAAACTACAGGAGGAACAAACTTTCACTACTAACAGCCGGTAAGACTACAGAGCGAGCATAAACAGCAATAAGTAAACAACTAATACTGAAGTGTCAGGACAAGACTAATTAGCACGGAGGCCAG
This sequence comes from Oculina patagonica, assembly GCF_052425735.1. Taxonomy (NCBI): domain Eukaryota; kingdom Metazoa; phylum Cnidaria; class Anthozoa; order Scleractinia; family Oculinidae; genus Oculina; species Oculina patagonica. The sequence continues at coordinate 9,735,368 of NC_135769.1, read as the reverse complement.
AAAAAACCTGCCATAAAGAGGCTGGAAGTCTGGGTAGGAATCATGGCTCATGTTCCAACGCTTGGTATCCCATCCTACGGAGGCTTAACAAGTAAAATCAAGGCTAGTCAGCAACAAGGCGGAAGAAAATATGAAAAACTAAAAACAACAAATTAACGGAGCCCTGAACAGGGTTGGTTCAGAGGCCTAGCTGACTATCACGTGTTAAACTCCTCTTATATACCTTTGGCTGACCCCCATAATGCACCGGCCTGGGGCCCAGGCCGTGTTGTATCCCGTGCCGGCAAAATAGTTGTTTCAGCCTTCTTCGCAAGCTCATTCGTCAGAAACAACATTTGTCTTGATTGCTGTAGATAATCCAGTATCAGACATTTTTTTTTTTTACATTTTTATTGCGATTACAAAAACAAATTATTTACAAACACGCTACTAACACTACAAACTGATAACAACATACGTATTACTACTAACTAGTTACATTTCACAGTCAGTCAGACCTTATTAGTTTCATTGATAATAAGAACAAAAGTTCCAAAGTTCCTTATTAGTTTCAACCTAAGTGAATTAAACTTACTAGCACCTTATTATGCAACTTTCTATCTGTCCCCCTTTTATTCGAAGCGAAAGTTTGCTCCAAGGGTGCACGATCGTAGGTTACTCTAAAAATCTATCTCTAAGAGACTTTAAGAATGTCCTACACAAAACATTAATGTAAATATTAAGTATAAGCTAGATAGTTTTTTAACCTTAATGATCAATTGTATTTTTATTAATTTTACTGCGAATTTCAATTTTATATATTTTTAGTCGTATCGTTCTTAGCTTTTAGGGGTTTTTAATCAACTTTGTAATAATTTCGATTTTTAATTCATTTTTTTTTATGCCATTATTTTTATCTCAGGACCTCCCTAAAAACCACACTTAAGTGAGTGGAGCCTCCTGTTAAAAGATCATTATTATTATTATTATTATTATTATTATTATTATTATTATTATTATTATTATTATTATTATTATTAATGTTGTGTAAAGAAAAATAAAACGAGTTTCTTAATTGGTAGGTTACAGTACAGAAGAATGGTGGACAAAAATTAACACGCTATTACAACGAATGGTTACCAGCAAATCAGTGGATACAAATACCGCTGACTGGTCCGCCCATTATCCGGTCTCCGGGGTAAGAAGAACATACAGGTGTTTTTATGCCTCAAATATTGGTGTTTTGCAAAGGAGTTTTTTTTTTTCTGAAGAAAACTAGCAGTAATCGCAGTGGAAACGTTGCGATAATAAAATAATAATAATAATAATAATAATAATAATAATAATAATAATAATAATAATAACTTTATTTAACGAGGGTGACACTTTACAGTTGCAGCTGATAAACCATCAATATCAATCAACATCTCAAAGTGACTCCATCGTGAGACAAACGAACAAGCGATCACCTATCTTACACAACACGATGAACAACCACACTTTAATAACAAGGAGTTTTTAGTTATTAAATAAAAAGACTGCAGGTTCTCCCATTACTTCACTTTCACTTCCCCTTACCTCCCTTCATTCTTCCTTTTTATTACCTCACTTTCATTTACGTCCTACGATCCCATTGTCTAACGCTTAAATTTTACCAACGATGAGCGAGAGGATTAAAATGGCTCACCAATTACCCGCTTACATGCGCTTCCAGCAATCAAATTTATCACGGTTATTGTAGGCTCCTACAGAATTGCAACGTGTTTCTGGAATTGTGAAGCTGTGTCCTTGAGAAACTGAATGATATAATCCACATTAATTGTTCTTTTTGTACACAGACGCAAATGAAGATAACTGGCGTTCATACATATCCAGATGATTACCGTCTAAAAGCAACATTAATATTCACGGTTATTAATTTGCCTGAAGATGTCCATTTATGTACATGTAAAGTAAACCTTTAGCGGTTATTGTTGTTGCGAACTAGAATTTTAAAATCTCAAAATGTTTGCTTAGTTAGCTGCTGTGTATCGTGTCTTGCCACCAACCACGACTGGGGACTGGACAAAGGGAAAGCGTACAACAACCCAACCGGGTAATTTCATTCGGTGCACTGTCGGTTGCCATGTTAACCACAATTGACGTCAGCTAAAATGCTAACCTTGCACTAAGTTAGCCTTATTTAGAAACCGCTGTAATTGATAAAAAATAAATTAAACAATGCCGTGAACTCGTGGTGTCTTTTAATTTCTGAGTCTAATAAATACCTCTTGTTATTAAATTCTCAACCTCGGATATTGCATTTCTAGCTTTCTGATTGGTTTACTGAATCCCGGTTATCAGCTCATATACCTATGTTTGACCTTATATGGAAAATGAGTGCGGCAAGTGCCGCTTAGCGTAAAATTTTTCTACGGGAAGCGACAGTTCCATCAAAAAAATGGTTTTAAACAGCAAATTTGGCGAGCTTGCCTACAAAAACCACAGAAATGCCAAAGTAAATTTAACTACGCAAAACAAAAGGATAGAAAATCCATGGGAAGAAACTCTTTCGTTCGCTTTCCTCGTATGTTTCATTCAACTCAAGAAGTGAACACCGCGCCAGAAATTTTCGCGCCTCCTCAGAGACGAGATCCATACTGTAATCCCCATACATAACGTGTCCCATTCGAGTTAATTTCGAAAAATCCTCGAGTTCTTATCAAAGGGTGATTTCTTAATGACTCTGTCCGCACGATATGTCTGGAAAGTTGTTTTCTTTTTTGTTTTGTTTTTTTGCAATAAAAATCTTTTATTGGTGTTAGGGCTTACAGTACAAGGAAACAAAAAACTAACAGGAATAAAGAAAAAATAATAAGAAGAAATTATAAAGGTATTTACATGCGTTACAATTTGTTTTACATACAGTGCATACATTTATCGTTAAACTTAATTATACAAGGATACAAAGAAAACGTAGAAATAGTAGTATTGAAAAAAAGATTACGTACTTGTATTTATGAGAAAAAAAAAAAGAAAAAAGAAAAAAAACTACAAAAGATTTTCATATATTTCTTCGAATTCAGGCAGTTTGTTATTTTGGATCGCGATTTCTCTTTGTATATTAAGTCTTTCTTTTAAGAGTGACAGAAAACTTTCGAAGCATAGTTTTTCATCGTGTAAGCATTTACAGAATATAGAGTATTTCGCAATGAGAAGCGTGTAGTTTAAAGAGTACGAGTGCGTCTTTTTGTCAAGAATTCCATATAAAATCATACTGTTTGATAATGTGGTCTTTTCTTTAGTTTTGCTGGACCACCAGTTTTGAAATAAATTCCAAAAAGATAAAGTTGAAGAGCAGTGTAAGAACATGTGATCTAAAGAGTGTCTGTCAGTGAGACATTGAGGGCATAAATCACTATCTGGCCCGGGTTGTTCGAAGGCTGGATAACGCTATCCACCGGATAAATCGCTATCCAGTGGAAAGCCTAGTATATTTTGCTAACACTTATCCGCTGGATAGCGATTTATCCGGTGGATAGTGTTATCCAGCTTTCGAACAACCAGGACCTGATATTTTGGCTTTAAAAAGGCTAACTTTTGTTGGAAGGATATTATGAATAAGCTTATATTGAAACATTGATATCTTTATGTCACTTTTTATCTGGAAGGGTAATTCATAAACTTTGTTTAAGTTTGCTCGGTTAAAACCGTACCTTAAAATTTTGCTTTCAGCGGTTGGGGGTAAAAATACGTTTTTTAACATAGCGGAGTAGACGTTTTTGGTAGAAATTACGTTTGTTTTATGATTTCCATTTTCTGCTGTTTGCCGAGGAGTTCTTTTAATTGTTACTTTCCAGTCATTCGAAATGGAATTGATCAATCCAAAATATAAAGTAAAAGGTGTTTCAAGACGAAATTTTTCGGAGAATTGTTCAAAAGAAAGGAAACTACCATCATTTTGGAGAAGGTCTTTAATACGTAGAATATTTTTTTCGAACCAATTTTTGTAAAAAGGTGTTTTACCCTCGATTTTTATGTTGCGGTTGTTCCAAATGATTTCGTTGTGTAGAGATGTGTTGTTCTGAAAGGCTTGTTTTGAGCTCTGCCAATGTTTTAAGACTTCGTGATAGAAGCCTGGGAGGCGGTTAAGTTGCAGCGAGTTGATATCATAATTGCAGTGTGTCAGAAAAGAGAGGCCTCCATGATATTCTAATGCGATCTCAGGGATTATCTTCCAGGACGCGTCAGTATTGGTTTCCAAACGTGGTATCCAAGCAACCTTTAAAGCTTTATTCATGAAGTTAAAGTCAGTCATTTTAAGACCGCCGTGTTTTTTCTCACCAATGATAGTTGATTTTTTATCTTTGCGGGCTTTTCATCCCAAATAAAGTCAAAAATCAATTTCTCGATTTCTTTGATAAAATTTTCTGGAATAACAAGAACAGATGCATTGTAGATTTATTTTGAAAGTCCGAAAGTTTTCACAATGTTTATTTTACCGTAGAGTGTTAAATTTCTTCTCTTGCAACTATTAAGCGTCTTTTCTAAGTTCCGGATTTTCTCTGCAAAGTTTAACTCGTTGGTTTTATTTGTGTCATACGAAAAGAAGATACCAAGAGCTTTTATTGGGTCCCGCGGCCAACGAAAACCAATGGGAGTTTCGGTTTTCTTTTTCCATGGACCAAGCCACATTCCCTCAGACTTTGTTGTGTGAATTTCTAGACCGGAGAGGTTTTTGAACTTATCAAGTAGAGTTAGTAAGTGGTCAACAGAATCCGGGTCCCGAACAAAAACAGTGGTATCATCTGCGTATAGAGAGACTTTAATTTCTTTCTCACCTACATTAATGCCTTTTTTGCCGGTATCATTTCTAATTTCTCTTGCGAGTATTTCTATGCCAATTACGAACAAAAGTCCGGACAACGGACAACCTTGTCTAACACCTCGTTCTACTAAAAAGAATTCCGATGCAAATCCATTGTTAAGAACACAGTTGGAAACATTGTTGAATAAAATTTTAACCTAGTTTTTGATGTTCGGCCCAAAATTGAATTTTTCAAGGCAGCTGTTAATAAAATCCCTTTCAATGGTATCGAAGGCTTTTCTGAAGTCTATAAATAGGGAGATTCCCGGAATGTTATTCTCTTCTGTGTAGTTCATGATGTCGGAAATTAAACGAACATTTTCACCAATGTACCGGTTTTTAATGTAGCCGGTCTGATCGGGATTAATAATTTTTGGAAGTACTTTTTTTAGCCGTTTTGCAATGACTTTTGTTAATATTTTATAATCAGTATTAAGAAGCGAAATTGGTCTAAGGTTATCGAGTACAGTAGTGTCTTTGTTCGGTTTCGGGATGAGTGTTATAATTCCCCGTCTTTGAGATATCGATAGTTTACCGCTATCGTAGGCGTAATCAAAACACTGTAACATATCGGTGTGCAGTTCTTTCCAGAAGTGTTTGTAGAATTCTGCTTGTAGCCCATCTGTACCTGGCGATTTTTCATTTTTGAGCTCGTTTAAAGCTTTTAATTGTCATAGTCTGTAAGATTCGAACTTTGGCCGGCCACCATACCTCACCGATTTCGCTGAAATTTGGCATGCAGTCCTGTTTTAGGGTCCTAACTACCAAATGGATATTAAAAAGTTTCAATTCTTTTTATTTTGGAAAATATCGAGAAGGCCGATTTGAAGCGTCCGTGACGGCCCGCCAACATGGCGGATCGAAGGTGTTCTTGTTACTTCGACACTGAACCTGCCGTCACAGTTTCTCCATCATACTTGGTACAGTTATAAAGAACTATCTTTCTTCTTTCAATATATCAAAATAGATTCGGCAAATGTTGAGTTTGAATGATCAACGGCCAAGAGGTTCGAAGGTATGTTAACGATGTTTTGAACAGCCTCAAATTTACTACAAAATGAAAGGCTTATAACTCCACTGTTATCTCGATTTAGAACTAGCCATTTACCATGAACAAAGCTTGTTCATTGGTGAATTGATTCCATTAATAAAAAAATTGGGGAAATGTAACAGTCTAGAATTAAAAAATATAGAACCTCTAGTAAATTGGCCATTTCAGCACCATTTCAGCGGATCAGCTCATTTAACAGCAAATAATCGGGAGAAACATGAAAGGGTTACAGTCGTTTATAATAAGCAGTTTTCATGTATTCTTTGCTTATTTATATAAATACATGATCTTTGCCAAAGATATGGCGATTTTTGAGCGTACGATCGTTTTTCCAAATTTTTATATCGGCAACTTTGTTGTCGAGATTATACGCTGTTGTTATTCAATATTCGTTTCACAAGAACTTCTGTTGCTCGCATTTTCCAAATCACTGTTTAAGAAATTGCCCATTCCGTAACAGAGTCATTCTTAATTTTTCTTTAAAAATTACTAGGAAAGCAAGAATGTCATAGAACGGTTTTTGCGTTCGACGAAGGAGAACGCAAACCTAATTTCGTCCTGTGGTTTTCGATAGCTGGTGTCCTGTGCACGGTTTTATGCAGGAAAATTCCACATTCCTGTAAGGAGACTAGAATGGCCACCCCAGTAAAATTTTGCAGGGGCAAGTCTCGGCCGGGAAACTGGTAACCACAGATGACCTAGATTCATGCAAAACAAGATGGCGTCGCAAACTGAGATAAGAAACATTTTTTGCTTCAAGAAAAGGGCTAAAAACGTGTAGCCAAACTAGAAATTTGGCGGAAATTGTCATGGAGAACATTAGAGGGTTATCATCCAGGGTAGCAGAGTCGTCGTCAGCCACCGAACGGCATAAAAAGAGTTGAAATCGAGTAAGTCGATGCGTAGTTTCGTGGGGAGTTCGTTCGTAGGTAAGCAGCGTGTTTTCCTGCAATAATTATATGTTGCACAAAACTACAAATTGTCATAGTATTACATGCAACGAGAGTGGGTGTAATAAGGATCAAAATTGTTTTCTCGCTTCTTAGAATTTGTGATATATCGTTATTCCTAGAAATGCTAGACATTTTAACAAGGAAATCGTTGTACGTGTATATTGAATGTTACATTAATGCGTGTAGTGGATTACTGTATGAATGATGTCTGTATTTTGAAGTATTTGTGGAATTTTAAATCAAAGCGAAAGTATTTCCGGCAGAAGTTTGTGGAAGTGTAAAGGCAGGGCTTAGCCAAAGCAACACACACTGGGACTTCGAACAAGTAGTAGTTAATTATGAAGGAACAAATTAAAGATGCATAAAAGTCGTTTAAATCCAACCGATAACAAGTCAAGTGAAATAAATAATCATTTTTCACGGTACATAACAATTCTTTTTATGGAGTAGACGAAATGATCGCTAATACCAGCTAGTGCATTTGTGGTTTTGTTTATGTTTTGTGAGTTTCACATCAAAGTGCCAGGAGCGAATTCAATTTTATTTACATTTATTCTGATATCAATAAGCGAATGTCAGACAACTAGCCCCAGACAACTCGCCCCCAATATTGCTTACGAGTCATTTTGCTAACGAACAGTTTGCCAAAGTTGTCTCTCTTTGCACACGCTTTAAGAACGAGAAATATTCAGATTTTCACTCTCTTTTACCAAAACACAAGTTGGGGACAAATAATATTGTCTTAAGATTGTGGGCGAGTTGTCTGGGGCGAATTTTCTAGGGGGCGAGTTGTCCAGATACCCAATAAGCTTTTGCCATTCCGGTCATTATTTCAGGTTCTTTTTCTTCTTTTAATCACAATCACGACTTGTGATGAATCATTTGAATGGCTTTGATTAGGTAGCATTCATCCAAAGAAAAATGCTGCTTTATCATATCAAGAACTGCTACAATCTAAAACAGGGTGTCTGCTTCAACAAAAATAAACCGTGCCTTCTCAATGCAAAACCCCAGAAATTGCTATTCCAACATACCAATACTCGAACGCACTCTTTAATCTATGATTACTGCTAGTATACTAGTGAAAATACCTGTCAGACATAACTTCAACTGTTCGTGTTATCTGGCTGTTTTTCACAAATATGCAAATTAAGGAATTCTTAAAGTGCCTATCTTTAACTATTTCACGCTTAAAGATTCCTCTAAATCTTTTCGCCTACCTTTTGGCCAAACGAAGTTTTGTGCCTCCAGGCAGAATGCGCGTTATCAGCAATGAAAGTCGAAGGGATACAGAAGCTCGAGTAAAATTCAAACTGCTGTGAAATGAACATCGTTTGAGCTTGACGTGTATTTATAGATTGCGCTCCGTTAATTAAGTTTATTCATTTGGCGATCAGATAAAAATCAATGAATGATCAGAGTTTAAAAAGTCCATTTCTAAGCACGAGAGACACGGATATTTGTTTCAGAAGCATTTATGCATAGAAATACCGGTTTATTATTGACTGACGCGGTTAAAAAATACTCGGCTTCCAGCGGTAAATCTGCATTTATAATAGCTGGGAGTTTGGGGTGTTTTTTTGGTGTTGTTGTAGGAAGGCGGGGGAGAGGGGGGGGTGGAACTGGTGCCTCCGTATCCTCTTTAGATCTCTGACACAGTGGTCTGAATGTTGAACAAAAGAGCTCATCTGTTAATAAGCATAATGCGAGCTGATTTTGAAATAAACTTGACTTTACGTTTGTGTCATCAGTAATTATCGTGTTCGAAGAAGGCGTGGCTTACTCGCGGCAAGAACAATGTAATAACAGTGAAGCTAACACATTTTCCTCATTGAATTGAAATGAATTTCGAATCAATTCTTTTTAGGGCAAGTTAAAAGATACAAATGTTTTTCGTCCAGATTTTTACAAAAAGAGAGCAGGTGAGAACTTGGCTGTTTTTGTTATCTCGGACTTTTTTTTTTATTAAAGTCGAACCTCTCCATAAGGACACCTCTCGTGATGCGTCATGACTTACATCACGTATGTCCTTATCCCCGACCTAGGTGAAGAAAGGGACTATGAGAGTACAGAGGCTTTCCGAAGAACTCAACGCAATATCCCCCCAAAGCTCGAACCGGGATTTAAAAATCTCAAAAAGGTGTTAATATGAATTGTAAATCCACTCATAGCGGTCTGGCCTTACTAAAACCTGCAGAGAGAAAAAGACAGTGGCCAGATAAATGAAAGCTGCTCGAGATTACGCTGTTGAGCAGATTCTGTAAAATTCCCCTTATAATCCTTTTCTCTCATAAGCCCTCCCAATTCAAGGCCCATATATTTCTTCCAAGTCAACTGTCAAAGTTTAAGGCCACTTTTTTCCTACCAGGTTGCACCCAAACCACGTTTAAAAAAAATCAGGCTTTTTAAAGTACGTTTTATAAAGCCATACCTCTATGAGTGGATTTACTGCAATTCATACCAACACCGTCTTGAGAGTTTTAAATTTTTTTAAATCTTGGTGACACTGCCCCTTTAATTCATTAATGTAATTCAAATCAGTTTATAAAAACGTATTTCACAAAACAAGAAGTTTTTTAATTTCGCTTTAAGCCACCGCACCCCCCGCAACCCACCCACGGATATAAGACCTACCACATTTAAGAGCCCACATTTCGTACCAAACTGTACAACCCCAGGGCTTATACAAGCAGATTTTTGTACTTTCTTACACGGTTGGGAAGCGTGATGGCCTAATAATGGTCACTGCGCTGGACTCTGGACCAAACAGTCCTGGATAGAACTTTTTGGGGGACAATGCGTTAAGTTCTTTGGAAAGCCTCTCGACTCCCAGAGTCCCTTTCTTCACCCAGGTGTAAAAATGATTAGGGACGGACCATTAGAAAAGTGATGGGGGGGGGGTGGGGAAAAAACAAAAAAAAAATTCATGCAAGCCAAAATGGCAAGAAAAAAAAATCGTGCAAAGGGGAAGGCAAAGAAAAAAAATTCGTGCAGAAGGAAAGGTCCTATTAATACCTGATAATACCTGCCATCATTTAACACTTGATGAGATCTATTTTTCGACGAAATATATGGTGGAGAACGCTGAAAATAGTATTTCCGACCCTAGAAATTTCAAAATTTTCTGAGGTAGCATGCACACACACCCCCCGTTAATGGATTGTGATCATAACATTCCTTTAGCTCGTCTCTCTCTAGCCTGCGTAGATTGCTTACTAGTTAACTCATTTCTCAAACAGATTGCAAACATGAATGTTACGATATACAGTGGTCTTAGTTTATGTTGTCAATTCCGGTCAAATAGGATTTCTGCAGTAATTATTTATGAATTTTTGTTACGTATAGTTTTAGTTTTTTTATATGTTTATGTCTAAGTTTTCCCACGAACTTTTCACAGAAATATATGAAAAACACAAATCTATTATACGAAGTGATTGAGAAATTCATCCTGCTTTGGTGTGTTAAGAAACGAAAGAAGATGTGTAAGAAACTAATGACAAGCTTTTAAAATAGCACTCAAAAAAAATTCTGTCCAGGAGGTCTTTTAATCTTGTACATAACTTGTCACCGCATGCCAGGAAATGTGAAATGAAACCGGTCCTAGCTATGTGTACGTGATGTTTCTTGTGTCACGCAGTTTCTGCTTTTGCGGTTTCGAAACGTGCTGGTGTATCTTCTTTAATAATATTCTTTGCTAAACTGTCGATATCGGTATTGTTTGCGACCTTAAATGATTCAGTCCAGTTTCATAAGTTTTCTTGGCAACACGGTCAAGTTTGAGGCGGCGTTTTGGTGTTTTTGTATCAGCTATATGAAGCTATACGACATTGGATATCCGACGGACAGCCGCAAGTATGAGTCGACTTTGGTAAGTTATAAATGTAAAAGCGAGTCGACGAAAATGATATCGTTAAGAGCGAGATCAACAGTAATTCTGCACGCGGAAACAAGTTGAATGTGTGAAGATCGGGGCTTTCAAGGAGTCTATTGTTGTAGTAGCCAGTCTTCACGACATGAATTGAGTATCATTGTTACCAATTTAAGACATGTTTTTATTTCATTTTTTGCTACATGGTACTCGCTACACTGCAAAACTCGTGTGGATGAATGCGAAACAGGAAAGCCCTGTAAGATTTTGCAAGGGTTTCGCCTAATAAACGAAAAGAGATTCGGCATTTTCGTCTAAATGATTACTGTTACCGGGTTAATTTATTCTGGCGGGAAATAATAAGGTAACGCAATTCGCAAACAGCGCGGCCCGCCGTTCATCCAAGATAGAAGCAAGACAAACACCGCACAATGGTAAGTTTTATTTTTTTTTATTTGTGGAATATAAAATTTAACTTGGGTTTTCAGTTTCACAATGATCGCTTATGTCAAGCACTGCTATAATAATCAGCTTGCGGTGCTTAAACCTTGCTAATCGCGCGTTGACTTATTTCGCTTTACTGACCTCGCGCTAATTTTTTTCTGCCTTACTTTGGTGGTGAGTTCTTTACTGAGCTCTTGTTAACTGTGGGCAGAATATAACCTCGCGCTAAATTATTCTGTCTTACTTGGGTGGTGAGTTCTTAACTGAGCTCTTGTTATCTGTGGGCAGAATATAACCTCGCGCTAAATTATTCTGTCTTACTTGGGTGGTGAGTTCTTTACTGAGCTCTTGTTATCTGTGGGCAGAATATAACCTCGCGCTAAATTATTCTGTCTTACTTGGGTGGTGAGTTCTTTACTGAGCTCTTGTCATCTGTGGGCAGAATATAACGTCGCGCTAAATTATTTTGTCTTACTTAGGTGGTGAGTTCTTTACTGAGCTGACTGAGCTCTTGTTATCTGTGGGCAGAATATAACCTCGCGCTAAATTATTCTGTCTTACTTAGGTGGTGAGTTCTTTACTGAGCTCTTGTTATCTGTGGGCAGAATATTAACCTCGCGCTAAATGATTATTCTGTCTTACTTGCCTCGATGTTTGCTGTTTTCTTGTTAGGCAACCCCGTACTCCAGTTAATATCTTTTTTTTCTTTCTCTACAGAGAAGCCGCGACGTTTATGACTGACACTTCACTGTACGTTGCGGTAGTTCAACGTGCTAACTACGTTCTCATGTTACCAATCTAAATTACCTTAGCGGAGATTCAATCTCCGCTAAGCTAATTATTTGCATATTTTTTTTCGAAGGCCTGAGCTCGTCACAGAATTACAGTGTCCATTAGGGACAATTATGGTGGCGTATGATTACCTTTGACGCTCTTTGACCACCCCCCCCCCCCCTCGGTACTTATTGACAGTCCCTAAAGGATGAAGTCAATGAACAACAGCATTTTTATGGTATAAAGTAACAAAACATGGCATTTGTCTGAAGAAAAAAACGTTTGGCTAAAAAAAAAATTCGAGCAGAGGGTTTCACCCGAAAAAAAAATTCCTGCACAAGAAATGGACATAAAAAAAAATTCGTGCAAGCCGAAAATTCCCCACCCCCCCCCCCATCACTTTTCTAATGGTCCGTCCCTTACCAGTCAATCTTTAGCTCTTCGGGAAGGGAGGTAACCCTGCGATGGAATAGCATCCCATCCGGGTGGAGTAAAAAATACTCGTAGTCGCTTCACGTTGCGGAAACCGGTATAAGCTCCGGCCTGATGGGCCACTAGGCTCGTAACCTGCCTATTGAGAGACCTGACGGAGAACTACATAAATGGACCGGGCGGCCATAAGTTTTTTATCGTGAATTGAGGCGGAGCGCTCCCACATTAAGGGGTGGCATGGCATGACGAAGTTTAATTGATAACCCATTCCCCGAACTGGGGAAATGGGTTATTGTTTTATCAACAACTTACGTTTTATTAATTTATATTTGACCGATGACTTCAACTTATCCCTAGGGGAGGGTGATAAATTGTAAAGTAAGCATTCAATTGGAAATATAGTTGAACCTCTCTAACATGGACACAGAAGGGACAGAGCAAAGTGTCCGTATTAGAGAGGTGTTTGTATTATAGAGATCACCACTATGACGGCCATTTGACTTTATTGACAGCTGAAAGTATTTAGTTACTCGAAATGTTTTGCAACGTAATGCTGCAGGTAAAAAAAAATTAACACTTAACAAAAATCCGAAATGGTCTAAGATGAATAAAGCGTTACGTTGTTGATTTTGGAATCATAAACAGAAATTCCATTACGAAAACAAAATGTCATCACCTGATCACCGAAGTGTCCGTAATAAAGAGGTTAAGTTATATGAATTTGGTCCTTGAGGCCGAGATTTAGTGTCCATTGTGCGAATAAGAGAGGTTCCGTATTATGGAGATTTTTTTATAGAAAATATATGAGAATTTTGTCGGGGCATCGGAGGTTGTCCGTAATAGAGAGGGCCGTATAAGAGGTGTCCAGATGGAGAGGTTCGACTGTAATAAAAAAAGTCCGAGATACAACGTAACAAAAACAGCCAAGTACTCACCTGCTCTCTTTTTGTAAAAATCTGGACGAAAAACATTTGTTTCTTTTAACTTGTCCTAAAAACAATTGATTCGACATACATTTCAATTCAATGAGGAAAATGTTATTGCGCTGTTCTTGCCGCGACTCAGCCACGCCTTCTTCGAACGCTATAATTACTGATGACAGAAACGTAAAGTCATGTTTATTTCAAAATCAGCTCGCATTATGCTTATTAACAGATGAGCTCTTTTGTTCCAAATTCAGGCCACTGTGTAAAAGAACAAAAGAGGATACGGAGGCACCACTTCCAACTTCCCCCCCCCCCCCCCCCCCTCAGCCCCCTCAAAAAAACAACACCAAAAAAACACCCCAAACTCCCAGCTATTATAAATGCAGATTTACCGCTGGAAGCCGAGTATTTTTTAACCGTTTCAGTCAATAATAAACCGGTATTTCTATGCATAAATGCTTTTGAAACAAACTTCCGTGTCTCTCGTGCTTAGAAATGGACTTTAATAACTCTGATCATTCATTGATTTTTATCTGATCGCCAAATGAATAAACTTAATTAACGAAGCGCAATCTATAAATACACGTCAAGCTCAAACGATGTTCATTGCACAGCAGTTTGAATTTTACTCGAGCTTCTGTATCTCTCCGACTTTCATTGCTGATAACGAGCATTCTGCCTGGAGACACAAAACTTCGTTTGGCCAAAAGGTAGGCGAAAAGATTTAGAGGAATCTTTAAGCGTGAAATAGTTAAAGATAGGCACTTTAAGAATTCCTTAATTTGCATATTTGTGAAAACAGCCAGATAACACGAACAGTTGAAGTTATGTCTGACAGGTATTTTCACTAGTATAAAACCGTTCTATGACATTCTTGCTTTCCTGGTAATTTTTAAAGAAAAATTAAGAATGACTCTGTTACGGAATGGGCAATTTCTTACACAGTAATTTGGAAAATGCGAGCAACAGAAGTTCTTGTGAAACGAATATTGAATAACAACAGCGTATAATCTCGACAACAAAGTTGCCGATATAAAAATTTGGAAAAACGATCGTACGCTCAAAAATCGCCATATCTTTGGCAAAGATCATGTATTTGTTTAAGTTAAGCAAAGAATACATGAAAACTGCTTATTATAAACGACCGTAACCCTTTCATGTTTCTCCCGATTATTTGCTGTTAAATGAGCTGATCCGCTGAAATGGTGCAATGGCCAATTTACTAGAGGTTCTATATTTTTTAATTCTAGACTGTTACATTTCCCCAATTTTTTTATTAATGGAATCAATTCACCAATGAACAAGCTTTGTTCATGGTAAATGGCTAGTTCTAAATCGAGATAACAGTGGAGTTATAAGCCTTTCATTTTGTAGTAAATTTGAGGCTGTTCAAAACATCGTTAACATACCTTCGAACCTCTTGGCCGTTGATCATTCAAACTCAACATTTGCCGAATCTATTTTGATATATTGAAAGAAGAAAGATAGTTCTTTATAACTGTACCAAGTATGATGGAGAAACTGTGACGGCAGGTTCAGTGTCGAAGTAACAAGAACACCTTCGATCCGCCATGTTGGCGGGCCGTCACGGACGCTTCAAATCGGCCTTCTCGATATTTTCCAAAATAAAAAGAATTGAAACTTTTTAATATCCATTCGGTAGTTAGGACCCTAAAACAGGAATGCATGCCAAATTTCAGCGAAATCGGTGAGGTACGGTGTCCGCGAACTTTTAAAAAAGCTCGAAAATTATGGAGTATTACATTTAAGCATTCCGCTTGACTCACGATAACATGTCGTCATTCTCTAATGGAATGATGCTTTCGTTGAAACTGCAGAGAGGATCGCTTATAGTCGCAGATCTTTACTTATTTGATGTATAAAGGGTTTTATAAAAGTGCATTTGTTCCTGTAAAATTTTGGATTGGTCGTTGGTGAAACTGCCATCTGAAAGTTTCAATTTTGTAGTTGTCTTTTTTTCATAATTTCGTTTTTCTAAGCCATAGAAATATCTCGTATTTCGTTCCCCGTGCTCATGCCACCTGACTTTGCTTCTAAGAATCGTCCCATTTGTCTTATGGTGCATGATATTTTTTAAGCGGGATCTGATACGATAGATCTCGTTAATAACTTGCTTGTTATTTGGTTGTTTTTCAGCCTTTTTGTAGAGTTCATTGATTTGGTTTTGGAGGTGAATTTCTGCAGAATTTCTTTTCTTTGCTTTATTTTTAGAGTATTTAATCGTAAAACCTCTTATTTCCATCTTAATTAAATCCCATTTGAGTGTTAAGTCGTCGACGTTGCTATATTTTTCTCTGAAGTTGGGAATTTCTGTACGCAATCTGGAGACATAGATTTCGTCTTTAAGAAGCGATTGGT
Source organism: Oculina patagonica (assembly GCF_052425735.1). Taxonomy (NCBI): domain Eukaryota; kingdom Metazoa; phylum Cnidaria; class Anthozoa; order Scleractinia; family Oculinidae; genus Oculina; species Oculina patagonica. Next base: position 9,719,716 of record NC_135769.1, on the reverse strand, counting down.
TAAATTTCCAGAAACCGGGACCTTTCTTATGTCTGGAAAGTTGTGGCAACAGCAGCAACAACAACCATTTTATTTTGCCAGGAAAAGAATAGAAATAGTTTAGAAACATTCACGCCTAGTCTGTGTGACAAAAGAACGTAACTGCCCCTTAACTCTAAATTCTCGAACGAGCGCTTTATTTCGCACATTTCTGTAAGAAACCACAAACTACATGGCTGAATGATACTGTCGTAACGCAAAAAATGATCGTTATTGTTAGCATGTTTCGGAGCTGCAAATTTGTTTAGAACGTCCGACTTGCTTTTCCTGTCTGCCCTACCCCCCCCCCCCCCCCCAGGCGTTAAATTTTTTCAACTGGTAACGCCTACAAATGGAAATTGAGGGGGTAACGGGAAAATACCTAAAAGTATATCACGATATTTTACTACTTTACTTTTAGCATCCTTCTAGTCTCCTTGACAAACATATTACTATCTTTTCAGTATAATCCTTGCAGTCTTGCAGAAATCTTGTCTAAGAACAGTCTTTTGTAGGCAAACAGTTTTCGGCGCAAAGCTTTGAAGCAACCCAAGGTCTGACCTTTTTAATGTAATTTCTAGCCTCTAAAGGAAAGTGCCGCTTGGCTTTATATCCCGTCTTATCCCAATATTAGGTTAATAGAAGGTGGGATACATGGAGGATAATACATGGTTGCGCGGAGGTATTTATCTTCGAATGTTCAAATCAATACCTCATGAGTGAGCGCAGCGAACGAGTAAGATATTGGTTTTGAACACGAGCAGATAAATTTCATATATTTAGGCAACCATGTATTATTCTGTTTATTATATAAACCAACTAATTATAATGTTTTTGACGATTTTCCGAAGATTTTCGACCGAAGATTCCCGAAGATTTTCAAAATGTTGTCCGAAGGTCGTACGAATGTTTCCGAACATTTTAAGAACTTTTCCGAAAACTTCCGAATTTTTCCGAAGATGACCGAGGAAGATCCGAAGATGTTTCGATTAAATATCGATAAACTTTGGCTCGTTGAGCTTTAAAACATGGCAAACTCTGTGAGCTGATTGGTCAAAATGATATCACACATGTGTGGATAACATTTTTATCCACACGTGTGAAACCATTTTTATCGATTTGCTACCACTTGCTAAAACACTGCTGTTTATATACCTGATTGAAGAAACGTTGACCCATGAAAATCTCAACCATAAACGATAAGACCGAATGGGATTATGGGTAGACAACATTGTTAAGCTCAGTAATATCCCATTTATTTGTAATCAAGGCAATGTTTTATTTGAGAGCTTTAAGAGCGTGATTTACGCAACCTGTCGTATGATAATGTTCATTCTGTCACAGATGACGATTACTTTTTCCGATTTCCGCATCCTTTATCGTTTAGGCTTTTCACGGGTCAACGTTTCTTCAATCAGGAAAATAATAAAGTTCCCTCGCCTCCATCCACGCGTTCCAAATTATCTTTTCCTGTTTTCCTTCATAAACGTTGGAATCTCAGTTTAATTTGTAGGCGTGGCTCAAATTCATTTAGGAACATCTCCTTGTGCAGGCTTTTTAAAGCACTCTCGTAAGTCAGAAATAATCAAATTTTCGGCTTAAACTAAAAATACCTTTAAAGGTACCGCGACATTTTCAGCTCTAGGGGTATCAAGTGGTCTTTGCGAGCATTTGCGAGCATGCGAGCAGAGCGTTTTTCTTTGCAAGCACGAGCATTGACAAAAGTTAGCCTTGCGAGCAACGAGCACTTTTCAAAAAGCTACCTACACTAAAAACCGAGCATGCGAGCACTTGTAAAATTATGCGACGTGGAGCAAACGAGCACCAACTAAAATTTTGCGAGCGTTCCGAGTAGACGGTTTATTGTGCGAGCACTGCAAAATTTTCATGGCCCATTCTTGTCCCCTAACTCTGGGCATTTGAAACTGAACACACTTAAAATTCTTTAAAATAGTACATGGTTTAAGCCCAGTAGTAACAGTAGTTCGTATAGTGTGATCGTCCGATCGGGAGTAGTTCTGAGTAGAACTGTTGTTGGTGTCTAACAACTTTTTTTAGCGGAAGTCATCTTCAGAGTCAAGTGAAAAGTTATTATAAGTCGATGAGATTATAAGGTGTTCAAAAACTCTAGTATAGGCAAGTCCACAACGACAAACCAATGAAGAGTGCCGGGTCTTTTGAAAACCTGGATCAGTAAAAATCTTGAGATAAAATACGTAAATAGCAGTAAACTGATCCCTACGGCAAGGAGAAGAGAATGAGACTAAAATAAAATAAAAACTTAAAATAATTGTAGAACATATTTGCCCGATATTTAGGTTTGCAAAACAAACCTTCTATGGGAACTAAAAGAAATAAGGTTATAAGGTACCTCTTGGATGATGCAAGGACCACTTGCACAAGCAGCAGCGACTTGAAGCCGGATCTTTGCGTAGATCAGGATAAGCAATATTGAATAAAACGTAAAACTAAATGGAGGGTCCTGAAGGGGGGGGGGGGGGTTATAAATCCCATTTTCCCCAGCCCAAATTTTGCCCAAAATCCCATTTTCCAGCCTATTGTTTTCCCAAATTTTCAAAATCCCAGTCCCAGTTCAATTACTTTTGGGTGTGTTTCCCATTCCCAGTGACCTAATTCCAATCCCAGTGACCCAAATCTCATTTTCCCAATGAAAATTTGCCCAAATCCCAGCTCGCATTTTACCCCTTCGGGACCCTCTAAATGTTACCTGTGCAAGGCTGATCGGACAGCTAAAAAGACAAATTTTAGCGGAGCTCCCAGCGGCCCGAAGGGCCGCGCGCCCACCTGAAGCCATGCTTTCGGTTTTTCGTCATCTGGCTGCGGCATGTTCGGGCGCGTGCGACGACGCCACATGGCGGCCAACTCCGATAGGTTAGGTATGGTTAACGTCAGCTTACATCTTTGATATGGACATCCATGTCATGGTCATTCGACGTCAAAAGGTTCCGCTGCAGTTTCACGACATATCACCGGCTATTTAGAACTCTCGAGGTCGATGTTTTTTGAAGTTAGCTGACCAAGTAATGGTTTATATTGGATCGCGGGCTCAAGTGGTATAATTTCCTGTTTTCGTCAGTAAATCGATACGTAAGGGCGAAGTAAATAATCGGGGAGCTCCGCTTTTAGGCTTGGCTAAATCTATTTAATATTTTTTGGTCCGTTGAAGCAAAAATAATCAATGACATGCGTCAAGTGATTACGCATTGTAAACTGGCGATGTTCGCTGATGATTCAAAATGCTTTTATATCATGAAGAGTAGCACTGACTTCGATGACGTCCAACATGACCTGAATAGCTTGCAGAATTGTTCCACTGAAAATGAGATTTTTTCCAATCATCTAAATGTGTCAACCTGAGGATAACAAGAAAAAGGCAAAGCCCCGAAAGGTCATATAGGTTAATGGGTGAGGAACTTGAAATTGTCTCTTCTGCGAAAGGCCTTGGTGTCACTGTTTCGATTGATTTGAAATGGACCGCACACATTGCTCATGTGATTGCAAAGTCTAATAGAATGCTGGGTTTTCTAAAAAAGTACTGCTCGCGACCTCAATAAGGAGTCTTTCAAGCTGTTTACATCTCTCTTGTGCGTTCTAACCTATGCTATGCCTCACAACTTTGGGCACCGCAGTCTCCTACATTGATGCTGGAAGTAGAAAATATCCAAGGGAGAGCTACACGTTTTATTTGTAAGAACTCCGAACTATCATACAAGGACAGACTCTTGATCCTTAATCTCCTTCCTATCAACTACTGGCTAGAATATCTTGATATAATATTTTTCTACAAATGTTATTCTGGACTTATTGATATTAATCTAGACAACTTCGTTCAATTTTGTAGTGGGCGTTCCCGTCGGGGATCCTCTGGACTATTTCTTAAAAACAAAACTACTAAGTCATCTCTTTTCAGTAATTCCTTCTTCGTACGTATAACCAATCTATGGAACGCAATACCGATCGCAATAAGATCGGAAGTGAGGTTAGTATCCATTAAGAATAAGTTAAAATCGTACTTTTATGAAAGACTACGCTCAGTATTCCATCACGATGGCATCCGTACGTATAAATTAGTTTGTCCAAAGTGCCGTGTAAATACTGTTGTACGTTGTTCTTGTTAGCTCTTTTCTTTGGAATTTTTATTTCTGTTTGGTTTCATTGTTATTTATATTGGGGTTGTAGGGAATGGGATAAAGATATTTTAGGGGGATGGTTTGGTGGTGGGTCTTTTGTGAACTCACCTGCCGTAGCCCGTAGGGCGAATTTGTAAAATAAATAAAATAAATAAGCTGACTGGTCAGTTTAGCCGTTTGGGGAAATTTTAATAAACTTCGAATTCTTCCAAACTTTTTTCTCATGGTGCAACAGGCTACGTAAACACTCGTGCCATTTTCTGTTTCTTCTCCAAGTCAGCCAAGTACTGTAAATCTGTATTTTTTTGCTGAACGAGTGGAGCCTGGAATGAAATTTCTCAAAAGAGACTGGCACTAACGAAAGAGATTAACACTAGTGTGTAGAAACGCCTGGGACATTGAAGCCAAATTTCGTTTTCTCGACGTTTTCCCACCCGGCATTTTTTGACAACTGTACAATTCTACTACCAAAATGCCGTCTAAATGCTCAACATGTCCCTGCGGCAGAACTTAGAAAAAACGACAGCGAGGGCGACGCTGTAGTCAACATCTAGTAAGAAGAGTAAGAGATTAAGATAAATTTTATTTTTTTTACGAAATTCTTTTAAGAAAGAATCCCGCAATGACCGTATCTACTCAATGTGTTTATCCCGCGTTCGTTTGATTTTTAGGTGAATAGTTAATTGAAGAGTGCACCCCAAATAGAAATTCGAAAGAAACAAACGAAAACCAAACTGGTAGTTCACCGTCTCAAAAACTCGTAGAATTTAATTTTTTCGCGTTGTTGTTTTGCAGAGGATAGCTGAGGCGCACGTGCAGAGCTATTGTATTGTTCACTTAATCTTTTGTTTGGTGAGAAAACTCGTTCTTGGCGACATACCAACATGTACGGCTAGTTCACACTGGAGACGTCTCGCTGCAACACGTGTCTGCAACATGTTCCCTATACATGTTTTTGCGTGTGTCATATTGTGATTTTGTCCCTGCTACATGTCCCCACTATACCCCCTGCTTCATGTCCCTTCAGTGTGAACAACACATGAATTTGTCGCTGCTACATGTCGCTGCGATATGTCCCTGCATCGAACTTATCATAAACTTTATTCGCTCAGTTCATTCAGTTCGTTTCATGAGAAGCTCGACGTTTGGCCCAGGCCTAAGGGGCGATTTCTCCCTAGTCCAGCGGCTTAGCTCGAAATTTTAGTTGAATTGTGCACTTTTTGATACAAGCATGAAATTTGGCACATCACTGACAGTGGCCACCAACAGCAGTTTTTTTCAGATATAAAGCAAATCACGAAAAACCCTAGTTTCCAGGGAAACCGTAATTTATTAAAATCAATGACATTTCGTGAAATATTTGTTTGTCCTGGTTTAAAGACAAATATTATTATGTCAGGTAGTGCTACCAAGCCGCACGTACAAAATTTAGAATGAAATGCTGTAATTTTAGACTGTTCACAGCTCTCTATATTTTTCTTCTGTTAATGAACGGCGAACGCTGGGATCGGGGAATGAATCGTGAGAGACCTGACGCTAGCACGAAACGAAAGACTCGAAAGGGGAGAGGGCGGGGAACGAAAAATCTTTTTCCATGCAATAATTTCCTAGTAAATTATTGGTATAAATAATATGGAAAAAAAATAAGAATTGTAAGCCTAATTTAAAGCATTCGTATATGTATTTTTGAAATAGAATCTACAATAAAAGGTGTATAAAAGCGCAAGAAGAAGTACTTCGTGGGAGAGGGGCCTCTTGGCTGAAAATTTCATTACTGTTCACTTGCTGAAAATAGGAAATTGGCGTTGACACTATATCGAGAATTGATTAGTATGTGAGTGCCTGTAATCCTGCAAAATTGGTGCTTGTATCAAAAATCGCACAATTCAGGAGCTAAGCCGCCACATCGGGTTTCACCAGGTCTGTTACATAGGGGTGTGTTTACCAGCCAAAAAGTCATTGACGACATCAAAGCGGTAGAGGCCAAACCAAAGCAGCATTGCGTTGTTTACAAATTTACATGTGATCTGTGTGATGCAGATTTTGCTGGGTACACATCCCGACATCTCTTTCAGTGCATCGCTGAACGTAAATGTATTCTGCGATCGGTCAACACTTGAAAGGAGACCACAAGCTGCATGTATTCAATACGGGAGACCAGTTTCTAACAAAGTGCCCCACAAAGCTGGATTGTTTGATTTACGAGAACCTGTACATCATTAACATGAAAACTTAGTAAACTCTTCACATAACAATTGAATGTTTTAATAGATCTTAACTTCTCAAATATTTTCACATTATTTTTCCTATATATATCACCGATGTAGTGTAATAAAATTATTAGTGAGTATCTTTCGCTGCAATGGCCCAGATGGAAATGGATTCCAACTTCTAAAACTAATTAACAATTCATGACAAGAACACAACGGAAATCACTACCGTGAAGGACGTTTGGACACGCGGTCTTTATGGGGATAAATTTTAGCGTTTTTATCCTTCGTTTTCTCCACACTCAATGATCAGTTTGAATTGAGAAGCTATATTATAAACACTCGAAAGAAATTGGGAAAATTACTCAGCTGTGCCTCGTTTTTCAACCTGATAATTTTATTGCACTATATAGGTGATATATATAGGGAAAATAATATAAAAATATTTGAGAAGTTAAGATCTATTAAAACATTCATTGTTATGTGAAGAGTTTACTAAGGTTTTATATTCACGATGTACAGCATCTCGTAAACCAAACAATCCAGCTTTGTGGAGCACTTCGTTAGAAACTGGTCTCCCGTATTGAATACATGCAGCTTGTGGTCTCCTTTCAAGTGTTGACCGATCGCAGAATGCATTTACGTTTTTTTTTTTGGCCTCTTGCTTTGATGTCGTCAATATTTTTTCGGCTGGTAAACACACCCCGGGATTAGATCACTTCCAATTTTCTAGCTAAGATCGCTAAGATTTTCGTACAGCGTCAGCCGATCTCTGATCTTTAAAGGACAATACAGTTCTAATGAGCTTGTCTTGCTGGATTTTGCGCTGTGGTTTCGCTTGATCTTGAAGATGAGAGACGATGTGTACGAATAAACCTTGTGAGTGTTTGTACTTGTTATCGACATGATTTTGATAGTGCAGTAAGAGGCCTTTGTTTTTTGCTTTTCTATGGACGCATGTTACTAGCTGGTTTCCTTTCATTTCAATTTCATTTCCAATAAAGCGTAGTTTATTGTTAGTTGCCGTTTCCATCGTGAAGCTGATTTGTGGGTGGGCTTTATGCAACGTTGTTAAAAACCCTCAATAACTGAACAACATCATCTTGCCATGGGTGATGTTAAAATGATGGGTTTCGTTAAACTAGTTCCCAGCAAAGGCTTTGTTGGCAAGAATCTGGATAGTTTCTTCCGTGGGGACACGTGTGAGTAATGCAGACACATCGTACGATACAAAAACTTCATTCTCGTTGACCTGAAGCTGTTGGATTTCACGAGCACGAGCGAACTCAAAGATGTCATTTATTGTATATTTGTTAGTTGAGAAGGGCTTCAATTTCTCATCTAGCCATTTTGCTAGGGCGTATTTGTAGGTGCCTGCTTGGATAGAATTGGTCGCATGGCCAGATGCTTTTCGCGTGTTTTAGGCAGTCCATTGCGATGGGCTAATCTGGTTCCTTTCGGACACAGTTATTCAGCGATGTGTTTGGGAAGAATTCCTCCGGCGGGCTATTGAGTCAAGATGCAGAATTCTCCTGGTTTAACGAAACCCATCATTTAAACATCACCCAAGATTATCTTGTTGAGTTATTTAGGGTTGCTTCAAAACATCAACTCTTCCAGTTCAATGGACATCTTTATGAACAAATCGACTGAGTTGCGATCGGTTCGCCCTAGGGTCCACTCATGGCGAGATTTTTTATGTATTCTATAAAGGAGAAGCTGTAAAGCGAAAACAAATTGCCCTCCTTCTACAGAAGATACGTTGATGACACCTTGGCCACTCACAGCATCAAAATTGGGATTTACATTAAATTAAAGGTGGTTAAATCTGGTGTAAAGTCGGTTATCCAACTTTACATCATCAATTAAATGTTGTTAAAGGTGGTTAAACCGACCTTTACACTACCGTGTGTAAATGTGATTTGGTGTAAAGAAGTCCCATTACCCTGCCTTTAAACTTGAGTATAAAGCTGGGATAAAGGTCAGCTTTAAAATATGTAAAGTCAGCGTATAGCTGAATGAATTCCAAATTTACGCCAGCTTTATTTGAGCTTTACACCACGGTAAAGTTATATTTTCATGCTGTCACTCTACCCGACCATCCATCTGCCGAAGCCTTTTTAACAACCTTAAATCAAGCCCATCCTTCAATCAGCTTCACGATAGAAACATCAACTACAGTGGAACCTCGATTTAACGAAACGTCAAGGGACTGTGGAAATTTGTTCGTTGTATCGAGAGTTCGTTATATCGAAAACCCCGATTTAACAAATTTTCGGGAAAACAACCAAACTATTCGTTATATCGAGGTATAGTTAATAATTAGTTTTCAATGGTGTTATGTTACACTCAAGGCCCAGCATTTCCGGATCTGAACAATTGCATTCGTTCTTTAATGTCTATAAGAAGTTATTGTCTCAGTACAGATCTGTACATAAAAACTGAAAACTGAACAGGTAAACAAAACTACTTAAAACTACACATAAATTGAGACGCTAATAATAGATAGCCTACGTAGCTGGCGGTTTTATTGGGTAGCGGCGAAGCCGCCGCCGCTTGCTTGTGTGCGCTTTAAACCCCAATAAAACCGCCAGCTACGCAGGCTAATAAAAGATTACTTCCAATGACGATTTTTCTTGTCATCAGTAAAAATGCGTCCTCCATTCAAGAAATTCCTCAAAATGAACATGGTAACAAAACGCTTCAGATTGGACAATAAATTCCAGCTATTTATTCCTTTTTTCCACAAGAAGCCTTCAAAGATAAAGAAATTAATAGAACTCACAAGAGACAAAGAGGAGAAAGTCGATTAAGCAGCATTACGTTGTTTACAAATTTACATGCGATCTGTGTGATGCAGATTTTGCTGGGTACACATCCCGACATCTCTTTCAGTGCATCGCTGAACGTAAATGTATTCTGCGATCGGTCAACACTTGAAAGGAGACCACAAGCTGCATGTATTCAATACGGGAGACCAGTTTCTAACAAAGTGCCCCACAAAGCTGGATTGTTTGATTTACGAGAACCTGTACATCATTAACATAAAAACTTAGTAAACTCTTAACATAACAATTGAATGTTTTAATAGATCTTAACTTCTCAAATATTTTCACATTATTTTTCCTATATATGTCACCGATGTAGTGTAATAAAATTATTAGTGAGTATCTTTCGCTGCAATGGCCCAGATGGAAATGGATTCCAACTTCTAAAACTAATTAACAATTCATGACAAGAACACAACGGAAATCACTACCGTGAAGGACGTTTGGACACGCGGTCTTTATGGGGATAAATTTTAGCGTTTTTATCCTTCGTTTTCTCCACACTCAATGATCAGTTTGAATTGAGAAGCTATATTATAAACACTCGAAAGAAATTGGGAAAATTACTCAGCTGTGCCTCGTTTTTCAACCTGATAATTTTATTGCACTATATAGGTGATATATATAGGGAAAATAATATAAAAATATTTGAGAAGTTAAGATCTATTAAAACATTCATTGTTATGTGAAGAGTTTACTAAGGTTTTATATTCACGGTGTACAGCATCTCGTAAACCAAACAATCCAGCTTTGTGGAGCACTTCGTTAGAAACTGGTCTCCCGTATTGAATACATGCAGCTTGTGGTCTCCTTTCAAGTGTTGACCGATCGCAGAATGCATTTACGTTTTTTTTTTTGGCCTCTTGCTTTGATGTCGTCAATATTTTTTCGGCTGGTAAACACACCCCGGGATTAGATCACTTCCAATTTTCTAGCTAAGATCGCTAAGATTTTCGTACAGCGTCAGCCGATCTCTGATCTTTAAAGGACAATACAGTTCTAATGAGCTTGTCTTGCTGGATTTTGCGCTGTGGTTTCGCTTGATCTTGAAGATGAGAGACGATGTGTACGAATAAACCTTGTGAGTGTTTGTACTTGTTATCGACATGATTTTGATAGTGCAGTAAGAGGCCTTTGTTTTTTGCTTTTCTATGGACGCATGTTACTAGCTGGTTTCCTTTCATTTCAATTTCATTTCCAATAAAGCGTAGTTTATTGTTAGTTGCCGTTTCCATCGTGAAGCTGATTTGTGGGTGGGCTTTATGCAACGTTGTTAAAAACCCTCAATAACTGAACAACATCATCTTGCCATGGGTGATGTTAAAATGATGGGTTTCGTTAAACTAGTTCCTAGCAAAGGCTTTGTTGGCAAGAATCTGGATAGTTTCTTCCGTGGGGACACGTGTGAGTAATGCAGACACATCGTACGATACAAAAACATCATCCTCGTCAAAGATGTCATTTATTGTATATTTGTTAGTGAGAAGGGCTTCAATTTCTCATCTAGCCATTTTGCTAGGGCGTATTTGTAGGTGCCTGCTTGGATAGAATTGGTCGCATGGCCAGATGCTTTTCGCGTGTTTTAGGCAGTCCATTGCGATGGGCTAATCTGGTTCCTTTCGGACACAGTTATTCAGCGATGTGTTTGGGAAGAATTCCTCCGGCGGGCTATTGAGTCAAGATGCAGAATTCTCCTGGTTTAATGAAACCCATCATTTAAACATCACCCAAGATTATCTTGTTGAGTTATTTAGGGTTGCTTCAAAACATCAACTCTTCCAGTTCAATGGACATCTTTATGAACAAATCGACTGAGTTGCGATCGGTTCGCCCTAGGGTCCACTCATGGCGAAATTTTTTATGTATTCTATAAAGGAGAAGCTGTAAAGCGAAAACAAATTGCCCTACTTCTACAGAAGATACGTTGATGACACCTTGGCCACTCACAGCATCAAAATTGGGATTTACATTAAATTAAAGGTGGTTAAAATCTGGTGTAAAGTCGGTTATCCAACTTTACATCATCAATTAAATGTTGTTAAAGGTGGTTAAACCGACCTTTACACTACCGTGTGTAAATGTGATTTGGTGTAAAGAAGTCCCATTACCCTGCCTTTAAACTTGAGTATAAAGCTGGGATAAAGGTCAGCTTTAAAATATGAAAAGTCAGCGTATAGCTGAATGAATTCGAATTCCAAATTTACGCAAGCTTTATTTGAGCTTTACACCACGGTAAAGTTATGTTTTCATGCTGTGACTCTACCCGACCATCCATCTGCCGAAGCCTTTTTAACAACCTTAAATCAAGCCCATCCTTCAATCAGCTTCACGATAGAAATATCAACTACAGTGGAACCTCGATTTAACGAAACGTCAAGGGACTGTGGAAATTTGTTCGTTGTATCGAGAGTTCGTTATATCGAAAACCTCGATTTAACAAATTTTCGGGAAAACAACCAAACTATTCGTTATATCGAGGTATAGTTAATAATTAATTTTCAATGGTGTTATGTTACACTCAAGGCCCAGCATTTCCGGATCTGAACAATTGCATTCGTTCTTTAATGTCTATACATCATGAATATAAAGACTAAGTAAACTCTTCACATCATGAATTGAATGTTTTGATAGATCTTAACTTCTCAAATATTTTTATATTATTTTCCCTATATATATCACCTATATAGTGCAATAAAATTATCAGGTTGAAAAACGAGGCACAGCTGAGTTATTTTCCCAATTTCTTTCGAGTGTTAATATTAAATAGATTTAGCCAAGCCTAAAAGCGGAGTTCCCCGATAATTTACTTTGCCCTTTATTTAAATTTCTGAATTTACAGACCATGGACACCTCGATGAGTTATGCACCTGAGCCCGCGATATAGTCACGTGATACTGGTCAGCGGACATCTTGTGTTGACAGCTGTCAATTGACCATAACTTGGATGCCCAGTAGCAAAGATTTTAGCGTGTATCTATTTCTGAAGTGGGCGACGTACGTACTGACGCGCCCGCGAGCTATGCCGCTAGCCATGCTGACCATGTAAACTCAACTTCATGGTTTTCCTATTTCTGTGGATTTTCTATGGGTATGGGGCTCCGCTCTGCGGCCCTTCGGGCCGCAGTGGAGCTCCGCTTTTCAATATAGCTTCTCAATTCAAACTGATCATTGAGTGTGGAGAAAACGAAGGATTAAAAACGCTAAAATCTATCCCAATAAAGACCGTGTGTCCAAACTTCCTTCACGGTAGTGATTTTCGTTGTGTTGTGTCATGAATTGTTAATTAGTTTTAGAAGTTGGAATCCATTTCCATCTGGGCCATTGCAGCGAAAGATACTCACTAATAATTTTATTACACTACATAGGTGATATATATAGGAAAAATAATGTGAAAATATTTGAGCAGTTAAGATCTATTAAAACATTCAATTGTTATGTGAAGAGTTTACTAAGGTTTTATGTTAATGATGTACAGGATCTCGTAAATCAAACAATCCAGCTTTGTGGGGCACTTTGTTAGAAACTGGTCTCCCGTATTGAATACATGCAGCTTGTGGTCTCCTTTCAAGTGTTGACCGATCGCAGAATACATTTACGTTCAGCGATGCACTGAAAGAGATGTCGGGATGTGTACCCAGCAAAATCTGCATCACACAGATCACATGTAAATTTGTAAACAACGTAATGCTGCTTAATCGACTTTCTCCTCTTTGTCTCTTGTGAGTTCTATTAATTTCTTTATCTTTGAAGGCTTCTTGTGGAAAAAAGGAATAAATAGCTGGAATTTATTGTCCAATCTGAAGCGTTTTGTTACCATGTTCATTTTGAGAATTTCTTGAATGGAGGATGCATTTTCACTGTTGACAAAAAAATCGTCAACAATAACAACAACAACAATACTTTATTTAACCACGCGACACCTAGGAGCGCAAGAAGTAACCTTTTATTAGCCTGCGTAGCTGGCGGTTTTATTGGGGTTTAAAGCGCACACAAGCAAGCGGCGAAGCCGCGACAACGAGCGGCTGCGGCTTCGCCGCTACCCAATAGAACCGCCAGCTACGTAGACTATCTATTATTAGCGTCTCAATTTATGTGTAGTTTTAAGTAGTTTTTACCTGTTCAGTTTTCAGTTTTTATGTACAGATCTGTACTGAGACAATAACTTCGCGGAAATGCTGGGCCTTGAGTGTAACCTAACACCATTGAAAATTAATTATTAACTATTCCTCGATATAACGAATATTTTGGTTGTTTTCCCGAAAATTTGTTAAATCGAGGTTTTTTGATATTAATAACGAACTCTCGATACAACGAACAAATTTCCACAGTCCCTTGACGTTTTGTAGTTGATGTTTCTATCGTGAAGCTGATTGAAGGGTGGGCTTCATTTAACGTTGTTAAAAAGGCTTCGGCAGACGGAAGGTCGGGTAGAGTCACAGCATGAAAATATAACTTTACCGTGGTGTAAAGCTCAAATAAAGCTGGCGTAAATTTGGAATTCATTCAGCTATACGCTGACTTTACATATTTTAAAGCTGACCTTTATCCCAGCTTTAAACTCAAGTTTAAAGGCAGGGTAATGGGGCTTCTTTACACCAAATCACATTTACACACGGTAGTGTAAAGGTCGGTTTAACCACCTTTAACAACATTTAATTGATGGTGTAAAGTTGGATAACCGACTTTACACCAGATTTAACCACCTTTAATTTAATGTAAATCCCAATTTTCATGCTGTGAGTGGCCAAGGCGTCATCAACGTATCTTCTGTAGAAGGAGGGCAATTTGTTTTCGCTTTACAGCTTCTCCTTTATAGAATACATAAAAACGTTCGCCATGAGTGGAACCTAGGGCGAATCGATCGCAACTCAGTCGATTTGTTCATAAAGATGTCCATTGAACTGGAAGAGTTGATGTTTTGAAGCAACCCTAAATAACTCAACAAGATAATCTTGGGTGATGTTTAAATGATGGGTTTCGTTAAACCAGGAGAATTCTGCATCTTGACTCAATAGCCCGCCGGAGGAATTCTTCCCAAACACATCGCTGAATAACTGTGTCCGAAAGGAACCACATTAGCCCATCGCAATGGACTGCCTAAAACACGCGAAAAGCATCTGGCCATGCGACCAATTCTATCCAAGCAGGCACCTACAAATACGCCCTAGCAAAATGGCTAGATGAGAAATTGAAGCCCTTCTCAACTAACAAATATACAACCCATGACATCTTTGAGTTCGCTCGTGCTCGTGAAATCCAACAGCTTCAGGTCAACGAGAATGATGTTTTTGTATCGTACGATGTGTCTGCATTACTCACACGTGTCCCCACGGAAGAAACTATCCAGATTCTTGCCAACAAAGCCTTTGCTGGGAACTAGTTTAACGGAACCCATCTTTTTAACATCACCCATGGCAAGATGATGTTGTTCAGTTATTGAGGGTTTTTAATAACGTGGCATAAAGCCCACCCACAAATCAGCTTCACGATGGAAACGGCAACTAACAATAAACTACGCTTTATTGGAAATGAAACTGAAATGAAAGGAAACCAGCTAGTAACATGCGACTATAGAAAAGCAAAAAACAAAGGCCTCTTACTGCACTATCAAAATCATGTCGATAACAAGTACAAACACTCACAAGGTTTATTCGTACACATCGTCTCTCATCTTCAAGATCAAGCAAAACCACAGCGCGAAATCCAGCAAGACAAGCTCATTAGAACTGTCTTGTCCTTTAAAGATCAGAGATCGGCTGACGCTGTACGAAAATCTTAGCGATCTTAGCTAGAAAATTAGAAGCAATCTAACCCCGGGGTGTGTTTACCAGCCGAAAAATTATTGACGACATCAAAGCGGTAGAGGCCAAACCTTCCCTTATTAATCAGCATTGCGTTGTTTACAAATTTACGTGTGATCTGTGTGATGAAGATTTCTGGTACCTCCCGACTCTCTTTCAGTACATTGCTGAACATGAATGTATTCTGCAATCGGTCAACACTTGAAAGGAGACCACAAGCTGCATGTATTCAATATGGGAGACCAGTTTCTAACGAAATGCCACACAAAGCTGGATTGTTTGGTTTACGAGATGCTGTACATCATGAATATAAAAACCATAGTAAACTCTACACATAACAATTGAATGTTTTAATAGATCTTAACTTCTCAAATATTTTTATATTATTTTCCCTATATATATCACCTATATAGTGCAATAAAATTATCAGGTTGAAAAGCGAGGCACAGCTGAGTTATTTTCCCAATTTCTTTCGAGTGTTAATAATATAGCTTCTCAATTCAAACTGATCATTGAGTGTGGAGAAAACGAAGGATTAAAAACGCTAAAATCTATCCCAATAAAGACCGTGTGTCCAAACTTCCTTCACGGTAGTGATTTCCGTTGTGTTCTTATCATGAATTGTTAATTAGTTTTAGAAGTTGGAATCCATTTCCATCTGGGCCATTGCAGCGAAAGATACTCACTGATAATTTTATTACACTACATAGGTGATATATATAGGAAAAATAATGTGAAAATATTTGAGAAGTTAAGATCTATCAAAACATTCAATTGTTATGTGAAGAGTTTACTAAGGTTTTATGTTAATGAGGTACAGGATCTCGTAAATCAAACAATCCAGCTTTGTGGGGTACTTTGTTAGAAACTGGTCTCCCGTATTGAATACATGCAGCTTGAGGTCTCCTTTCAAGTTTTGACCGATCGCAGAATACATTTTAAAAAAATTTTTGACGACATCAAAGCGGTAGAGGCCAAACCTTCCCTTATTAATCAGCATTGCGTTGTTTACAAATTTACATGTGATCTGTGTGATGAAGATTTCTCTTTCAGTGCATTGCTGAACATGAATGTATTCTGCGATCGGTCAACACTTGAAAGGAGACCACAAGCTGCATGTATTCAATATGGGAGACCAGTTTCTAACGAAATGCCACACAAAGCTGGATTGTTTGGTTTACGAGATGCTGTACATCATGAATATAAAACCATAGTAAACTCTTCACATAACAATTGAATGTTTTAATAGATCTTAACTTCTCAAATATTTTTATATTATTTTCCCTATATATATCACCTATATAGTGCAATAAAATTATCAGGTTGAAAAGCGAGGCACAGCTGAGTTATTTTCCCAATTTCTTTCGAGTGTTAATAATATAGCTTCTCAATTCAAACTGATCATTGAGTGTGGAGAAAACGCAGGATTAAAAACGCTAAAATCTACCCCAATAAAGACCGTGTGTCCAAACGTCCTTCACGGCAGTGATTTCCGGTGTGTTCCGTTGTGTTGTGTCATGAATTGTTAATTAGTTTTAGAAGTTGGAATCCATTTCCATCTGTTGTTTTCGCTTTTTATGTTGATACTGAAAATAGGCGACATTGGCTCTTCAGGGACGGCGGAGATTGGCTCTTCAGGGACGGCGAAAAAATAAAGACTTACTAAGAGAAGAGTCTTTTAAGCCCCCCACTTCAAGTCACTAGTCAGCCCCCCCACCTCGAAAAATGTTTCGCCGTCCCTGCTCTTTGAGTTTTTCGTACTCCCCCTTTGGCTAGTACCCGTAGAAAAAGCACTAGACAACCAAAAAAGGAATCTTAATTTGATTATTCACTCGTCAGTAACCTCAATGAAGTAATCTTTAGAGGAGCCTATCCGCTCCGTGCACGAAAAAATCCACTAAGGTAAGAATTTCAAATGAAGGTTTTATTCTTTAGCGACAAGATAGCATTTTTCACATCAACTTGCTATTCAGTTCAAGACATCAGAAGCATCGCCAAACGAAAGGAATATTGCCAAAGGTAACGAATCTTTCTTTTCTTTTAAAACGTTTCACAAGAGTTTAATGTAAAAGGGCTCATGCATGTTATTTTTCAAATTTGTTTAATTTGTCTTATGCGACTGAATTGACCAGGAGCTGAATTCGTAGGGATGGCTTTCGCATTCAAATAAAGATTGTTTCCTCATTTGACGGAATGACGATCGTTTCTAAGTCTTTTAGAGAAAAAAAAAATGTGGTTAACTTTTGAATTTGCGTAGACTAAATCATTTAATTAGACCATTGCTTTCAGGTTTAAAAGTTTTCAAAAGATAGTATTTTTTTGTGATTTTTTTTCATTTATTTTGATTTAACTTTCAATCAGACAACCATTACTTTGTGGAGGAAATACGAGAAAAACCCGGAGGCAACGGAGTACTAGCAACCGACTCTGTAAAGGCGACTTAACTAACTGAAAGTTAAATATTTAACAGTTATTGGACGAGGTTGAGCAAAATATCGTGATTTGTCAGTGTCGAGTAGATCAATTATTTGCCGAAGCCGAAGGCTGAGGCAAATAATTGATGTGCGAGACACTGACAAATCACGATATTTTGCGAGAACCGAGTTCAATAATTGTTTTATCATTCGATCACTAAATTTGTTTCGCACAAAGTACCTTCGGGAACTGCGAGGAAACCGCACTAGTTCTTGCTGAATTAATGCAGACGATAGCGTAACTTCGCCTTCGATATATAATACGAGCTGGTCTACATCCAATTCTCTCTCCTTCAGATATTGCTGAAATACAATAAGAGGAAATTCCATTGCCTTCTTTGTAGTTTCGCTGTTTTGGGGGGCCTAGTAGACAAATTCAACCGCTCTTCTTTCCCTCTGGAAAACGAGCTGCCATTTTTCTCGGAAGCGGACACAACTTCGCATGAGCAGAATATTATTTGTAGCAAAATCACTGTCAGACGCTAATGCGCACGAGCAGACCATTATTTGTGGGCAGTTATTTGTAGATCACGTGGTGGGCTCTCGGCCAATAAAAAGGAAGAAAAAATTGCATCGAATGATAACTTAATTTATTACGAACTAATAAACTAAAACAGAGGGATTAAAATGGTAGGAGTATTTGGGACAATTTAAAAGCTACATCTATGGAATCAAAGGGGCTCTAAGAGCCATCTCGTTAATACAAAAGCACACGGGGCTGAGTTTAGATTTCTTTGATGTCAGCGTGAATGTGAAAAAGTATTATTGAATCATTTATGTCGAACAGTATAATCAAATTATGAACGTCTTATCGGCTTTATTTGGGCTGTGTTTTTTAGCTGATTATATCGTAGTACATGGGGAACATGATGGAATAACAATTTTTTTTAGTCAAACAGATTACTGTAAAAGTTCTGTTAACGACTTTGCGCCGCGTTTTTGTATAAGCGCCTTGTTTGGAAGTTGGATTTTGTAAAAAGGTGCAAGTCCTGTCTAATAATTTTTTTTCTCCCTGGCTTGTTGCTTACGCCTGCCTTTTTTCCAAACTCTTTTCGACATTTTAGTCCTCTCCATGTTTATCGCAGCATTACTACCAACGTAACCTGTCTTATCCTAGTGACCTTTAGCATGTGGGCTTTTTCGTTCAAGTAGCGGATAGGTTCTTCACTTTAAGTTTAAGAGATGCGTGCAAACCGATGTGAAAATTCAAATCTAGATCCCCTTTATGGTTATTTCTACGATTGCGGGTACAAGTCTAAAATTGATGTGGGAAAAGTTACATATTATTCATTCTCTTTTTACCGAATGGTAATGAAGGTGTAGTGATCATTCGCGAAGTCACGTGATTCTTACTTCACTCACTCGATCACGCGATTCTGATATTAAACCGCAATTAATTCATGCATTTAAGAACGTGCTAAAAGAAAGGTTCTTTAAAACGCCATTCAGCACATGTCAATCAAAAACAAATGATTCTCCAACCTCGTTTCCAGGGTCTCTCTCTTTCACAAGGTTGAATTTTTACAAAACAAATTATGGTGATAAAAGAGAATAGAATTCGCTCAACGAAGCCTCAGAGCATACGCTATCAATGACCCGTTGCGTAAGAAAACATTCCAAGGCAAATGAAGTGAGATTGTGACATTACTGATAGAAGCTATAAGGTACATGCAGTTACGCTTGCCTTCTGACGTGTTTAAGTAAACACGACATTCATGGCACGCTTTTGTTTCGCGTCACGTCATCTCGTGTCACGTCATCCGTTTTTCATCTTTTTGAGTCGAGCAGAAACGCACATCTTTCTATCAAATTTTATTCGCTTCTCAAAATAACGCTATACGTGCTGACAGAAAAGTAAACATATTCACAAAACAAATTTACTAAATGGTAAAAAGGATCAAATGTTACACTAAAATATTTTATGGTGAAAAAATAGAAATCGTGCTACGAAACCTGAGAGCACGGACCATCAATGCCGCAACTTCCATGGAAAAATTAAACATTCAAAGGCAAACAAAGTGAGATTGTCTTACATGTTTGGACACTTATGTAAAAAAAAACCTATTAATGACCCAAGAAAACATTCAAAGGCAAATTAAGTGAGATTGTGACATTATTGATGGCAGCTATAAGCTACATGCAGTTACGCTTAAATTATAAAAAATATTATTGCGCTTGCCGTGTGACGTGTTTTAGTTAACACGACATCCACAGCACGTTTTTGTTTCGTGTCACGTCATCTCGTGTCACGTTAGTATTGAACGCTAGTAATAAAGTGAAATTGCGTTACATTATTGGATTTCATCGAATTACCATGAGGTTGCTCGAAGAGCCTTTGATTTTATTCAGTAAGGTATCAGAATTAAATCACGATTCCTTGTTTAACTAATGTATTTCCGATACCGTAAAACCTACACTAATAATTTTAATTCTTAAACAGTTCTTAAACAAACAAAAAGTAAAGCAAACATCAGTGTTGTATTTATAATGTGCTTGAATTGTCGATGTTAACCAATCTTACTTGAAAATTATAAATCTGCACGACCCTCAATGTCTCTGAGTTTTTTAAGTTCAAAATAAGATCTCGTCATTTTGAAGAACAGGGCGAACGATGGAATGATCAGTTAAGCAATCTGTGGTTATCGTTTTCTTTAACTGCGACTGCATTTTTTATAGTTGAAAGCCTTAAGTGGGACCATTCAAATGAAAGCTAACTGGTAACTGGCTCTTTAACAGCGACTTAATTTACTGTTGATCCGATAAGTCAAAATCGATCAATCAACAAAAAATAAAAATCAATAAAATAATTGAGATCATACTGACTTTGTAACATTACTTCAACTTCTTTGTAACATTACTTCTTTGTAACAACACTTTGTAACAACTTCTTTGTAACATTACTTCATTAACATTACTTCAACAGCTAGGACTGACAATGCAAATCCTATTACTGTTACCCGTCTTGTTAGTTTTCGGCGCTGCTCACGGAGCAAGTAAGTATTTAGATTTGTTATTTGTCCTTGAACTAGTCTACGATGAAAAGAACACCTTTCTGACCTTCCATAAGTTACCCGAGCGGTCCGCAAAGATGGATCGAGTGCACACTAGTTACAGTCAAACCGGATGTTCTTTTAATGGGAACTTTTCCCGTATGAAACATAATAATTCCACCTCTGTCTCAAAGAAGGATGAAATACTTGTCATATGGTCGATGCGCGACTGCTTATCACCAGACTGCGATCAATTAGCGAAAAGCTTAGTTGAAATCGCCAAACTTGGAATTGCGCTTAAAAATTCAAATTTGCTCCGCAAGTTACGGCTTACGTTTGTAATTTTGAAGCGTAATTCCTAACTTAGCAATGTAAACTAAGCCTGTCGCTTATTTCTCGCATTCTTTTGATGAACAGTCGAATAAGGGGCAATTATTTTCTGTTTCTTTGCAACAAAGGTGGTACAACCTCGTTTTATACGGCAAAATGAAAACCGGAACTTGGCAACTTTGCTCGAAACTGTCAATCAATATTGGAACATTGCGCCGCAACATTGCAGAGTTCCCATCAAAAGAACTTCCGGTTTGACTGTAACGGGACAGTATCCCGGATGACTAGTATCGTGTTTTCATGTTTATGGCCAGATATTATCTTAAAAAAAGAAGAAAAAATCGTCAAAAGTGTACAGTGTTCTCGATCCACTTCAATCCTTGTAAACCTTCACTTTTTCAACAAACTTTGCTTCTGTTTTGCTCTATAGAACCTTTTTATCCGAATATAGTATATTTGGTCCCATTTGGCGATACATGTATAACATGGAAATTAAGCAAACCCAATTTCGTTATTTCGGCGGGACAGTGTCCCTTTCATTACTAAACTGTTTGCAATGACGCTGTTGTCTGTTGACTCTTATCAATCGACTTTGTTAAGGCGAGGCCCTAATGCAAGCGAATCTTACAAGTTTACTAACATTGGTCTTTCAGTACCATGCCTCATTATCCAATCGAACTCCAAACAAAAAACAAAAAAACAAGCAACAACTCCGAATATTGAAAGGATACAGCGTAATAGACCTCTTTAGCTTCGTTTGCTTGTTGTCCCATTGTAGACCACGTGATGCTACCCTTGAGAATTATTTCTTTCAAATTCAAACAAATTCACGTAGAAATGAGTGAATAATTTCCAGAAAGACAAAGTAACAATTCTCTGGAGAGCATCACATGATCTACAATGGTCTATTAGCTTTCTCTGGATATTTGAGCCCAATATACTAGATACTATTTATGCAATAATAATAAAAATAATAATAATAATAATAACAATAATAATAATAATCAACTTTAGTATATACCACACAAGTGAATAGTGCTATTCGCACGCGCTGATCGGTTAACTCGGAGGTGATTAGCAAAGTACTATTCACCTCCGAGCAGCTAAAGAGAAACAAACTGCCTCCGCGCGTCGCTTCGTTTACCGAATGTGATGTTTTAGTCCGCTAGTTATTCAACTTGTGTGGTATATACTAAAACAATTATTCACCTCAGTGTCGGTGAATGTGGTGGATATTTATCCACTATTCACTTCCACTTCGTTGAATAATTGTTAATTATTTAACGAGGGTAGACAAGTGACAGTAAAAAACTGAAAAACCAGTGGCTCTCTAATATATGACACAATTAAGAACAAAATAATGGTTAAAATCTAAGAATCTAAAATAACAAAATTCAGTTAAAATACGCTCATAATATAAAAAAAATAGGTATAAATTACTCTAAAAATGACTAAACTGATATAAAAAAATTCAACTAGAAGGTAAAACGATCTAAATGTTTGTAGCTGTCCTTAAAATGATCAAACATGGCCTTGTTAAAACTTGCTAAGCTTGACTTGCTTCTAATGTTGCTTGATATCATATTCCAGAGGCGTGTAGTCGATACTGTGAAAGACCTTCCTCCCTCTGACTCCCGTTTGAATCGGGGACAGACAAGGTTTAATAGTTCATGTCTGCTTGATCTTTCATTGATATCAGCATTTCTTATCAGCATCTGGGGCATATAAGATGGTCAGTCCCCAGACAGTCGTTTGTATACCATTGATGACCTATTTACTTTTGCCTCATAATGAAATGGAACCCAATCCAATTCTCTAAACAGTTGTACCCGCTGTATGTAATACTGTTTCAAAAACTCGTAATTTTGCAGTGTTTTTGATAGCTAACAATCCCTTAAACATATTACATGCAAAAAGCTAAAAAGTCTAAAAACTGGTATAGTGCTAAGTTTAACAAACTCTTTTTACTTTTGAAGTCAATTTGTATTTAGTGCGATGCCTTCTGGACATGAACTTGTAAGCTAATGATTAGCCTTTTGTGTTACACATATTTTCTTCTAACTTACAGACTACCGTGTGACGGTGAAAACCTCGGGTGCAGATTGGGCTGGCACGGATGCAAATGTATGGATTAAAATACAAGGCTCAAATGGTGAAACAGGTGGTTTACGTTTAGATAATCCACATGATGATTTTATAGTTGGCAGGTAAGTACACAGACGGATTAGTGCTTAATTCAACAACCAATGTTTAACTTATCTGGAATTTAAACGGTCGCATCAGTTTTCATGCGTTTACACCTCCCTCCCACACCGGAACGATAAAACGGTCACCCTAAACGGATATTTTCAAAAACGCCGTTTATCCGTTGACGTGTGGACAGCGTAAACTTTAGGTTATTACCTTTAGCGTAGAAGTATGTTACATTTACGGTTAGGTGAGTTATTACATTTAGCGTTGTTTTTTTGTTATATTTACGGTCAGTATTACATTTTGCGTCAGTTTTTAATATATAGATTTAGGCAAGCCTAAAAGCGGAGCTCCCCATTTATTAAATTTTCACTGGAGTTAACAATGTTTCCATTCTGATAAATATGCGGTAAAAGCTTCTAATGTATACGCTGGCCCATAGGTGCTAGACAAATTTAAATCGATCATCGTTAAAATGAATGTCTTTAATTTATGGTACAACAAAGATAATAATCTCGAGGCAGAACAACTCATGGCCTAAACATTAATTAAGAGTTAATTCTCTGCCGTCTAAGAATAGAAAGATGTTAATGCTGGCCCATAGGTGCAAAACATTTTTAAAAATCGATCATGGTTGAAATGAATGTCTTACGGTAAAAAAAAAATAATAATCTCGAGGCAGAACAACTCACGGCCAAATTAATTAAGAGTTAAAATAGAAAACAGTTTCGCGATCGTCTTATCGTTCTGCTTTATACAAAAGAAACGTCAATATATTTTGTGGACATGCCATTTCCCGTCTCAACTTCGGTGCACTCAAATGGGTTGCTCACGTAAGAAATTTAAAACTTATCTGGGATAAAGCGGTGGTCATTTTGTTCGAGCTTTTTGCTTTGTCGTCGTTCAACACTTCTAAAAAACGTCACTTATACTGTATGAATTTCTTCTGCCGAGAAAATTTACGGCTGAAAGTCGGAATAAACTCACAGCAATAAGAAATAAACTCTCATCTGCCGGCAGGACTTCAAGGCAAGGCCTCACGGCAAGGGATTAGAATTCGACTTTATACGGCCAAAAAAAATCAACTTACGGCAATAGATAATCAGTAAATCCATAGCAAAATAAAACCAACTCAAGGGAACAAAAACAAATAAACTGACATGTAAGCATAAGCTTAAATGTACTACATATTAAAGCGACTGAAAACGGCAAAGTATTTACGGATAGATCTGAAAACCCTTGCCGAACCGAATCTATCGAAACTGCGTTCAGAAAGTAAAAACAACATGAAATTTTCTGTCATAAAATCAGGCTCAGCAATTCAGTACAGGTTGTTACCTTACATCAGGGTCTCGTGTCTTTCTTCAGAGGACTTGATCCTTGCAGTGGTTAGCTTCGTTTTAACACAAGCATTTGCTAAAGTTATCGTATTCTTGATGATGCATGACAGCCGCAGATTCAACCGCAAACAACAGAATCAAGCAAACTCGACTTGCAAAATTCGCAATTATTTCGGATCTCCTGGTAAACCTTTTTCGTTTTCCACAATTTCATGGAATATACTGTAGATGAATTTTTAGGTCATCGTGCGAGAAATATTTCGATAAGAAAGTTCTCCTTTTACTTGCGATTTCATTCAGCCTACACAGTGAACACCGCACAACAAATTTTCCCGCGTTTTCAAAACATAACTTCGTTTACATCTGACTGAAACGTCCACCTCATCCAGTCGATAGAACATAAAGGACCATAAAGTCAATTGCTCGTTTTACGGTTACGGAAAATGAATGCGACCAAAGACCAATAAAATTAAAATTTAACCGTGTAGCGATCGAACGAGAACCACATTTGTTTTGCGTAAAGGCGCATAGAGGTTTCGATACACTCACACAAGAAAAAAGACAAACAAAATAGAACAGTTGGATAATAAATCTCTCAGATGTTTTGCTGTGTAGTGTCGCTGAGTAATTTTACCCGTTGACTATATATTTGTCTTGCCCCGAATCCTCGTTTAAGACCTTTAAAAATCTCGGATGACCATGGCCGCCATGTTGCACGACGTACGTTGTTCGTCGTACGGCGCACGTGCCCGCGGACCATGCCGCTAGCCATGATGACCATAAAAACTCAGCTACATGCATGGTTCCTCTACTTGTAATTTTCTATGGCTATGGGGCTACGCTCAAAAAGGAGCTCCGCTATTACATTTGCGGCGGGTATTACATTCAGCATTGTAATTACATTTAGCGGTATTACAAATGGGCAATCGTGAAATCTCGCAACAAACAAATTTCAGGTTGATCGTTGAAATCTTCAAAGTTTGGACTACTGCTGATTGATTCATTTAAAGAGTTCACACTGGGAAATAAACATGTGAAGCAACGGTCTCCACAGCGGTAAAAAACAAGAGAAATAATCGCAAACACTGCTCTTCTGTTCTGCTTTTTTATTTAGTTATTGAAAAACACGCCAAAAAATAAGTCAATTAAACCTTTCAAACCCCTTGTACACGGTTAGCCGGGTAACTCGATTAGCCGGGTAACTCGATTAGCCGGGGCACCCGCCTTCCATGTAAACAGGCCCTAAATAACTTCACCCAAATTGAAAAGCCTGAGCATATTTATCGCCTGGTTATCGGAGCAGGTTTTTACTGTGGAGGTCTCGTTTTACCTGAGAACAAACGTTAAGCCACCACTTGTAAACACATGCACAAATGTTTGGTTGTTTGTTATTTATTTTAGTGAGGACACGTTTACGGTGACAGGCAGAGACGTAGGAACAGTGACAGCGATATATTTAAAACGCGATGAATTTGGAAGGCATGACGGATGGTTACCCAAATATGTAAGCATAGCATTATTTGTTTAACGTGATATATTGCGTATGTACATAAATTTTGTGATAATTGTCAAAATTTCACTCTTCAATGTACCGTTCCGCTCCCACCTAAACATTTTTGGGCTGCTTACACAAAGTAACGCCGCACTAAGCCGGCATCTGTGATGTCTGTTTGTCCGTCCGGCCGAATACGGGAGCTTTCATTCCCAGGGCTCTTTGTCTTGCTCGGTAAATCTGAAATTTAGTGAAATTTTGCCTTTAAACGCTTGTACGTCCATGTTCGAAGGCTAAGTGGTTAGATAACCATCGAACAAACGCAAGGTGAAATCTCGAGGCGTTGGCAGCTCCTAAAGCGAATTTATAGCTGCTTTCCTTCGGTTGATTCAATCTGCTAGGCTTCGCGAGTCGCGCGACGTGATTTCAAGTTCGCACGTAAAAGTACTTCCACCCGAAACAAACACAAGACGTGGTCCCGGCATTAACCGAAATAGAAAACACACACAAAAGAAAACAAATAAAGGCCTAAAATTTTACTGAATTATTTTACAATCGTGGTAGAGTTTCGGTTGGTCACCCATCCAAGTTTCAACCCCGCCCGGCAGGGCTTAACTTCGGCAATAGGACGAGAGCCAGTGCTTTCCATGTGGTATCAGTCACAGACGATAAAAAGCAAGACATTTCCTTGTGGCTTTTAATGGGAAACATCAAGATGTAAGATGACTAAAAGTCGTTCAGTTCATGATCAAAATTTACTTTTGTAGCCTCGAAATGAGAAGGAAATGTTCTAGCACTAAATTGCAAAGATATGGACATAACAAGTTGTTTTACATGGCGACAATGTCTAAGTCTTTAAACAGTTGATTGACGATCGGCCACATGCCGCCGGGTATAAAAATCAGAGAGCTTTGGAATATAATAGGCTATCAGTTACTTGGAAAATGATTAGTTTTGAATAGGAATTGAAACTCGGAAGTGAAAGAGCCTTAAGTAAACGGAAATACAAATCATCACAGCAACTTAGTTGGCAGACGGTTTTCTCTTGATTGTTGTAGATAATCCAGGATCAGACATGCAACCTTCTATCTGTCGCCCTTTTATTCGAAGCGAAAGTTTGCTCCAAGAGTACACGATCGTAGGTTACTTTAGAATGTTGTGTAAAGAAAAATAAAACGAGTTTCTTAATTGGTAGGTTGCAGTACAGAAGAATGGTGGACAAGGATTTTTACGCTATTATGATGACTGGTTACCAGCAAATCAGTGGGTAAAAATATGGAAGAGTGGTCCGCCCATTACCCGGTTTGGGATGGGGTAAGAAGAACATACAGGTGTTTTTATACCTCAAATAGTGGTGTTTTGCAAAGGAGTTTTTTTTCTGAAGAAAACTAGCAGTAATCGCAGTTGAAACGTCGCGATAATAATACTAATAATAATAATTATAAAAACAATATATAATTATAATAGAAACCTTCCCAAAATCCTTTGCAACTGAAAAATCGTCAATGCCAAATAACTTGGTCAGTTTGAAGTCAGCAGGAGTAGTACGTCGTATAGAAATAACTCTTACCATAAACTACTTCTTGTATAAGTCGTAGGCCGATGACGTCATTAGTCACGTGACTTTGCTCAGAAGTTCGTTTTTGCTCACTGTGACGAAAATAATTTGTCACTGAAAAAGCAGTCATTGCCGTTTGAAACACATTGGTGTGAGGCATTTCGGACTGCCCAGGTACCGAACAAAATATAAATATTAAGGGAGCTATGTACAATTTTCAAAAAATGGGAGTCTGGGTACAAGTGCGTATCTAGCGTTGCATTAAATGTGAGGTAACAAGAAATTACATGTTGGTAGATACTTATATGTTTAGTACTTTTTAATCAATCCCATTGTTATGACGTCATCGGTCATGTGATCAGAACGAATAACATTTTTAAATTTGCTTGAAAACTTTACTAGAACCTCTCTCTTAGGATCTTTTTGAGCGAAGTTGTAGTTTTTTTTAATAGTGTTTTTTAAAATGGCCATTAGTACTATTATTATTAGTAAAAAATACAATTGAAAAGTTTGTTGGCTTCCTACTCAACGACCATTTGCATTTGAAACAAAAGAAAATTTTGCCAGAGGCTTGAGTGTATGCTCTTTAAGATAGCGTTGTCAGTTTCTTTTCATTTTAATTGCTTTTGGCGAGGATGGATTTTATTTCTTTCAGACGAAAGGAGTGGCGCCTGGGGAGAACTTCCCCTTTTCCCTCCTAGCGGATTCCCCGTGGTCCCTATTGCGGGCTCATCACAAGAGCATTTTCAAAATGGCGTCGATTGCGATCTAATGTAGTGATTTTGAGTTATATAGGATAGTTTTGTCAATGTTCTTTCTTCTTGCCGCGATCACGAGTCCCCAAACAAAGGGTATGCAATATCCTTTATTTGTATTCCCGATAAAGAAGAAATGGAATAAGGAGAAACGGTGGAAGCTTTTCGCAAACATTTCTAACAGAAACTTACAGTGACCTGAGGTAAGCGTTTCTCATTGTACTATAATTTTATTTTGAAGACTGGCTTAAGCTTATGTCTTCGGCGTTTATGTGAAGATTTATAAAAGTGCTAAAGATAGAATCGTGCTAAAACTAAGCTAACTGGAATTAAAGCCGAGCTCGGCGATAAAAAATAGATCTTGTAGATTTTGAGGCGATAGTATCACAGTAATGTCACTCAGTTCGTCGAGGCGTGTAATTGTAATTTATATTTGTCATCTGAATGTTAAGCTACTTCAAATTAATAAGAATCGCATCCTTTCATTTATATTTATACGTGAGGAAATGTTTGTCAAAATATTGACCAAGTGGTCATTTCAGGCCGCAAAGAAAAACTACATTTGCCTCTTTGGGCATGTGTGAAAAATGAGACCATTTCTTACCTTTAAATTTTTATCTTTCCACGATGTTTATTGTATTGCCAGACATAGATTTACGTTTCTTTTGCATTTTGTGGTATACAGGTAATTTGTGGGATTAATAGAATGCCTAATGTGTAAACAGGATTTACAGAATTCAGAACTGAGGACTTTCTGAATTACTGTTGAGGTAAACTATGGATTATAACTAGTTCAGGTAGTTATTAATAACTGCAGCCAATCTCAGCTATTCCCATCCTCCTCTCTACACACATTCATTACCTGAGACATTTAAGATCTACTTTTGACCAGACATTTGCCTGCTTTATAAAAAAGCTGTTTGACATTTTTAAGGCATGTATTTTCAGTTGTTGGATGGCCTTCAGTAGCATTTTAAACTACAGCTAGCAATGTAAAAAATTCAAATGAAGCCTGACATTTTTTCTGCAAAATTATGATTAATGAAAGGAAGGGTGCAAAGAAAATTGATTTCTTCCTGGCCTGACCCAGGTAGACTGGGCAAGGTGAAACCATTATATGCTTACCCAAAGTCCCATGTTTCTCTGGAAAGATCAACAACAAAAAATAAAAATCCATAAATGTCATTTGGCTATCTAGCAAGTGAAAAAAATTATTGAATCCACTAGCCCAACATGAAAGCAGTCATTTTTTTTCACACACTGAAAAAGGCCATTTAATATACAGTCTGCATGCTGTAAAAAAAGCAATTTCATCAAATAAATAGTTTTTGTTTGTTTTGTTTCTATTTACAGGTGACTTGAAGAGTGCAATGACATTCCTCTTAGTCAAAATGAACTCAAAAATACACATTGTGTTAATGTAATAAAATTGTCACATGATTGATTCCCACATGTTGCCAGTTTAAACCTGAATATACTTTAGTGACATTTATAGCTATTTATGTAATATGAACATCCCAGAACCCAATAAGGCTACATGTGAATACTGACACTTAATTACATGTAAGTTTTGAAACCATTCTGGGGTTCACGACAAAAATATTTTGTTTCAATAAAATAATGAAATTACAGAGAATTTACGAAATTATTATCGCAGACCATAAATTTACTCCAGCACAGGCTAAAGTGTCTTCAATAGTGTAATGGCAGTTTAATTATAATGTGTGGTTCCAAAAAATATCCATACCTACCCCAAGGATGGTTCTTTGGTTTGGACCCTTCCGACCCCCTGGAACTTTCAGTTTAGCTTCATACTTTCTTTTAAAAATTTGGGCTATTGCGACCTTTCTCCCCTTCGGAATTTGCATTGACCATCCTTGGGGTGAGTATGGAATTTTCTGGAACCGCACAATGTAGGCATTTGCTTATCAAAGTAAGCTGCAGATTGATACACACTAATCTATTTTTTAAACCTTTTCCCATTTACCTGTTTTCTATGGAATATATAATTTTAGTATATACACACTCAGTGATCTTGGTGTTTCAAGCAATCTGATTGGTTCGCTATCTCGGGCTAATGAGCATTATTCACTCCCTACGGAGTGAATAATGCTTGATCCAAACTGAAACAAAATGGCCGGCGTAAACTCGCGTTTCGCCGGCGTTTCTGAATCGCAAATACTAGGAAATACAAGAAGATGCTGAACCAGAAAAGACAAAAAAAGGCTAAGAAATTTGGCCTGATGGTTTTCAAAGTAAGAGAAGACTACATATTTCGCAATTTGCAGCACAATGTCCACACAACTCGAGTACTAAAACGATAAACAATTGCTTACCGTCAAGTCGCTCTTCGGCTGGCATCGGCAGAAATGAATACCGCAGATTTATCGGCAGCAACATCAAGTGTTATTCAACCAAGATCCTCCACGAATATCAGGAAAACGTCTTTGTGCAAGAAAACATCCAGTTTTCACCACAGTTCTGCACACATTCAGTATATATAAATACAATCTTCAGGTGGATCCTTCGCCAACTGCTCTTTCAATTTTCAATTCAAGTGAACTTCAAAAGCTTTGATTCAATGGTCAAAATGTTTTGCAAGCAGGTTTTTGATTCAGATTGCAGGTTTGAGTGTTGTTAAAGGACTATTTTGCTAGATTGTGACGAGGATTTTATCGAAGATTTACTAAATTTGCCATGTTTGAAGATTCTGTAAACTGTTTCGCGCATGTCGGTTAGTGCCGCTTGTATGTACGTTTTCCACGCATGAATTGAGAGGTCAATTAAATCGACTTTAAATGGTTTCCTTCTGAAAACTTTGAGATCGCTTGCTGTTGAGATCACTTCGTGTGTATATACTAAAACAATTATTCTTTGAAATCTCGGTGAATAGCGGCAGAATATTTACCGCGCCGCGCCGCGGCTCGGTGAATATTCTACCACTATTCACCTCGATTTCAAAGAATAATTGTTAAATATATTGTTTTTACCGGTTTCACTTGTAATAATAATAATAATAATAATAATTACCGAGGGTGACACTTAACAGTTGAAACTGTTAAACCATCAATATCAACCGATATCTCAAAGTGACTCCATCGTGAAACAAACGAACAAGCGTTCACCTATCTTACACACCACCATGTACAACCACATTTTTAATAACAAAGAAATTTTAGTTATTAATTGATGTGCTATAGAAAAATGAACTGCAGGTTCTCCCTTTACTTCACTTTCAATTGATCAACTTCCCATTACCTCACTTGCAGTTACTTCACTTTTTATTATCTCACTTTCATTTACGTCATACGATCCCATTGTCCAAAAGCTTAAATTTTACCAACGATGAGCGAGAAGATTAAAATGGCTCACCGATTTCTCACTTACATGCGCTTCCAGCAATCAAATTTATCACGGGTATTGTAGGCTCCTACAGAATTGCAACGTGTTTCTGTAATTGTGAAGCTGTGTTCTTGAGAAACTGAATGATATAATCCACATTAATTGTTCTTTTTGTACACAGACGCAAATGAAGATAACTGGCGTTCATGCATATCCAGATGATTACCGTCTGAAAGCAACATTCACGGTCATCAATTTGCCTGCAGATGTCTATTTATGTACATGTAAAGTAAACCTTTAGCGGTTGTTGTTGCGAACTAGAATTTTAAAATCTTAAAAGGTTTGCTTAGTTAGCTGCTGTGTATCGTGTCTTGTCACCAACCACGACTGGGGACTGGACAGAGGGAAAGCGTACAACAAGCCAAACCGGTAATTTCATTCGGTGCACTGTCGGTTGCCATGTTAACCACGATTGACGTCAGCTAAAATGCTAACCTTGCACTAAGTTCGCCTTATTTAGAAACCGCTGTAATTGATAAAAAATAAATTAAACAATGCCGTGAACTCGTGGTGTCTTTTAATTTCTGAGTCTAATATATAGATAGATAGATAGATAGATAGATAGATAGATAGATAGATAGATAGATAGATAGATAGATAGATAGATAGATAGATAGATAGATAGATAGATAGATAGATAGATAGATAGATAGATAGATAGATAAGAGGGGGGGGGGGGGGGGGGGAGAGGAGAGAAGATAGATAGATAGATAGATAGATAGATAGATAGATAGATAGATAGATAGATAGATAGATAGATAGATAGATAGATAGATAGATAGATAGATAGATAGATAGATAGATAGATAGATAGATAGATAGATAGATAGATAGATAGATAGATAAGTTAAAATATGTTATGAGACTATGTACAGTGGATTATATAATACAATAATACATAATTGAAAATTCTTTAGGAGGAGCAGAGCGGACAGCCTCTGCACCCATCATCTAATAATGCATCAAGATTGTTAAGATTTCTAATGTTCGTCTTAAAAATGCTGAGAGATGTGGCCTCTCTTATGCTCTTTGGTAATTTTGACCACAATTTGAATAGAGAGGTCTTGAAGTCGTCTATTAAGTAATGTGGGCTGTCCGGCCCTCTCGAGCAGTTGATTATAACTTGAGCTGTTATCCTTAAAAACTGCTCTGAGGCCTCTTTCTTGTATTCTTTCCAGTTTTCTTGTATCACTAGCTTTGCAAAAGTGCCACACTAAGTGACTATAGGTAACATAAGGTAAGATGGCGCATTTGAACAATGTTAATTTTGACTGTGTTGGAATTAGGTTTCTTAATCTCATTAAAACGCCAATTCTTTGACTAGCTTTTCTACAAATATGGGTTATTGACCAAGCGTGAGGTCAAGATGGCAGGATATTGGGCAAGTTCTTTTTTTGCGTGTCCATAAACACGCAAAGACGAAGTCGAGGTCCATAAACACGCAGAAAAAAGAACGAGGCCAATATCCTGCCTTCTTGACCGAACAAGCTTGGTCAATAAAGGATTTATTATATGACTTTTTTCGATTACTGAAAAGGAAGCCAGTTACATGCACTTTCAATGGCGCACGCTAAAATCATTTCATTGGTTTAAACGGTTAATGAGTGACTGTCAAATTCTTGAATGAATCGAGACCAAGTAAAACAACGCGACAACAGCGAAATTCACCTGTTTTAACCCTCAAAAGGATATTGAAATGGCTAAAATTGCAAATCAACGTTGAGTTTGAAGCCCTAAAACAAGAATGTCCATTCCATCTGGCCACCAACTTTTGATTTTTGGACGTTTTGCAGAGTATTTGCTCGCTTCTGGCGCTTTAGTGGTGCAAACCTGCCGTCACGGTGACACGAGCTGAATATTGAAATTGTGATTGTTGAAAGCATTTGGGACTTATAAATTCACGGGAAGAGTTTGAACTTTCCTACATCATTGATTTAAATGTTCGACCCGAACTTATTCGACGTGTGCGTTAGAGGCTTCGGTGAAAAGATGTTTTTAAAGCTTACAGTGCCTGGTTCGCCGTGCCGACCGCTTTCTTCTTCAAGATTTCCATCAAGATTTACACAAACGACAAGTTTGCCGAATTCTTTATTCTTCAGGTATGTCAACTGACTTCTCTCCCTTTTCCGCCGAACAAAACCGATATCATGTCTTCAAGTCTCTTTGCGTTTTAATTTTTGTATTTATAGCTGGTTGTTGTGGCAAATAAAATTCACGAAACTCGTTAGCATTTGTGGTTTAATTAGTTTGTTTTCGTTCGCTTCAAGACCTCTTTCTTTGTCATCGGACTCGCTTTCGCTAGAAACAGGCAGAAAATATTTGTGTTGTTTCGAGCGAAAGAGAGTCCGATCACAAAGAAAGAGGTCTTGAAGCGAACGAAAACAAACTAATTTCATAGCTCAAGTTTACGACGGAAAAGCTTTTTGTTGTAGCGTCGACGGAACTGAAAAGTTTTTTCGCTTGCGGGAACACAGCGGGCGATCCCGAGCGGTCAAGATGGCTCCATCTTGACCGCTCGGGTAGCCAATCAGAGCACGAGATTCGTTTCATCTTGACCGCTCACAGAGCTAGTCATATAATAATTAACAATTATCCGCCGAAGTCGAAGTGAATCTCGGCGACTATTCCCCGAGACGAAGTCGAGGGGAATATTCGCCGAGATTCACTGAGCCTGAGGCGAATAATTGTTTTAGTGTAATTTTCAGATGTGAACATCAAGAACTATAAAATAAAGAACTAAAACACGGAAACAACAAACACAAGTGCTCGCTAGAATACGTGTAAACAAGTTTAATTCGCGACTTCTGAGAAATTGTGTAAATCCTCTTGAAATAAGTCGAGTAGCTCTGATCTGAAGAGAACTGAGTAACTTTTGGTCAATTGATCTGCTACTGAGTTTCTCGTGGCCGTGTGCGATTTCCAAAACCACCGTTCTTAGCACCAATTTTAATGCCTTGAGAACCATCTCTTGAAAATATTTTCGGTTCAAAAGCCTTGGTAGCCAATTTTCAAAATTCCAACTGTTTTGAATACTCCGGACTTGACGTGATTTCTTTCGAATGAACGAAAAGTTCATTCATCAAATGCCGCCATGTTTACTTGCCTGGATGGCAAAGTTGGCGCGGCTTAGTAACCAAGCCCTGAAATGTTATATTCACCTCCAAGCGAGGTGAATATAACGTCATAAACCAGAGCTTCTTGACCAATCAGAATTTCGCATTCTTATATTCACCTCTTGAAATTAGACTAATAACCTCTTACTAACCGAGCGCGAGGGCCGTACTGGGGAATATTGGCCCGAGGTCGTGGCAGTACGGACTGAGCGCAGCGAGGTTCGTACAAAAACGACCGAGGCCAATACTCCCTAGTACGGCTCGAGCAAGCTTGGTTAATAAGTAGTTTATTATATGGCACTCGAGCCATGCTTGTTTATTTTTCTGTTAAAAAGCACTTCCGGTCACTTGCATTCAAAGGGCTTCCTCCGTAAAGTGCAGTATGATGACGCGAGCAACTTAGAAAGAACAAGCTACCACGAGTTTGAATACAAATTTGTTGATCGTGACGAAGAAGACGAATATTCACCAAACGCATTTTATTATTCTAAAGATCGGGAAAGTTCTGATGTAGAAACTGAAACAGGCATCACTGAAAGCCAGAAGGCCTCTTGGCTAACCAAACTGAGGTTTCTTGGCCATCATTCTGCGTTGAAGTTGAACGTCTCAGCTCCCCAGCGTTACTTTCGGCTTTCGTCTCTGGCTCGTAAACCGAAGTGTAAGGGTGATTTTTTTTTAAAAAAAGCACAAGACCGTTCTATGAAGTGCCCACTGAATTGGAGTCGCTTAATTCCCCGCTTCAAAAAGAGCACAGAATGTCCCACAGAATGTATTTCAGCTTTTGTCAACCATCTACTTTAGCCGATAACACAAAAACAAGCTTCGTACAAACGGACTTCATTAACTTCGCTGAGAAGATTAAAATGCCTAAAAAAGCCTTCCTTGTCTATATGGAAGTCACCAGCCTTTACCCTAACATACCACAAGAATTGAAGTAGTTATTAAAACTGATGCGAAACGTACGAAGAATTTCATCAAGGTAACCCTCCCGCACCTACCAGATTTTTAAGAGAAATGCTTAGTCTTATCCTTCAAGAAAACTCGTTCCATTTTAGTGGAAAAGATTATCTTCAAACCCATCGACTCATTGACATTACCAAGAGTTCCTTGAAAGGTAGAGACAAAATACTTTCTTAAGGCAAACAGTTTTCACCCTGCGATAAAATTCACGTCAGAAACAGAAACAGACTCGATAGCGTAAAAAGGTGACAGATTCCACAAGGAGTCTATCCTTGACGTGCGAACACATTACCAACCTAAGAGGCGTTTCAATACACAAATGTCTATTCGTGTTACCCACCAGGCATCACGAAAGGCTTTATCAGGGAGAGGCGTTAAGTCTTCCTAGAACAAATTTCTCACAACGTACGTTTGAAGAAAAATTAGGCCTTCATATTAAATCCTGGATGTCGTCCCCGCTTTAGGTGAACGCGTGCTGTTAAATCACCGCTCCACGGCCCCGGTCTTCTGACAATTTGTTAAATCCACCGTCCACCGGGGCTAACGTGCCGTTAAAAGTGCGTTAAATCCCGGCTTTGGACGCGTTAAGTCCCCCCTAAGTCCCGGGGGTTGGGGGGGGGGGTTCAATTGACTGCTGCATAATTCGGTTGAAATTCGCTTGGTGAATATTCGTTTTCTTCGTCCACGTTGTAAGCTCTGTAAAATATCAATGTGTTCGGAAGTTTCTTTGCGAAGAATGTGAGTACACGTTTTCTTTTCGCAGGTTTAGTTAGAAATTTGAATTTGCCGGCTTTCGAAAAAAATACACGGCTTGGACCGTTTTCATGGAAACGATCCGTATGGCAAAATTCCGACCAAGAAAGAACCAATCACAACGCTCGGATTTGCCTAAGACTGGCTTTGCCATATAATAACGTGATATACTTTTAGATATTTTCCCGTTACCCCCTCAATTTCCGTTTGTGGGCGTTACCAGTTGACAAAATTAAACGCCTGGGGGGTAGGGCAGACAGGAACAGCAAGCCGGACGTTCTAAACAAATTTGCAGCTCCGAAGCATGCTAACAATAACGATCATTTTTTGCGTTACGACAGTATCATTTAGCCATGGACGAGTTTGTGGTTTCTTACAGAAATGTGCGAAATAAAGCGCTCGTTCGAGAATTTGGAGTTAAGGGGTAGTTACGTTCTTTTGTCACACAGACTAGGCGTGAATGTTTCTAAACCATTTCTATTCTTTTCCTGGCAAAATAAAATGGTTGTTGTTGCTGCTGTTGCCACAACTTTCCAGAAATATCGTGCGGACAGAGTCATAGAAAAATCACCCTTTGATAAGAACTCGAGGATTTTTCGAAATTAACTCGAATGGGACACATTATGTGTGAGGTTTACAGTATGGACCTCGTCTCGGTTAATAAGAGGTATATATTTTACTACCCTATTTTAGGATCCTTCTAGTCTCCTTGACAAACATATTACTATCTTTTCAGTATCATCCTTGCAGTCTTGCAGAAATCTTGTCTAAGAACAGTCTTTTGTAGGCAAACAGTTTTCGGCGCAAACCTTTGAAGCAACCCAAGGTCTGACCTTTTTAATGTAATGTCTAACCTCTAAAGGAAAGTGCCGCTTAGCTTTATATCCCATCTTATCCCAATATTAGGTTAATAGAAGGTGGGATACAGTACCCTCGCCTCCATCCACGCGTTCAAAAATATCTTTTCCTGTTTTCCTTCATCTACAAAATATGAGGTGTGAGCAATACTGGGGAGATGTTTCTGAAACACTTCACCATCTTGATCTTTTTGGGGGGGTGGGGGGAAGGGGGTGGGGGGTGTCTAATCGGTTTTTACGAATCGTACGCTTTTATGTCCCGGGGGTGAATTTACTTTCTATGATCGTTTCGAGTTGGTGCTAGACTCCGCTAAGCCTCCAACTATTTTCCCGAACGTGAGGAGAACAGACACAAAACTAACTTGGGAGACCCTCCTTGATGAAAGAGAAGACGACGTTGAAATCTCAGTTTAATTTGTAGGCGTGGTTCAAATTCATTTAGGAACACCTCCTTGTGCAGGCTTTTTAAAGCACTCTCGTAAGTCAGAAATAATCAAATTTTCGGCTTAAACTAAAAATACCTTTAAAGGCACCGCGACATTTTCAGCTCTAGGGCTATCAAATGGTCTTTGCGAACATGCAAGCAGAGCGGTTTTCTTTGCAAGCACGAGCATTGACAAGAGTTAGCCTTGCGAGCAACGAGCACTTTTCAAAAAGCTACATGGACTAAAAACCGAGCATGCGAGCACTTGTAAAATTATGCGACCTTAATTTTGCGAGCGTTCCGAGCAGACGGCTAATTGTGCGAGCACTGCAAAATTTTAATGGCCCATTCTTGTCCCCTCACTCTGGGCATTTGAAACTGAACACCCTTAAAATTCTTTAAAATAGTACATGGTTTGAGCCCAGGAGTAGCAGTAGTTCGTATAGTGTGATCGTCCGTGTGGGATTAGTTCTGAGAAGAACTGTTGTTGGTGACTAACAACTTTTTTTAGCGCAAGTCATCTTCAGAGTCAAGTGAAAAGTTATTGTAAGTCGATGAGATTATAAGGTGTTCAAAAACTCTAGTATAGGCAAGTCCACAACGACAAACCAATGAAGAGTGCCGGGTCTTTTGAAGACCTGGATCAGTAAAAATCTTGAGATAAATCATAATACGTAAATAGCAGTAAACTGATCCTTACGGCAAGGAGAAGAGAATGAGACTAAAATAAAATAAAAACTTAAAACAATTGTAGAATATATTTGTCCGATATTTCGGTTTGCAAAACAAACCTTCCACGGGAACTAAAAGAAATAAGGTTATAAGGTACCTCTTGGATGATGCAAGGACCACTTGCACAAGCAGCAGCGAATTGAAGCCGGATCTTTGCGTAGATCAGGAAAAGCAATATTGAATAAAACGTAAAACTAATTGGAGGGTCCTGAACGGGGGGGGGGGGGGGTTATAAATCCCATTTTCCCCAGCCCAAATTTTGCCCAAAATCCAATTTCCAGCCTATTGTTTTCCCAAATTTTCAAAATCCCAGTCCCAGTTCAGTTTTTTTCTGTCTGTGTTTCCCATTCCCAGTGACCAAATCCCAGTCCCAGTGACCCAAATCCCATTTTCCCAATGAAGATTTGCCCAAATCCCAGCTACCATTTTACCCCTTCAGGACCCTCTAAATATTACCTGTGCAAGGCTGATCGGACAGCTAAAAAGACTAATTTTATTTTTGGTCCGTTGAAGCAAAAATAATCAATGACATGCCTCAAGTGATTACGCATTGTAAACTGGCGATGTTCGCTGATGATTCAAAATGCTTTAATATCATCAATAACTGACTTCGATGATATCCAACATGACCTGAATAGCTTGCAGAATTGGTCCACTGAAAATGAGATCTTTTCCAACCATCTAAAGGTGTCAACCTGAGGATAACAAGAAAAAGGCAAAGCCCCGAAAGGTCATATAGGTTAATGGGTGAGGAACTTGAAATTGTCTCTTCTGCGAAAGGCCTTGGTGTCACTGTCTCGATTGATTTGAAATGGACCGCACACATTGCTCATGTGGTTGCAAAATCTTATAGAATGCTGGGTTTTCTAAAAAAGTACTGCTCGCGTGACCTCAATAAGGAGTCTTTGAAGCTGCTTTACATCTCTCTTGTGCGTTCTAACCTATGCTATGCCTCACAACTTTGGGCACCGCAGTCTCCTACATTGATGCTGGAAGTAGAAAATATCCAAAGGAGAGCTACACGTTTTATTTGTAAGAACTCCGAACTATCATACAAGGACAGACTCTTGATCCTTAATCTCCTTCCCATCAACAACTGGCTAGAATATCTTGATATAATATTTTTCTACAAATGTTATTCTGGACTTATTGATATTAATCTAGATAACTTCGTTCAATTTTGTAGTGGGCGTTCCCGTCGGGGATCCTCTGGACTATTTCTTAAAAACAAAACTACTAAGTCATCTCTTTTCAGTAATTCCTTCTTCGTACGTATAACCAATCTATGGAACGCAATACCGATCGCAATAAGATCGGAAGTGAGGTTAGTATCCATTAAGAATAAGTTAAAATCGTACTTTTATGAAAGACTACGCTCAGTATTCCATCACGATGGCATTCGTACGTATAAATTAGTTTGTCCAAAGTGCCGCCGTGTAAATACTGTTGTACGTTGTTCTTGTTAGCTCTTTTCTTTGGAATTTTTATTTCTGTTTGGTTTCATTGTTATTTATATTGGGGTTGTAGGGAATGGGATATAGATATTTTAGGGGGATGGTTTGGTGGTGGGTCTTTTGTGAACTCACCTGCCGTAGCCCGTAGGGCGAATTTGTAAAATAAATAAAATAAATAAGCTGACTGGTCAGTTTAGCCGTTTGGGGAAATTTTAATAAACTTCGAATTCTTCCAAACTTTTTTCTCATGGTGCAACAGGCTACGTAAACACTCGTGCCATTTTCTGTTTCTTCTCCAAGTCAGCCAAGTACTGTAAATCTGTATTTTTTTGCTGAACGAGTGGAGCCTGGAATGAAATTTCTCAAAAGAGACTGGCACTAACGAAAGAGATTAACACTAGTGTGTAGAAACGCCTGGGACATTGAAGCCAAATTTCGTTTTCTCGACGTTTTCCCACCCGGCATTTTTTGACAACTGTACAATTCTACTACCAAAATGCCGTCTAAATGCCCAACATGTCCCTGCGGCAGAACTTAGAAAAAACGACAGCGAGGGCGACGCTGTAGTCAACATCTAGTAAGAAGAGTAAGAGATTAAGATAAATTTAATTTTTTTTACGAAATTCTTTTAAGAAAGAATCCCGCAATGACCGTATCTACTCAATGTGTTTATCCCGCGTTCGTTTGATTTTTAGGTGAATAGTTAATTGAAGAGTGCACCCCAAATAGAAATTCGAAAGAAACAAACGAAAACCAAACTGGTAGTTCACCGTCTCAAAAACTCGTAGAATTTAATTTTTTCGCGTTGTTGTTTTGCAGAGGATAACTGAGGCGCACGTGCAGAGCTATTGTATTGTTCACTTAATCTTTTGTTTGGTGAGAAAACTCGTTCTTGGCGACATACCAACATGTACGGCTAGTTCACACTGGAGACGTGTCGCTGCAACACGTGTCTGCAACATGTTCCCTATACATGTTTTTGCGTGTGTCATATTGTGATTTTGTCCCTGCTACATGTCCCCACTATACCCCCTGCTTCATGTCCCTTCAGTGTGAACAACACATGAATTTGTCGCTGCTACATGTCGCTGCGACATGTCCCTGCGTCGAACTTATCATAAACTTTATTCGCTCAGTTCATTCAGTTCGTTTCATGAGAAGCTCGACGTTTGGCCCAGGCCTAAGGGGCGATTTCTCCCTAGTCCAGCGGCTTAGCTCGAAATTTTAGTTGAATTGTGCACTTTTTGATACAAGCATGAAATTTGGCACATCACTGACAGTGTCCACCAACAGAAGTTTTTTCAGATATAAAGCAAATCACGAAAAAACCCCAGTTTCCATGGAAACCGTAATTTATTAAAATCAATGACATTTCGTGAAATATTTGTTTGTCCTGGTTTATGGACAAATACTATTATGTCAGGTAGTGATACCAAGCCGCACGTACAAAATTAATTTTACAATGAAATGCTGTAATTTAGACTGTTCACAGCCCTCTATATTTTTCTTCTGTTAATGAACGGCGAACGCTGGGATCGGGGAATGAATCGTGAGAGACCTGGACGCTAGCGCGAAACGAAAGACTCGAAGGGGCAGAGGGCGGGGAACGAAAAATCTTTTTCCATGCAATAATTTCCTAGTAAATTATTGGTATAAATAATATGGAAAAAAAGAAGAATTGTAAGCCCAATTTAAAGCATTCAAATATGTATTTTTGAAATAAAATCTACAATAAAAGGTGTACAACAGCGCAAGAAGAAGTACTTCGTGGGAGAGGGGCCTCTTGGCTGAAAATTTCATTGTTGTCCACTAGCTGAAAATATGAAATTGGCGTTGACACTATATCGAGAATTGATTAGTATGTGAGTGCCTGTAATCCTGCAAAATTGGTGCTTGTATCAAAAATCGCAAAATTCAGGAGCTAAGCCGCCAGATCGGGTTTCACCAGGTCTGTTACATAGGGGTGTGTTTACCAGCCGAAAAGTTATTGACGACATCAAAGCGGTAGAGGCCAAACCAAAGCAGCATTGCGTTGTTTACAAATTTACATGTGATCTGTGTGATGCAGATTTTGCTGGGTACACATCCCAACATCTCTTTCAGTGCATCGCTGAACGTAAATGTATTCTGCGATCCGTCAACACTTGAAAGGAGACCACAAGCTGCATGTATTCAATACGGGAGACCAGTTTCTAACAAAGTGCCCCACAAAGCTGGATTGTTTGATTTACGAGAACCTGTACATCATTAACATAAAAACTTAGTAAACTCTTCACATAACAATTGAATGTTTTAATAGATCTTAACTTCTCAAATATTTTCACATTATTTTTCCTATATATATCGCCTATGTAGTGTAATAAAATTATTAGTGAGTATCTTTCGCTGCAATGGCCCAGATAGAAATGGGTTCCAACTTCTAAAACTAATTAACAATTCATGACAAGAACACAACGAAAATCACTACCGTGAAGGAAGTTTGGACACGCGGTCTTTATGGGGATAAATTTTAGCGTTTTTATCCTTCGTTTTCTCCACACTCAATGATCAGTTTGAATTGAGAAGCTATATTATAAACACTCGAAAGAAATCGGGAAAATTACTCAGCTGTGCCTCGTTTTTCAACCTGATAATTTTATTGCACTATATAGGTGATATTTATAGGGAAAATAATATAAAAATATCTGAGAAGTTAAGATCTATTAAAACATTCATTGTTATGTGAAGAGTTTACTAAGGTTTTATATTCATGATGTACACCATCTCGTAAACCAAACAATCCAGCTTTGTGGAGCACTTTGTTAGAAACTGGTCTCCCGTATTGAATACATGCAGCTTGTGGTCTCCTTTCAAGTGCTGACCGATCGCAGAATGCATTTACGTTTTTTTCTTGGCCTCTTGCTTTCATGTCGTCAATAATTTTTCGGCTGGTAAACACATTCCGGGGTTAGATCACTTCCAATTTTCTAGCTAAGATCGCTAAGATTTTCGTACAGCGTCAGCCGATCTCTGATCTTTAAAGGACAATACAGTTCTAGTGAGCTTGTGTTGCTGGATTTCGCGCTGTGGTTTCGCTTGATCTTGAAGAAAAGAGACGATGTGTACGAATTAACCTTGTTTTTTTGGAGTGAGTGTTTGTACTTGTTATCGACATGATTTTGATAGTGCAGTAAGAGGCCTTTGTTTTTTGCTTTTCTATGGACGCATGTTACTAGATGGTTTCCTTTCATTTCAATTTCATTTCCAATAAAGCGTAGTTTATTGTTAGTTGCCGTTCCCATCGTGAAGCTGATTTGTGGGTGGGCTTTATGCAACGTTGTGAAAAAAAACCTCAATAACTGAACAACATCATCTTGCCATGGGTGATGTTAAAATGATGGGTTCCGTTAAACTAATTCCCAGTAAAGGCTTTGTTGGCAAGAATCTGGATAGTTTCTTCCGTGGGGACACTTGTGAGTAATGCAGACACATCGTACGATACAAAAGCATCATTCTCGTTGACCTGAAGCTGTTGGATTTCACGAGCACGAGCGAACTCAAAGATGTCATGGATTGTATATTTGTTAGTTGAGAAGGGCTTCAATTTCTCATCTAGCCATTTTGCTTGGGAGTATTTGTAGGTGCCTGCTTGGATAGAATTGGTCGCATGGCCAGATGCTTTTCGCGTGTTTTAGGCAGTCCATTGCGATGGGCTAATCTGGTTCCTTTCGGACACAGTTATTCAGCGATGTGTTTGGGAAGAATTCCTCCGACTGGCTATTGAGTCAAGATGCAGAATTCTCCTGGTTTAACGAAACCCATCATTTAAACATCACCCAAGATTATCTTGTTGAGTTATTTAGGGTTGCTTCAAAACATCAACTCTTCCAGTTCAATGGACATCTTTATGAACAAATCGACTGAGTTGCGATCGATTCGCCCTAGGTTCCACTCATGGCGAAAGTTTTTATGTATTCTATCAAGGAGAAGCTGTAAAACGAAAACAAATTGCCCTCCTTCTACAGAAGATACGTTGATGACACCTTGGCCACTCACAGCATGAAAATTGGGATTTACATTAAATTAAAGGTGGTTAAATCTGGTGTAAAGTCGGTTATCCAACTTTACTCCATCAATTAAATGTTGTTAAAGGTGGTTAAACCGACCTTTACACTACCGTGTGTAAATGTGATTTAAAGTTGTTGTAAAGAAGCCCCATTACCCTGCCTTTAAACTTGAGTTTAAAGCTGGGATAAAGGTCAAAATATATAAAGTCAGCGTATAGCTGAATGAATTCGAAATTTACGCCATCTTTATTTGAGCTTTACACCACGGTAAAGTTATATTTTCATGCTGTGACTCTACCCGACCTTCCGTCTGCCGAAGCCTTTTTAACAACGTTAAATGAAACCCACCCTTCAATCAGCTTCACGATAGAAACATCAACTACAGTGGAACCTCGATTCAACGAAACGTCAAGGAACTGTGAAATTTGTTCGTTGTATCGAGAGTTCGTTACATCGAAAACCTCGATTTAACAAATTTTCGGGAAAACAACCAAAATATTCGTTTTATAGAGGTATAGTTAATAATTAATTTTCAATGGTGTTAGGTGACACTCAAGGCCCAGCATTTCCGCGAAGTTATTGTCTCAGTACAGATCTGTACATAAAAACTGAAAACTGAACAGGTAAACAAAACTACTTAAAACTACACCTAAATTGAGACGCTAATAATAGATAGCCTACGTAGCTGGCGGTTTTATTGGGTAGCGGCGAAGCTGCCGCCGCTCTT
The DNA here is from genome assembly GCF_052425735.1 of Oculina patagonica. Taxonomy (NCBI): domain Eukaryota; kingdom Metazoa; phylum Cnidaria; class Anthozoa; order Scleractinia; family Oculinidae; genus Oculina; species Oculina patagonica. Next base: position 9,675,111 of record NC_135769.1, on the reverse strand, counting down.
TGTCGCGGCTTCGCCGCTTGCTTGTGTGCGCTTTAAACCCCAATAAAACCGCCAGCTACGCAGGCTAATAAAAGATTACTTCTTGCGCTCCTAGGTGTCGCGTGGTTAAATAAAGTATTGTTGTTTTTGTTATTGTTGACGATTTTCTTGTCATCAGTAAAGATGCGTCCTCCATTCAAGAAATTCTCAAAATGAACATGGTAACAAAACGCTTCAGATTGAACAATAGATTCCAACTATTTATTCCTTTTTTCCACAAGAAGCCTTCAAAGATAAAGAAATTAATAGAACTCACAAGAGAAAAAGAGGAGAAAGTCGATTTAGCAGCATTACGTTGTTTACAAATTTACATGTGATCTGTGTGAAGCAGATTTTGCTGGGTACACATCCCGACATCTCTTTCAGTGCATCGCTGAACGTAAATGTATTCTGCGATCGGTCAACATTTGAAAGGAGACCACAAGCTGCATGTATTCAATACGGGAGACCAGTTTCTAACAAGATCCTGTACATCATTAACATAAAACCTTAGTAAACTCTTCACATAACAATTGAATGTTTTAATAGATCTTAACTTCTCAAATATTTTCACATTATTTTTCCTATATATATCGCCTATGTAGTGTAATAAAATTATTAGTGAGTATCTTTCGCTGCAATGGCCCAGATGGAAATGGATTCCAACTTCTAAAACTAATTAACAATTCATGACAAGAACACAACGAAAATCACTACCGTGAAGGAAGTTTGGACACGCGGTCTTTATTGGGATAGATTTTAGCGTTTTTAATCCTGCGTTTCCTCCACACTCAATGATCAGTTTGAATTGAGAAGCTATATTAGCGGAGCGAGCGGGGCCCCATACCCATAGAAAATCCACAGAAATAGGAAAACCATGAACTTGAGTTTACATGGTCATCATGGCTAGCGGCATGGCTCGCGAGCGCGTCAGTACGTACATCTCCCACTTCAGAAATAGATACGGGAAATAAATAGATAGGGAAAATAATATAAAAATATTTGAGAAGTTAAGATCTATCAAAACATTCAATTCATGATGTGAAGAGTTTACTTAGGCTTTATATTCATGATGTACAGGATCTCGTCAATCAAACAATCCAGCTTTGTGGGGCACTTTGTTAGAAACTGGTCTCCCGTATTGAATACATGCAGCTTGAGGTCTCCTTTCAAGTTTTGACCGATCGCAGAATACATTTAAAAAAAAATTATTGACGACATCAAAGCGGTAGAGGCCAATCCTTCCCTTATTAATAAGCATTGCGTTGTTTACAAATGTACATGTGATCTGTGTGATGAAGATTTCTCTTTCAGTGCATTGCTGAACATGAATGTATTCTGCGATCGGTCAACATTTGAAAGGAGACCACAAGCTGCATGTATTCAATATGGGAGACCAGTTTCTTACGAAATGCCACACAAAGCTGGATTGTTTGGTTTACGAGATGCTGTACATCATGAATATAAAACCATAGTAAACTCTTCACATAACAATTGAAAGTTTTAATAGATCTTAACTTCTCAAATATTTTTATATTATTTTCCCTATATATATCACCTATATAGTGCAATAAAATTATCAGGTTGAAAAGCGAGGCACAGCTGAGTTATTTTCCCAATTTCTTTCGAGTGTTAATAATATAGCTTCTCAATTCAAACTGATCATAGAGTGTGGAGAAAACGAAGGATTAAAAACGCTAAGATCTATCCCCATAAAGACCGCGTGTCCAAACTTCCTTCACGGTAGTGATTTCCCTTGTGTTCTTGTCATGAAATGTTAATTAGTTTTAGAAGTTGGAATCCATTTCCATTTGTTGTTTTGGCTTTTTATGTTGATACTGAAAATAGGCGAGATTGGCTCTAATCTTTGAGTTTTTCGTACTCCCCCTTTGGTTAGTACCCGTAGAAAAAGCACTAGACATAACCAAAAAAGGAATCTTAATTTGATTATTCACTCGTCAGTAACCTCAATGAAGTAATCTTTAGAGGAGCCTATCCGCTCCTTGCACGAAAAAATGCACTAAGGTAAGAATTTCAAATGAAGGTTTTATTCTTTAGCGACAAGATAGCATTTTTCACATCAACTTGCTATTCACTTCAAGACATCAGAAGCATCGCCAAACGAAAGGAATATTGGCAAAGGTAACGAATCTTTCTTTTCTTTTAAAACGTTTCACAAGAGTTTAATGTAAAAGGGTTCATGCATGTTATTTTTCAAATTTGTTTAATTTGTCTTATGCGACTGAATTGACCAGGAGCTGAATTCGTAGGGTGGTTTTCGCATTCAAATAAAGATTGTTTCCCCAAAACCTATAATTGGACCATTTGACGGAATGATCTTTTAGAAAAAAAAATGTGGTTAACTTTTGAATTTGCGTAGACTAAATAATTTTATTAGACCATTGCTTTCAGGTTTAAAAGTTTTCAAAAGAAAATATTTTTTGTGATTTTTTTTCATTTATTTTGATTTAACTTTCAATCAGACAACCATTACTTTGTGGAGGAAATACGAGAAAAATCCGGAGGCAACGGAGTATTGGCAACCGACTCTGTAAAGGCGACTTAACTAACTGAAAGTTAAATGTTTAACAGTTATTGGACGAGGTTGAGCAAAATATCGTGATTTGTCAGTGTCGAGTAGATCAATTATTTGCCGAAGCCGAAGGCTGAGGCAAATAATTGATGTGCGAGACACTGACAAATCACGATATTTTGCGAGAACCGAGTTCAATAATTGTTTTATCATTCGATCACTAAATTTGTTTCGCACAAAGTAGTGCTTCGGGAACTGCGTGGAAACCGCACTAGTTCTTGCTGAATTAATGCAGACGATAGCGTAACTTCGCCTTCGATAATACGAGCTGGTCTTCATCCAATTGCTGAAATACAATAAGAGGAAATTCCATTGCCTTCTTTGTAGTTTCGCTGTTTTTTGGGGCCTAGTAGACAAATCCAACCGCTCTTCTTTCCCTCTGGAAAACGAGCTGCCATTTTTCTCGGAAGTGGACACAACTACGCATGAGCAGAATATTATTTGTAGCAAAATCACTGTCAGACGCTAATGCGCACGAGCAGGCCATTATTTGTAGGCAGTTATTTGTAGATCGCGTGGTGGGCTCTCGGCCAATGAAAAGGAAGAAAAAATTGCATCGAATGATAATTTAATTTATTACGAACTAATAAACTAAAACAGAGGGATTGAAATGGTAGGAGTATTTGGGACACTTTAAAAGCTACATCTAAAGGAATCAAAGGGGCTCTAAGAGCCATCTCGTTAATACAAAAGCACACGGGGCTGAGTTTAGATTTCTTTGATGTCAGCGTGAATTTGAAAAAGTATTATTGAATCATTTATGTCGAACAGTATAATCAAATTATGAACGTCTTATCGGCTTTATTTGGGCTGTGTTTTTTAGCTGATTATATCGTAATACATGGGGAACATGTATTACATGATAGCATGTGGGCTTTTTAGTACAAGAAGCGGATAGGTTCTTTACTACTTAACCTGTCTTATCCTAGTGACCTTTAGCATATGGGCTTTTTCGTTCAAGTAGCGGATAGGTTCTTCACTTTAAGTTTAAGAGATGCGTGCAAACCGATGTGAAAATTCAAATCTAGATCCCCTTTATGGTTATTTCTACGATTGCGGGTACAAGTCTAAAATCGATGTGGGAAAAGTTATATGCTAATCATTCTCTTTTTCTATTCAGTAAGGTATCAGAATTAAATCACGCTTCCTTGTTTAACTAATGTATTTCCGATACCGTAAAACCTACACTAATAATTTTAATTCTTTAACAGTTCTTAGACAAACAAAAAGTAAACAAACATCAGTGTTGTATTTATAATGTGCTTGAATTGTCGATGTTAACCAATCTTACTTGAAAATTATAAATCTGCACGACCCTCAATGTCTCTGAGTTTCTTAAGATCAAAATAAGATCTCGTCATTTTGAAGAACAGGGCGAACGATGGAACGATCAGTTAAGCAATCTGTGGTTATCGTTTTCTTTAACTGCGACTGCATTTTTTATAGTTGAAATCCTAAAGTGTGACTATTCAAATGAAAGCTATTCAGCAGTACTTTAGTTCTTGTGGTACTGTTTATTATGCTGTACTAGGTGATTCTAACTGTTGAGTCGGTGGATCAGGAAATCCTAAAGACTGGCTATTCAAATGAAAGCTAATGAGCATTACTTTCCTTTTGTACTGTTGTATATTATTGTGCTGTACAAGGTAGTTTTAACTTTTGATTCCGTGAATGAAATCCTAAAGTGGGACCATTCAAATGAAAGCTAACTGGTAACTGGCTCTATAACGGCGACTTAATTTACTGTTGATCCGATAAGTCAAAATCGATCAATCAACAAAAAACCAAAAATCAATAAAATAATTGAGATCATACTGACTTTGTACTCATTAACATTACTTCAACAGCTAGGACAATGCAAATCCTATTACTGTTACCCGTCTTGTTAGTTTTCGGCGCTGCTCACGGAGCAAGTAAGTATTTAGATTTGTTATTTGTCCTTGAACTAGTCTACGATGAAAAGAACACCTTTCTGACCTTCCATAAGTTACCCGAGGGGTCCGCAAAGATGGAGTGCATACTAGTTACAGTCAAACCGGTGTTTTTGAGAGCTAACAATCCCTTAAACATATTACATGCAAAAAGCTAAAAAGTCTAAAAACTGGTATAGTGCTAAGTTTAACAAACTCTTTTTACTTTTGAAGTCAATTTGTATTTAGTGCGATGCCTTCTGGACATGAACTTGTAAGCTAATGAAATATAGTGTAAAAAATGACGTCAGCAATGATTAGCCTTTTGTGTTACACATATTTTCTTCTAACTTACAGACTACCGTGTGACGGTGAAAACCTGGAATGCAGATTTTGCTGGCACGGATGCAAATGTATGGATCAAAATACAAGGCTCAAATGGTGAAACAGGTGGTTTACGTTTAGATAATCCAAATCATGATGACTTTGAAGTTGGCAGGTAAGTACACAGACGGATTAGTGCTTAATTCAACAACCAATGTTTAACTTATCTGGAATTTAAACGGTCGCATCAGTTTTCATGCGTTTACACCTCCCGCCCACACCGGAACGATAAAACGGTCACCCTAAACGGATATTTTCAAAAACGCCGTTTATCCATTTACGTGTGGACAGCGTAAACTTTAGGTTATTACATTTAGCGTAAAAGTATGTTACATTTATGGTTAGGTGAGTTATTACATTTAGCGTTGTTTTTTTGTTATAATTACGGTCAGTATTACATTTAGCGTCAGTTTTTATTACATTTACGGTGGGTATTACATTTAGCATTGTTATTACATTTAGCGGTGGTACAAATGGGCAATCTTGAAATCTCGCAACAAACAAATTTCAGGTTGATCGTTGAAATCTTCAAAGTTTGATTCATTTAAAGAGTTCACACTGGGAAATAAACATGTGAAGCAACGGTGACCACAACGGTAAAAAACAAGAGAAATAATCGCAAACACTGCTCTTCTGTTCTGCTTTTTTATTTAGTTATTGAAAAACACGCCAAAAAATAAGTGAATTAAACCTTTCAAACCTCTTGTACACGGTTAGCCGGGTAACTCGGTTAGCCGGGGCACCCATTTTCCATGTAAACAGGCCCTAAATAACTTCACCCAAATTGAAAAGCCTGAGCATATTTATCGCCTGGTTATCGGAGCAGGTTTTTACTGTGGAGGTCTCGTTTTACCTGAGAACAAAAGTTAAGCAACCACTTGTAAACACATGCGCAAATGTTTGGTTGTTTGTTATTTATTGTAGTGAGGACACGTTTACGGTGACAGGCAGAGACGTAGGAACAGTGACAGGGATATATTTAAAACGCGATGAAACTGGCGGAAATGACGGATGGCTCCCCTACTTTGTAAGCAGTTACTGCATAGCATAGCATTATTTGTTTAACGTCATATATTGCGTATGTACATAAATTTTGTGATAATTGTCAAATTTTTACTCTTCAATTTACCGTTCCGCTCCCACCTAAACGTTTTTGTGCTGCTTACAAAAAGTAACGCCGCACTAAGCCGGCATCTGTGGTATCAGTCACATTTCCATATGGCTTTTAATGGGAAACACCAAGACGTAAGATGACTAAAAGTCGTTCAGTTCAGGTCATGATCAAAATCTACTTTTGTAGCCTCGAAATGAGAAGGAAATGTTCTAGCACTAAATTGCAAAGATATGGACATAACAAGTTGTTTTACATGGCGACAATGTCTAAAGCTGCGTTCACATTAGGCCGAAACATGATTAGTCTCATCACGAATGAAACATGTTTCGTTGTGAAAAGTGTTCACATCAGGCAGTGCATTGCGCGAATCATGATTGAAACATGATCAGACTAAACAAGTTAAAAATGGCGGACATGCGGTGAGGAGGCGAGTGCCCAACAGCTTCAAATTTGGGAATTCTATGTGACCAAATGTTTATTTAAAATATAGGCTAATAAAGCGATACAATATGAATTATCGGTGATGGATAGAAAGCAGAATATTTGGCAGAATATCGCCACGAAAGTTTACGACGGCGGCCACAAGCGCGCAGCATTGCAGCATTGCAATGCAAAAACAAACTTCACAAAATAAAAATCCTCTGTTACCGTCTGATAGCGCAAAATCTGACAATACTGTCTTCTTGCTAAACGCTTGAAAGCCCTGCTTCATCGAAGGGCTTGAAAACAGACAGAGAGGCAAAGATTTTATGGAAGCTTTATTGTATTTCGAGCTATATTTTTACGGTTAAATAAGTGTAGACATTTATGCAAGAACCGTGAAACCGCATAAATTACACACCAGGCATGAAACGTGTTTGAAACTTACACCTAATGTGAACAATGCAATAACAAGCATGTTTAGGTGAAACATGTTTATTCTGAACATGTTTCGGGTTAAATGTGAACGCAGTTTAAGTCTTTTAACAGTTGATTGACGATCGGCCACATGCCGCCGGGTATAAAAATCAGAGAGCTTTGGAATAGAATAGGCTATCAGTTACTTGGCATGGAAAATGATTAGTTTTGAATAGGAATTGAAACTCGGAAGTGAAAGAGCCTTAAATAAACGGAAATACAAATCATCACAGCAACTTTGTTGACAGTTGGTTTTCTCTTGATTGTTGTAGATAATCCAGGATCAGACATGTAACCTTCTATCTGTCGCCCTTTTATTCGAAGCGAAAGTTTGCTCCAAGGGTGCACGATCGTAGGTTACTCTAGAATGTTGTGTAAAGATAAATAAAACGAGTTTCTTAATTGGTAGGTTTCAGTACAGAAGAATGGTGGACAAAGATTTTTACGCTATTATAATGAATGGTTACCAGCAAATCAGTGGGTTCAAATACGGAAGACTAATCCCGATCCAGTGCCGTGGCCGGGGTAAGAAGAACATACAGGTGTTTTTATGCCTCAAATAGTCGTGTTTTGCAAAGGAGTTTTTTTTTTCTGAAGAAGACTAGCAGTAAACGCAGTCGAAACGTCGCGATAATAATAATAATAATAATAATAATAATAATAATAATAATAATAATAATAATAACTTTATTTAACGAGGGTGACACTTTACAGTTGAAACTGATAAACCATCAATATCAATCAACATCTCAAAGTGACTCCATCGTGAGACAAACGAACAAGCGTTTACCTATCTTACAAACCACGATGAACAACCACATTTTTAATAGCAAAGAGTTTTTAATTATTAATTGAGATGTTATAGAAAAATGAACTGCAGGTTCTCCCATTACTTCACTTTCAATTACTCAACTTCCCATTACCTCACTTGCAACTACTTCACTTTTTATTACCTCGCTTTCATTTATGTCATACGATCCCATTGTCTAACGCTTAAATTTGAAGATTAAAATGGTTCACCAATTACCCGCTCACATGCGCTTCCAGCAATCAAATTTATCACGGGTATTGTAGGCTCCTACAGAATTGCAACGTGTTTCTGTAATTGTGAAGCTGTGTACTTGAGAAACTGAATGATATAATCCACATTAATTGTTCTTTTTGTACACAGACGCAAATGAAGATAACTGGCGTTCATGCATATCCAAGTGATTACCGTCTGAAAGCAACATTCACGGTCATTAATTTGCCTGAAGATGTCTATTTATGTACATGTAAAGTAAACCTTTAGCGGTTGTTGTTACGAACTATAATAAAATCTAAAAAGGTTTGCTTAGTTAGCTGCTGTGTATCGTGCTATTGTCACCAACCACGACTGGGGACTGGACAGAAAGAAAGCGTACAACAAGGCAACCGAGTAATTTCATTCGGTGCACTGTCGGTTGCCATGTTAACCACGATTGACGTTGCGCTAAGTTCGCCTTATTTAGAAACCGCTGTAATTGATAAAAATAAATTAAGAGTGTGTCCATGAGAGAACAGGGCAGAAACAGGCAGCAGGTGATACAGCTCAAATCACCGATTTCGCCCAAACTTAGCATAAGTTGGGTATGGTGAGCTATTTGCTGTGGCAAAACATGAGCTCAAAATATTTTATTCCCTTCAAGTTATGGCACCTTTTGAAAAATTGGCCATTTTTCACTAGTTTATGCATATTTAATTAATCAAACTTTGATTGACCAGTTCCACAAGAAAAAAAGACAATAAAATTCACTGCATTATGATTCTGTGGTTATTAGGCTTTAAGTACAATAACTTACTTCAACCGTCCGATTTGATTTCTTCTCCTCAAACGATCTTTTGGAAGGTACACATTTCGTACTGTTGGAAATAGCCTTCAATTAGTGCCAAATATCTCCCATGAGCAACAACTTATATACATTATTCTTACATGGGTGATGAAATCCATCATTAAACTTCACAAAAATGGCACAAAATGTTTGGGGACGTCAATATTTTATTCGTACTGAGGAACTAAACACAAGTGACGTAACGATTTCTTGGTATTTCATCAAAATTCACCGAAACACAGAAGCCATTTATGTGCCTCTATTTGGCACAAAATCGGTACAAAATAGCCAATCAAGCATAAATCTATCGGCAATGTCGTGATAGCAAATGTAAATATAGCAGCGAAAGATTTTGTTCACAAGCTTGCTCAATCCAACATTCAGGCACATCAAAGTTAAGAAACAAGAAAGTAATGCTACATATATACATGCCACTTATCGACAATAAGATGCTTTCTTCTGAAGATTTTGTTCTTCCTTGCTGTACTTCGATTCTTCGATTGGTCTCAATTGACATGTACTGTTGCTTTGAGGCGCACTGAACTTAGCCAATCCATCGTGGTTCATCCTTCGTGAAAGGTATAAAAAGGTTGTCAATAAAGTCATTCAAAGAGCTGTTTAAAGTTCACGGAAGGACACTTCTCTCAGCCAGTTTGCATGAAATAAATTTCACTGGAAAATAAACAGCCGCCATCTTGAATTTATAGCTTTGAGCCTGCCGTTTCAGTCAGCGGTACGGCCGTTCACTTGGCATCACGCGTGACCACACGCGTGTTCATTTGCTTTTCATTTGCTTTTGTTCATTTGCGTTTTCGTCAGAGAAAGTAGGATGCGCTTGTGATGAAAATGAGAATATTTTCAAATTGTCTTAGGATAAAAATTTCCACCACTACAGCTTGATGTGTGTACCGCAATGTGATGCTGAACGAACTCTAGGGTGCTTACCATTTGTTGGAGAGAACCGGTTGGAATGACAACTGACAAAATTCTTTCCAAAATTAGCAAACTACCGTAAAAGTCCGGTTATAAGACCCCCGCTTATACCCCGCCCCCCGGTTATAGGCCCATCTACCTGGAAACAAAAAATTACATCCGATTATAAGCCCCCCGGATACGCGGATATAAGCCCCCCTCTGCCGGATGACAGTACTGAACAGGGCTAAATGTTACTTTATTATGCGTTTTTTACTAAAAAAACGTATTTCAATCAACACTCCCGTGGCCCGTTTCGGAACGTTTTTTTTATTCAGCTTTTAACCCCTTCCGGATATAAGCCCCTCCGCTTATATGCCCACTCAAAAACCCTTATGAAGTTGTATAAGCTCAGGGCTTATAACCGGAATTTTACGGTAACCGAAATAGATGTCGCTTACCATTTGTAGCTCAGGAGAAGCCACGAGCCAAGCGGCCCACACTGCCGGAGCCTATCCCGGTTTCCGTAGCATTAAGCGGCTAGGAATATTTCTACTCTCCCTGAATGGGATGCTAGTCCATTGCAGGGTTCCCCCCCCCCCCCCTCAGCATTATGTCGCCGGTACCTATTTATACACCTGGGTGGAGAGAGGCGCTATGAGAGTAAAGTGTCTTGCCCAAGAACACAAGCTCAGTTTCCTGTTATTTATTTCTGTTGGTGGGAGACCTGATGCATGGGAGACTCGAACTGGGAAACCTTGCAAATGGGTAAATAGATTTTGTATGACAATTATCCACTGGGTAGCGACTTATCTGGTGAATAGGGTTATCCGCGGTGTCACATCTCGCTTCCCTGGAAACATGCATGAACAAAAAAACGGATGCCCTGGGTATTCCCGGAGGGGATGTTAAAGTCTCGATATGATGGGTTATTAGTTCGTAAAGCAACAAAGGGGAGTGGGGGAAAAATAAAGTACAGGGGGGGGGAGCTCCATGAAAGCTTTTGCGCTACGTCTGTTTTTCGTTTGCACTTTTTGTCAAAATTAAAATTTTTCAATCATGGGTCATGTTTCCTACAGTCGGACAATTACCTGTATAACTTATTGGTACTTAATTTCCCGATTTGGGCGAGACTATAATTATTTTGCGGGGTTTGAACTTTTCGATACTTTCGCGATTTCAATAGGCAAATATGAGAAATTGTTTTGTGAATTAAATTTTCCATTTGGGTATTAAATTTCGCGTTTTTCAATTGCGCGCGGATTTTTATTCGCGGGTCTTTAATTTCGAGCCTTTTTTACAATTGCGAAGGCCGAAATCAACGACGCTCGACCTCTGCGATACCAGTGCAGCACTCTTACCAATTGAGCTAACAAGCCAGCTGGGAACTGGTCTTTAAATTAGTTCGTAATATACCCGGGAAAGATGAAGATGAAATAATGAATATATGAAATCATATATTTGAACTGCGGATGAAGAATAAATAAAGAGAAGATCCTCGCAGTTATGAACTCAACTTAAGCAGTTGTGAAAAAAAAGCCTGAAAAAATCAGGCTTGCCGGGACTCGAACCCTGACCCTCTAACCAATTGAGCTCACAGGCCAACTGAGAGCTGGTCTTTAAATTAGTTCGTAATATACCAGGGAAAGATGAAGATGAAATAATGAATATATGAAATCATATATTTGAATTGCGGATGAAGAATAAATAAAGTAAATTTTTTCCAGAAAGGGCTCCAAAAATGCCAATATTATTTTGTTTAGTATATCAAGAAGTTTTCGGACATTTCCGACAATTCCCGATCATTTCAGGAGTTTTTCGAATACTACCGAAGATTCCAGGAGACTGACGAAGATTTCCGAGGACTATCGAAGATGACCTAACACTACCGAAGATTTCCGAGGAAAGCAGATAGCACAGGCTCAAAGTTCATGAGTGATTTTAAGACTGGCTTTGTCACGAGAAAACCTCCGGAAACATTAAATAATTGGCCAATTTAACAGCAAACAACGAATAATACTAAACACTAAACCCCATTCAGACCCTCTTGCAATGTTGGCATTCAGGAGAAACAATTTTTTCCCCATAAAAGCCCTTTTCTAAAACAAAACTGCAGTAATGACGTTTATCGGTAAATGGAGAGCTTTGTGGGATCCTGAAAAAGAGAGTGGGTACAAATTCAGTCTGCTAGCTGCCAAAGTCTAATATAATATAAGACGATTTGAACAGAAGGAATAGATGTACACAGGCCAGGCTAACAACCTGACAACCGCCATTTCGTCCAATGTCCACATTCGCCCCCTCTCCCACCTAACAGTTTCTTTTTTACCATCTAGAATAAGGGTGGCCACGTGTCGTGCGCGGTTTTAAGCTCTAAGAGCTTCTTGTTTAGTTATCAAATTGTCAAGGAATGGCACGCTCTTATTCTGTTTCCACTATCGATCGTAGTTGATTTTAACAGCAAAACCATTTAAAGTTAAAGATATGAACATAAGCGGTACAGGGGCCAAACCTTCCGTTAATTTAATTAGACTTTAAAGACATCACAGCGATCTAAGAGAAAAACAAAAGTATCATGTAACATCCGTCACTTCCTTTCCTTTGATTTGTTCTCCATCGTTTGAACTAACTTCCGTATTATTTTTGTAAAACCTCTGCCTGAGAGGGGCTTCGTGTGGAAGCGAAAAACTCTTTAGTGTTCGAACACGCTTTCGTGACGGTTCCGACATTTCTTGAAAGAAAACGTGACTCTCGGCTTCATGCTTGAGTGAACGTGTGACGTGTTCACCAAACCGTGGCGAGAGCATGGCCTTGCGCACGGCATGCTTTAGCGACAATTTCGGGGAAAAAGCCGCAATTTTTTAGCGACAGTTTCGGGGGGCCGAGTGCCACAATTTCGAACATTTAGCATGCTTTGTAATTCATAATTTGTGCTCTGCTTGTACACTGTTCTGACAATTGGTAATTTTTTAGGTCTTTTTCTAAATGCTGAAGGGTACAAGGCAATGCGGAAGAATTGTTGTAGAATCCGTGGCGTTTATAACTTAATGCGGTCTAAGAGAAAAACAAAAGTATCAAGTTACATACCTTTGCACGAAAAGTACAAATGTCACGTTTGCTGCTTATACAGTCGAAGCTCTCTAAACGGACACTCTCGTAAGCGGACAGCTCTGCTTACGGCCGCCTTGTTTGAAACCCCGTTTTAACTCCCATACAAACTCTGTATTTTTACATTCTCGTAAGCGGACATTCCCGTAAGCGGCCGTAAGACTTTTTCTTTGTTTTTAAGCTCCCGTAAGCGGACACCCAATAGAAAATCCTATTAACAACCTCTGTATCTTGTTTTTATCAATCCACTTCACATCGCTGTTCGTCACAATGATTTTAGAGTGGCTAGTGGTGATAATAATAATAATAATTTAATAATTTATATAGCGCTTTTTACATGTACTGATCAAAAGCGCTTTACAGGAATTTAATTAAAAACAATAAAAAGTATGCATATACATAAAACAACTAAAACCTAAAGGTAAAATACAGGACCATATTTCAGTGTTTGTTTTGTTGTCATCCACGTCCGTCCAGTTATTGCTAGCTGGGTAAGCTCCCGTAAGCGGCCATCTATCCCCTACACCTCTGGTGGCCGCTTACGAGAAGCATTCTCGTAAGCGGCCAGCTCCAGTTACGGACACTTTTTTCGCGTCCCGAGGGTGTCCGCTTACGAGAGCTTCGACTGTATAGTCTTTTTGAAATCCAGTTAGCGAAAGTTGACATAAAAACAACGGTTCAAATGATTGAAAACTTCCTTGACTAAAAAATCGTGCTTTAGTGTCAACTAGTCGCCCCCGTGATTTAGTTGTCACGTTTTGTCTTTAAGAGCGAATTTTTTTGTAGACCGCGTGAAATCAAAAAAATGCGGTACAAACTTCTAAAGTCATCTACCTTCATTTTTGGCTCAAAGATACCTTATGGTAAGTCGATAAACGTGGTGTATTTTTTTCGTTTAAATCTATTTTAATTTTCGAGAAAATATTCAGACACTGTAACGAGTGCCCGGCGACATAAAATGGCCGAAACGAGAGCGACGAACATGGTCACAAGAACTAAGCTCATCAAAAGCGTAAATTGAAGATGACCTTTCTCAAGTTTGTATATTTGTACAGGAGGCATTGACGAATGTTATGAGTCTAAAATAAGGATAATCAACTGAACTATGAAATCCAGGCAGGCGTTTAAAAATCGCCATTTTCTCATTGTTTACAGATTTCATTTCGGAGGCGTTTTTCACGAAGCACTTTTCCTATGCGGTATAACTCGGATTCACCTGAAACTTTGGCTTAGATAAGTAGAAATGATGTACTTTTTAAGTATATAAAAATTTGCTTTGGGCTTTTGATTTTATTCAAGAAATAGACCGTCCTACTTCGAAGAAATCGCTCGACAGTGACTTATGTAAACAAAGCAAATAATCGAATTACGCAGTACACATTCTCTTAATATAGCCAAAATTCGAATACAATCTTATCATTTAGCTACACACGAGTTTGTTTATTAATATTTTACTCTTACCTTGCAAAAGCAGTGGTAAAACATTGTTTTTTCCCCATTCCTGACATTCTTTTGTCGGCAATTAATTGCACGGGCAAGCGGCTATGTTGCTTATGATACAATCAGTCGCTATTAGCAAAGGCCCTCGTAAACATGGTATTTCTTGACAATTTTAACCACATTTCAGGTTCCATACAGCCACTCGTACAAGGGACTTGATAACACGATGAACAGATTCACTTAACGACGTTTTAAGCCTCAAATGAGATGTTGTGAAATTCAAAGAACGGTTACATGTCATTGCTCGTGAACCTTCGTATTTGTCACGCAATGAGTCACGAACTCCCGGGGGATGGGTGGGTACTGTACAGGGGGCTCCCTACAAAGTCTGCATTTTTTCAACTGCCATTTAGATACAGTCGACTCCCGATAACTCGAATTCACGTTTTAAAAGTTTTCTCATGCTCTCTTGTTCGTCCACATGTGCAACCTCTCACTCGGTCATAAAAAAGCCGCTTTTTGAACTCCATTTTCCCTTTGATTTATTCAATACAAAAAAATCAAGATGTAAAGACTTGAAAAAAGCACTGCATCTAGCACCAACGGTACGGTAAATTGAACAGGCTTTTTATTCCTGTTAAAATTATTATACTATTATACGGAACCCCATCTGGGCGTGGTAAAAGCTTTTCAATTTGACCCCGGAGCCGGATACCATTTCTATGTCTTATCAATGATCTGAAGACTGCCAACAAATCACGAGAATATGTTTTACCTTTAAGTGCAGCTCAAAACGAAACCTTTGTGGTTAAACTGGAAGGCAGCCTGCCACGTCCTGAACACCCTATATGTGTGACCAAAATCTGTAACTTAACCATAATATGGAAGTTCACCCTTCCCGCTTGCAATACACAGAGGAGTCTGTCATAAACGTTTTTACTTTTATTCAATTTACTTTGGGGGGTGATTAATCAGTACGAGATCACTAGGAACGTCCCGCACACTTTTAACGGGATCGCGATAATGTTCGACTGCATTCACTTAGGCCTGCATAGCAGACGTCGGAAGGGGGGAGGGGGGAGGGGGAGCTGGGAAGAGGGACAGAAAGAGGGAAAAAACGTAGGGGGTTCTTAAGGCAGGCGTTCCCTCTTCCCCGTCTTTTTCCCTCCCCTTTTCCCTCCACTTTTTACGCCTGCCGCGCAGGCTAGCATTCACTCGAATGCGGTGATTTTGTTTCAGCATATTATTACGTCAGAAAAACGTTACATAATCTACATTTGTCATCAGACGGCGCTAAGCTCGATTTTATATATATCCGTCACCACAGTTGCCAGAATTTATCAGACTAAAACAGAGAAAAAGAACACATCACACTGTGTTAGGTTTCTCCTTTTTAAACTTAATCATATCGCATTTTATATAAACACGATATTAAACGGACTGAGAACTGACTTACAATAAACCCCTTCTGGCTCGAATTCGATGACGATAACGCTCATTCACGAACTTAGCGCACTCGAGGCGTCACAGTTTCTATCCTTCGAAGCTTCGCTTATTGGCTAATTTACGATTCCGATTTTAATAACAGTTTCTAGAGGAAGAAAGTGGCATTTAAATGTTGAAAGAGTTTGGTCTTGAATATAATATTCATGAAAAAATTGGAATTCCGGACAATCGGAAATCTGGATAATCGAGGTTCGACTGTACTTTCTATAGAAAATTAACAAAAATCGCAAAGACTTACCAGACCCAGCAGGGACAAATATGCCCGTACGTCGAAGGATCGTTCTAGAAAGCGCTTTGTTGATTCCGGGGGGGGGGGGGCTCGCATATGAAAGTGACGGGGGTGTAAATTTTGAATATTTGGTCTCACTTAGGGTCTTCCGCGAAAAAATAGCAATATTTTCAGCCAAAATGGTCTCGTTCAGGGTTATACACGCAGAAATGTACCAATAGAAATTCTATTTTTAGTTTTTTGGAGTCGTCTAGGGGTCAAGTAAAGCTCGAGCCACACCCAGATTGTTCTTTTTTAGGGGTTCTTTTCAAAATTTCTGACGAGCATCCCCGTCTGTTTCATATAGCAGTCCCCGCGGGTGTTGATTCCGCGGTCAGACTTGCGTGATTTCCCTTCTTTGGCAAGCCTCGATAATTCTGCGGGAACGCGGCACCGTTGCGAGCCTCTTCTCCATCTATTGCCTAGAGAGGACCGATGAGCTGGCATGGGCAGATAGCAATGTCCAAAATATTCAAAGGTACATTAAATTACAGTGGAACCCCGCTTTACGGACACCCGCTTAATACGGACACCCCGGTATTACGGACAGTTTCGTTGATCCCGACGAAAACCTCATACATTTTTTCTTAAATTAACCCGCTTAATACGGACACCCGTTAATACGGACAACGGACACTTTTCCGTGTCCCGAGTGACAAACTGTCATACATTGTCAACCCCGCTTTACGGACACTGTTTATATGTGCACTGCTGTCAATTGCCATTGTCGCGACGTTCGATTTCTGTTGAAATACGTTTTATTTCTTGTATCTAGTTAGGTGCGACATTTTCAAATAATTCCACTGTTTATTTTATTAAAGTTTAGTTCGGTGTCGGACTAGATCGTGCAAAAAACTATTAATTTTAGTCAGAGAGTTCACAGTTTGCATTTGTTACAGTAACAGTACAATTCAACAACGTTTTGTTGCCGCGAAAACGTTTGCCTTCGTCTTTGTGTCGATAAAACATGTATCCGTGACTTTTTTCTGAGACCCCGCTTAAAACGGACACCCCGTTAATACGGACAATTTGGCCTGACCCGTTGGTGTCCGTATTAACGGGGTTCCACTGTATTGAAGATTGATGCCGTGCTAAAATGATATCTACTTCTGATTCAACATCATTAACACCCGCAGCCAGTTTGTGAGCCGAGATATCTTTTTCACATGAACGCAGAGGGAGTATAACAGAACTTTTTTCCGCAGCTCGACTTCGCTTATCTTTGGAGCAGTATCCCCCAACTAATCTTTGAAAAGAGTAATTGATTTCCATTCTATACTCTGTAAAATTCTCTATTCAATAAAAGCACGAATCAACAATGGCGCGACGCTCATTATATTGTTAGAGCTGCACCTAATCTAGTTTACTTTTCCTTTCTGATTTGTAAATAGAATCTCTGATATTTAAAAATGCTATTTCCACTTTGTTAAAACAAAAAATATGTTACCCCTTTCTTTAATCCGTGCCAGACCTTGACGTTAAAACCCCTCCCCAAAATAAAACCAAAATAAATAAAAAAAGTTACTTCGAAAAAACAAAACAACCAAAAATACAGCTGCAGTACTCCGTTAAACGGCAACAGTTACTCAGTGACCTTCCCCGTTTCAGGTTAAATAAAAATAATTTCTATAGTATCTTTATTGTGTTTTTTATTTTAACGTGAAAACGTACTTTCATCTACATATGCCGTGACTTTTTGGAAAGGATTTTTAAACTCTTTATTACCCCGTTCATTTTTTTTATGTGCCATTACGTTTATATTAAGCCCCATCAAAACCACTTACGAAGTTGTATAAATCCATGGATTATAACTGCAATTTTACGGTATTTCTCAAAAGACATAGACCACCAAACTCAATTCAATGGGTAACCTCCCCTCAAGTGACGTATCATTGCGTGACAGATGTCAAGCCGCCATTTTCGCTCTAGTTGATCTTCTGCAAAAACAACGGCCAAAACGCGGTTTTTTTAACTGTGAAGCAAGTTTCTTCTATGAAGTGGCCGTTTTTACTAAATGTGGTTGGAACTGTGAAGACCGGAATGCGGTGGGTTTTTTTTTCAAGGACCTTCTGGCAAAGTTATTGCTAATTTGAAATTATCGGGAATTCTGAATACTGTGATTTGGTAAACACCGTTCGAGTGCTGGTAACGTTTTTGAAACAAAAGTAGGATACAAAGCAATCTTCAACAAATTGTTACGCCAGGTAAGCTAAATATTGAGTTTTAGATCAAATAGGGTGTTTACTAATAAGATTTTGTCGGAATTTTGGCTTTGAGAAGAGAAAGCGTAATTCGAGCCTTATTCGATTATTTGCGGTTGTTGACAAGTCGGTGTTGTGATTTCGTCCAAATTGAAAGGGGAAGTTCTTCGTAGCAATTAAAAGCCCAAGACTGATTTTTATACCATTAAAAAGAACATCATTTCCACTTATTAAAGCCCAAGTCTTAAGTGATTCTGAGTTATACCGCATAGGAAAAGAGTTCTTTGAAAAAATGCTCCAAAATGAGATTTTTAAGCAATCAAATTTTTGTAATTTTTAAACAGGCTCTAAATATTCAAATCGATCTTTGTAATACTGTTCTTAGACTCAAATCATTTGTAAATGCCTCCTTAACAAATATACAAAATCGAGAGAAGTCTGCTTTATTTTGCGCTTGTGAGCAGCATCATTCTTATGTTCTTAATCGTGGTACGAAATTCGACCATTTCATGGCAGTCGGCGGGCGTGACAGTTTTTATTTTTTTTCTGCCAAACAAAGATAGCTCTTTAAGAAAAAATCATAGCACGTTGATCGACTTACCATAAGGTATCTCTGAAAAAAAATTGAGGGTAGGCTTGTTTAAAATTTTGTACCACCTCTCACTCGGTCACGGGAAAAATTCGCTCTTAACATCTTAGTACACATGTTTCCGACTGAAAGGTGGACTCATTTGACTTATTCTCAAGCGAAGTTACCCTGGAAAACTATTATCATGCTGTCAATTGATTGGCAGGGCGGGAGAAGGCTGGGCGATGAAACGAGCGGGTCTGAGTGAAAAGCTGTGATGCAGTAGACTGGGTTCGATTGAAACTCGCAGTTTCCGCTCGTATTTCCGCTCTACTGCAGAATGGTCTAGAATCTAGCGAAATCTAGTCTCCATCTCTATCTATATTCGTCAGCACCGTATTGGTGCATTGCTTTTGCTCAAAGCCAAAAGAAAATGTTGAATTTTTCAGGGCTGAAAGCAATATTTCAAACTCGCGCTGTGAAGTGAAAACGACAGGCACGCGCTAATTGTACGCGTATGCTTTTGGGTTTCTTTGCTTATGTAAAAAAGCTGTTTCCTCCAGAGTCGAGTTGATCTGACTATTTCTTAAAAGAGTTGTTAATTTTATTCCTCGCGAAGCGAGGCCGAAGGCCGAGCGTAGCGGGGTGTATAATTTTGTCCCTCAAAGGGATCAGGCGGGATGAAATCTCGTGTGGAGTTTACGGTCATATATATTTCTGGCGGAAATGACGTCACACGGCCGCCGCGCGCTGGTGGCCTAATGGTAAGGCGTCGAACTTGAAATCAGATCTTCGGACCTGAGGTCGGGGGTTCGAATCCGGCAAGGTTTTTTTTTTCTTTTTTTTTTCTTTTTTTTTTGTGGGTTCGAATCCTGAGCCTTTCATTTTTATCGTTTTTTTTTTTTTTGCCTACTGTGGAAAATTGAATATGTACAATTCAATTAATGTTCAACTTCAAATAATCCACTCCTTATTTATAACACCCCCCCCCCCCCTCCCCAACCCAGAGCTTCGCGAGGCCCTGCGAGTCACGTATTACTAGTTTAATTAAGTCCGGTAGTTTTAATTGATATTTTCTTTTTGTTTCGTCTTATTAAGCGAGTTCAAAAAGTGCTTGAAAGGAAAATCTTTGCACGTCTGACGCGTACAAGTAGCCTATACCCGCAATCCAGCGCGCGCTCTTGAATTTTATTCCGAGTGCGATTTTGATTGTCAACAAATCTTATTGAGATTTCTTCTGGGATATTTTGTGCTTAGAATTTACAGCAATTTTCACCAACAGCTAACGTTTACCAACATGGACGATTTTTATTAAACATGGTAGAATTTTCGGAACGACATAACGAAATAGACAGAAGTTTCGAGAAATCAAAAACCATAGACGAAATCGTCATAAACATTAAACAAGAAAAAGTGCTTTGCAACTTTGCTGAATATCTCCGCTATCTCCAAACATCTCCAGCTAAATTTTTAGTATGTTCCTAAACATGTATTAGTCTTAAACATGTCTAAAAACTAGAAATGTGTTTTGATGTGCTTTTTTTACACGAGACCGCGGAAGCCAATTGGTCGTGTTCAAACTGCACAACACGCATCAAGTGCGGTCTTACTTAACACCTGTTAAATTGGATTTTAACAAAAATAAATCTATGCAATAAACTTCATTTGTTTTTTATTGAATATCAAGTGTTGTGCACATATCGGGGAAAACTCGCGACTCGCAAACTCGAAAAGAAAACCGATTTCCGGTTTGTCCAAAAACAACTTCCAGAATTGGCACCGGAACAGCGGAAAGAGCGCTCGTGCCAGTCCTACTCCGCATCACACATTGGAACGAGCGACGCTTGTTCCCCCACGATCCTCCGCCATTTTGTTTTTCATGCCCGCGCGCGCCCTCCGTTTCCGTATCCAGCTGTCTCCCGCGAATCTAACGAGCTACTTGGAGCAAGTCTAATGTGATCTGTGTGATGTAGGTTATGCTGGGTACACACCCCGACATCTCTTTCAGTGCATCGCTGAACATAAATGTAGTCTGCGATCAACACTTGATTAGACCACATATAGTCTCCAGACCAGTTTACCGTTCTAAAGAAATGCCCCACAAAGCTGGATTGTTTAATTTACGAGATCAAGAGAAACGAGATATATAATCTATTCTGTCATGTATAAAGTTAACTTCATTAATACTAGAAATAGTTGACACCACGGCTGCCCCGCTGTTAATCAGTTTTTTTTTTTCTGTACATCTGTTTCTACAGTCAATTCTTTCGCTTAATATCTTGGCTCTTCTATCTATTCTGATCAATTGATTGCAAATCAATTTTCTGTTTGGATGTTTATGAAGAAAACATTCCCTGGTGGCTCGTGTTCTCTAATGGTTTCTGGCCTTCTCTTCTACAAGATGGAAAGAGGACATATGATTTAAAACGAACTGTTAAAGCCAAGTGAATAAACAAAATAAAGCGAAATTATGCAAAAAATCGGAAAGATTAATGATAACGTAAATTTAATTACAAGAACGCAACTGCAGCAGCTTGACATGCCATGTATTGCTCAATAAAGTCCTTCGCCTTTATTAATATGACACGCCGGGACGAAGATCGACCTCTCGTTTTCGCGAATTCGTCGCTCACTAGGGCGCTACGCGGCATCAAGCTCGCTTCGTTCACTTATAAAATTCTCGTGAGGTCGACTTGTGGCAAGTCTAGTTCACAGCGAGGATAAACTTTAGAAAAAGCAACTCCCGATACTATTTCCCGATACTATTTTTCTATTTATATCTTTTCCTGTTTTCCTTCATCTACAAAATATGAGGCGTGAGCAATACTGGGGAGATGTTTCTGAAACACTTCACCATCTTGATCTTTTTGGGGGGGTGGGGGTGGGGGGTGTCTAATCGGTTTTTACGAATCGTACGCTTTTATATCCCGGGTGAATTTAGTTTCTATGATCGTTTCGAGTTGGTGCTAGACTCCGCTAAGCCTCCAACGTTTTTTCCGAACGTGAGGAGAACAGACACAAAACTAACTCGGGAGACCCTCCTTGATGAAAGAGAAAACGACGTTGGAATCTCAGTTTAATTTGTAGGCGTGGCTCATATTCATTTATTTCTCTAAGATAAAATTATACCAATTCCTCGCCAATCATCAGGTAATATTTTGAAAATCTAATCTATGAATGCCGTTTTATCGATCTGATAGGAACATCTCCTTGTGCATGATTTTTAAAGCACTCTCGTAAATCAGAAATAATCAAATTTCCGACTCCCAAATTCCGACTTAGACTAAAAATACCTTTAAAGGTACCGCGACATCTTCAGCTCTGAGCATTTGAAACTGAACACCCTTAAAATCTTTAAAATAGTACATGGTTTGAACCCAGGAGCATCAGTAGTTCGTATAATGTCGTCCGGGTGAGAGTAGTTCTGAGAAGTCTGAGAAAAACTGTTGTTGGTGACTGACGTTTCGACTACCTGAGCGGAAGTCATCTTCAGAGTCAAGTGAAAAGTCATTGTTAGTCGATGAGGTTATAAAGTGTTCAAAAACTCTAATATAGGCAAGTCCACAACGCCAAACCAATGAAGAGTGCCGGGTCGTTTGTAGCATGTGTAGATCTGGATCAGTAAAAATCTTGAGATAATACGTAAAAAGCAGTAAACTGACCCCTACGGCAAGGAGAAGAGAATGAGACGAAATAGAAAATAGTAAAATTAAAAATTTAATAGAACAATTAAAAATAAAAAATCTATATTTATATTTCGCTCTGCAAAACAAACCTTCTACGGGAACTAAAAGAAATAAGGTTATAAGGTACCTCTTGGATAATGCAAGGACCACGTGCTCAAGCAGCAGCGAATTGAAGCCTGATCTTTGCGTAGATCAGGATCAGCAATATTGAAAAAAACGTAAAACTGATCGGACAGCTAAAAAGACTAATTTTATTTTTGGTCCGTTTAGTTGAATGGTCAGTTTAGCCGTCTAGGGAAATTTTTTATAAACATCGAATTCTTTCAAACTTTTTTCTCGTGGTGCAACAGTAAATGCCCGTTTACACAGGCGATTTTTGTCGCGCAACTCGATGCAATTTTTGTCGCGCCGAAGTTGCAAGAAGTCGCCGCGATATCGCGGCGATAAAATCGCCATGAAATCGCCGCGAGTTTGCATGCGTCAAAACAAGCGGCGATAAAATCGCCGCGAGTCGCAGGAGTTTCGAACCTGTTCGAAACTCGATGCAACTTTGGCGCGACAAAAATTGCATTGAGTTGCGCGACAAAAATCGCCAGTGTAAACGAGCCTAGTGGCTCGCTCAGGTTTTGCTGTGCGCGTTTGGGTGGCAAGATCAATTACCATTGTTGGTCCACACTCAGTGTACCATGCAACGAGGCAATTCCTCCCTTTCTCTGCCCCCCTCGCGGATCCACGCGCCCGGGCGGGGTCTCGGGGCCCCCGCTCTCCCCGCGCCCCCCTCTCCTCCCCGCTGTCTCGGGCCGCCCGACCCCTCCTGTCTCGCTTCGGCTCGCGTTCGGCCGCCCGTCCTCTCTGTCGGGGGCCTCGGTTCTCGTCGTGCTCGAGCTTCCGGGTCGCATACTGAGGTCTCCGGCTCGTCGCGGAATCCTCTCCTCGGCCGCCATGTGTTTCCTTCTCTCGCGCGTGACTCGTGGGCATGGCGGACGCGCCCTGTCCGCTTCCCACGCAGCGTCGGCACATTTTCTGTTTCTTCTCCACGTCAGTCGTGAATCGATCTGTAATTTTTGCTGAACGAGTGGAGCCTAGAATGAAATTTCTTCAAGAGACTGGCACTAGCGAAAGAGATTGGCACTAGTGTGTGGGAACGCCTGGGACATTGAAGCCAAATTTCGTTTTCTCGACGTTTTCCCACCCGGCATTTTTTGACAACTGTACAATTCTACGACCAAAATGCCGTCTAAATGCCCCTCTTGCCAAGCAATAGCGGTTGAAGCGGAGCCAGGAGGAGAGCTAGTGTGCCATGAATGCGGAGCTGTGGTCGAGGGTAGAGTTTTCAGCTTTGAAACTGATAGTAAAGAAGGCTGGACTTTGATGAGCGCCGATGGCACAGCAAAGTTCGACGGTCGATACGATCTGCCAAGAGCTGTAAGGCAGCGATTGCCTACAGCCGACTCTTCAGTAACAAAGAAGCTCTATCAAAAGTGCCTCTACCTTCAGGTAAAGCGCATGAACTTGTCCAATGAAATTCTCAACGAAGCACGCGAGTTCTTGTTCACTACAGTTGTACCAAAGATCAAATCGAAGGAAATCCGACTGATGCCCAAGCAGAGAAGTGTTGTTGTGGGTAGCTGCTTGTTCATCGTCTGCAGGCAGAAGAACATCCAGTTGACGTACAGAAAAATGGCTGAAGTTGCAGACTGCAACATGTTTGTGCTTGGAAGTTCAGTGAAGATTATTTTGAGAGCTCTCAATATCCAGCTTGATCCTTTGGGTGTCGAGGCTATGGTGTTAAGTGTTCTTTCACAGCTGTCTGTGACAGACAAGTCTTGCAAAGAGCTTTGCCTCGACCTCTGGCACATTTTTAAGTACTTTAATATGAATGAACTAAGAAATCAAGCTGCTGCTGCTACAGCTTTGGTTCTTCTAGTTCTGGAGTTTAAAGCCATTAAGCCTAGCAAGGAAAAGATTGCGGAAGTGTTAGGAAAGCATTCTCTCACAATGACTCAGCTGAAAACTCAGGTGAAAAATAAAAGAAGCAGTTTACTCGAACTGGCCAAGGACGTGCCCTGGATACCACCATCTGTGAAGCGGCTAAACATTGCGAGACACATTGTTGACATTGTTAACTTTCACAAGAAATGTGGAAAGCTGGATTTATCCACAGTCAAGTCTTTGTGGATGAAAAAGAAGGAGGCTGCAGAAAAGAGTCGGAAAACAAAAATACAGAAGGCTAAAGCTCGCATATTGGACAAAGAACAACGGCAACAAGAATGCAGCGCAAGCGAGTCTAGCTCAAGTGATGAAACTAACAGCCACTGTTCACTTGCAAACTCCGTTTCAAGTCAGCAAGGGAAGGGCGAAGAAGTAGGGCAACAACCAGGATCTTCGTCAGCACAAATGGTTACCACTGCGGCAAACAGTATGGATGTTTCAACTTGCATTGATGACAGCAATTGCACAAGTGGTCCTTCAGATGTTTTGGTGACATGTGGTGATGATGAGTTAGACAACAACGACATTCTGATTGAGAACCTTCTTAAGAGCGGCTTCTCCGAAGAAGAGCTGATGGATGGCTATTTTGAGTCAAGAATGTGCAATCTTCAGCAGAATGAAGATCCTGAAGGGGAGAGAGAAGACCTTGATGAACTTGACATTGAGGAAAGAGAGATGCATCATTATTTATGGTCAGTTGTAGAGGTGGAACAAATAAGAAATCTGAAGAATGAGGACTCTTCTTAATGAACTGCCTGGAAACAATGCTTCTATTATCAACTTAAACTTTACTGCTTCCCCCACAGCCTGGGAAGGGGATTATAAAAAGGGTTAAGCTCTCTATTTTTTCTCCAATGGTAGCCGGTGTCTTTTACAAGGTCAAGTCCCCTGCTTTACATAAATTTTGTCTCCAGATATTTCCCAGTTACAATTTTATGAATATTTTTTCCTGTGTCCTTAAAACTTGTAGCAAAGTCTTGAATTTTCCTTTTACCCAGGAGTGAAGATTCTATGCAATCCCTCTATATTTAGTAAATTAAACCCTTCAGAAGGCTGGTATATTGGAGGATAATGCCCGAGGCTGAAATATTGTCCAAAAAATAAACAGTTGGCTAAGAAGTGAACTGTGACATTTTGAGGACATTCTTTCAGCCAAAGGCATTATTCTCCAATAAAATATTTTCTGGTATTTTATAACCCCCCCCCCCCTCCCCCCAATTTGATTTCTTAAACAGGCTTTATTGCCCATAAATAGGAAAAAAATACAGTGATCATCATGGCATAACTGGTTGAAAAAAAATGCATGTTGATTGGCTCACATAATTTCTTTCAAGTTGACTTAAAAATGTGACTTTGTTTTTCTGTTTTTTTTTTTTTACTTCCCTATAATATTGGACAACAGATATAAATCAGGTGGGGTATATTTAGTAATTAGACCCCTTCAGGTAGCTGGCATATCGGAGGATGTTGCCCCAGGCTGAAAGATTTTCGAAAAATGAACTTTTGGCAGAGAAGTAAAGCTTGGAGGGCAACTGTGAAATTTCGAGGACAATCTTTCAACCAAGGGCATTATCATCCAATTTACCAGCAAGCCAGAACAGGGTTTATATATTTTATAAAGTTAAATTTTTACGCCTGTTATCACCAGTAAATAGAAAAACCCTACAGTGGTAAACCCGGCATACTGTGGTTGAAACAAATGCAAAATGATTGGTTTACATGACTTTTTAACACTGATTTGATTAAAAATTAGAATTGAATTATTTGTTTCTTTTGTAATTGCCTACAAATTCGGGCAACAGATATTAAATCGCATTTTTGTACCATGTGATGCATTTTGTCCAATAAGCATGCATGAAAATTAATACGTATGATGTGTATCCTCATGGTCAGCGCCAGGGTAGACTACGCGCAGTCCCGCAGTCACATTTATTTTTCCCACTTCACACTTGACGGACTCTGCGAAAAAAATAGGGCCTGCTTGTAGTCTAGTGTCGGGAAATCCATTGATTTATGTAACTCAAAATTATTGTAAGTTGCCGAAACCTGTTGGATGGCTATGTTTAGTTACAGTACCATGAAAATGTTTTTGTATTTTTACACAGGATTGAAATGAGTTTTTATTTCTGGTTCACTTTGTGAGCTTCAAATTCATAAATATCCAATACTAACATACCGGTACTTTACTAAGATGATTAAGCGGCCTTAAGTCACTGTTACACTAGACCTAGATAGTCTGGCTATTTTGTTATGCCACTGCAAGAAAAGTTGAAAAAAACGTTGCTTAGTGTAACAAAACTACTTGCGGCACCATAACTGTTTCAAAACTTAAAGATTGATTCTACTTGGTGCAATGCTAGTAAGAGGTGTTCATTTCTGGGCAATTTTCCAGCATCAGACAAAAAAATTGTGAGACAGGTCGCACAAACAATTGCCTACTGCAAAAGTGCCTTTATTAAATAATATTTATTTTTGAACACCAGTTTCTGAACTCTAGAGAAATGTATATCATTCACACACATCACATCACTTTATTTACCCTCGGATTTGAACAGTAGCTTATACAGCTACCGGTAATATCTCCGAGCATTTCACAGTAAGCACAATACAACGGGCAAAGACCAGACCACAACACCGGGAACTCCATGCCCTACTCTTAACGATAAGCGTGTGGGTTCTTTTACGTCCCCTGCTGATTATAACACTGAAGATGCAGGAGACGGGGCCTACGGTTTATCGTCCTTATCCGAGAAGACTAGAATATCTAACCATTTGCAGATGTTATTGCAAAGGCAGCATATTCTCCTCAGTTATTTTAAGACCCTGAGTGTTGGTCCGGTCTGGGACTCGAACCCGAGACCTCCCGCACTGTAGTCCGTCGCTCTACCAACTGAGCTAACCGGTCGGCGGTTATCTTGCGTCTTTTAAGATGCATTTCTCAACCAACTTAAAAGTCGGTTGCTGTTCATATTAAGCGCTAATTGTGTGACCCCCAAAATATTTTATCTTGCTTTGTTGTGAATGTGTCTTTGTATGTGTGCACTTGGTTGCCATTTCGAATGTGAAACAAGATCAGCTGGTGTATTAGCTCTGAAACATCGATCATGACTGGTCTTGAACAGTCAAGAAGATTCATGAACTAATCTTTGGAACAACCAGTTGCACTTCAAGATAGGAAGTGCCAAGAATTCTTTGTACATCACAGAATTGTTTTCAAAAAGTTTTGCATTTCCAGACATCACATTAAGCTAACTGGGGGGGGGGGGGGAAACAGGTACTCCCTACAATGGCCTATACGGGGAGGCTCCGTCCAAAAGGGGTACCTTTTTCAGGCTTCAGGTATATAAAAGGGTAGGGATTTCACAAGTTTAGGTAAACGAAAGGGTATGGAAATCTGTCATTTAGGTTTTTTCAAAGGGCCTTTAATTAAAATATTTCGAACAGATGCAATTAATGGCTGTATTATTTCAATTTATTAAGTGCTACATGAAAATGACAAGAAAACATCATGATATACATGTAAGTCTATACCATGTCTTTCAGGCATATGAAAGCGGTACCTTTTTTCAGCAAAAGGTATACGAAAGGGGTACTATTTCTGTCAAAATGGTATATAAAAGGGTAAGAGCTCGGGCCGAGCCTCCCCATACAAAACTTTTTGCCCCCCCCCCCCCCCCCCCACGGGAAGTGTACATTGTAAATATTTAACAACAATGTCACAAGTTTGATTAAAATAACAAGAACACTGGATGCATTTTATTATTTTTATTCAAATGTGATTGCATTTGTTAAATTGTGCACTATTGTTCAAATTCAATTAAAATAAGTATGAAACACAAAACTTTCCATTGCTCCGGTCACACGCATACAAGAAATGAGACAGAAATTGACTTGATTTCCAGCTACTTGCATGTAAGTTAGTACAGGTTCCCTCCCTTCCCCTGTCTGTTTGGGTAGGAATTTGTGGACACAAAAACCATTCAACTGATTCTTAGTATAAAAAGACGTAGTGAAATTAAATGTAGTTCCACCTCTATAAATCATCCTTGGAGGAGCAGAATGAAGTAGCAAATGCAGAAAGAGAGAGATGACTCTTGCAAAGAACAGTGTTTCCTTTTAATGTAAAGATTTTTATCAATAAATAATTATATTGTCCAGTAGTCTTATAAGCTACATTATATGTCGTTTTAAGTTGCGGATGATTGGAATTCAATTTTGTAATTCATAAAATTGCCTTTAAATTGAAGAAAACTGCGAAATATTATAATTTAATAAAAAAAAGTTGAAAAATCAGCAAAGAGGATGCAATTAAATAAGAAAAAACAAAGATGACTACAAACAGATAATTGAGATGGATTGGAATTTTTAAAGAAAACCTAAAGAAGTCAGGAAAAATTTTTCAAAATGAACTTTGGTTGTTCTAGCAGGAAGTGACCTGTAGTAAAAGTAGAAAATCCTGTACATGTAGTTGTCCTTTCTAGCGAAGCAGGCTTTCATTTCTGCTTAAATTAATACATTAAAAATGTCAATGAAAATATAAATATAACTAGTGTGCAATATATTATTATCTGAGCAGTTATAAAGCTCCAAACAATATTGACCTTTAGATCAGAGTATGAGGTAAAAACAAGTATGCCTTTACAAATCTAGTGCTTATTCTTTTGCTTATACAATTTGTTTCATGCCAATCTCATGCAAACAGTCTCCTGTTCAACTGGTCAATAACAGGGAGGAGTGAGGGCTTTAAGGACAGGGATGTGGCTAAGGAAACACTAAGCCGGCTCATTAACAAGCCCAGCTGACTTTTCTGGCCTTAGCAGTTCAAAAAGTTTACCTTAGTCTTTGTTTTCATGTGAAATTTCAGCTGGATTTAAGTTCAATTAGCTGGCATCTGGCCCTTAAATGATTCAATTTTGAAAGTCTCACTCAATCTCATACCCATACTGTTAATCTTAAGGTCCCTAAGAAAGCGTTTACACCACTGTTAGTTACGTTTCTTTGCTTTAGAGCGAGGAGGATTATACACTTCAGCCATTTCCGACAGTGTTTGTAACATGATTGTTGTTGGAACAACAATCCAGATACTGTTGGCAAACACAAAGACAGTCCAGAAGTAGAAAATCTTCTCAAAACTGTCAAAGGTGGGAGGCCAGTCCTGCAAAAATTCAAACAGCTACCTCAGTACCCTCAAGATTGCACTTGTTACATTGTGTTCTTCCAGGAAATATTCATACCCTTCCCACAGAAGGTTTTTTGGGTTCAATTCCCCACCCCTCTGGACATTTCAGTTAAGCCCAATAATTAAAATTTTGTCTTCATGTAGCCATCAGGAGATATATAGAGGATATTACATGCTTGCGAGGAGATATGAAATTTATCTTTGAGTGTTGAAATACCTAGACATTTCACTTGTTCACTGTGCTCACTCATGAAATATTGATTTGAACACGAGAAGATCAATTTCATATCTCAAAGCAACCATGTAATACCTGTATTCTGTTTATTATATAAACCTACTAATTACGATGTTGTTGGGGATTTTCTGAAGATCTAACCTTTTTCCAAAGATTTCCAAAGATTTTCAAAATGTTGTCCAAAGGCCATACGAGTGTTTCTGAACATTTTCCGAGCTTTTCCGAAGATTGCAGAGGAAGATTCGAAGATGTTTCGACTTAAAATCGATTAACTTTGGCTCATTCAGCATTGAAACAGGAAAAATTGTCAGAAAACGTTTCGAAATTGATATCTTCACATGTACATGTAAAGATAACACGTTATTCTCACATGTGAAGATATGATTTTTCTCAGCATGAGAAATCCTTGTATTTCACTCTAGTTTATATAATAAAGAATTAACCTTACCAGTGGAACATGTTTGAAGCCCCCATAAGCCTCTGTGCTACAATACAAGATGGCACCCATTAGTTGAAAAGTAGACACTATGATGGACATAAAATGACGCCACCAAAGATCTTTGACAATAGATCTGTACCTGCAGAAAATACAAAGTGCATGAACATAATTCTTAGTACTGTCACCTGCATCTATACAGCACTTTTTGTCTGTGTAAGAACAATTACATGTTTTGTATTTTTATAGCGTTAAGTGAACAAGGAGTATTTCTACTCCTCCCTGGATGAGATATTAGTCCATCACAGGGTCACCCCTAGCATCAATTACAAATTAGCAGGAATTTTTTTATACAACTGGGCAGACAGAGGCACTGCGAGAGTGAAGTGTCTTGCTCAAGAACACATCGCAATGACCACAGCCAGGTCTCAAACCTGGACTGTTTGATCCAGAGTTAAGCAGGCACTCATGATTAGCCTGCCAACAGGGTTGTCGAAATGATAAATTTGAAGTAGCAGGAGATATTTTGATAGCAGACGGCACTGGGTGTCGGAGGTCCCCCATCATGCAGGGGGTCTGGGGACTCCCAGCAAGGTACAGGGGCAGCGCCCCTGTTAGGGGCCCAGGATGCAAAGCCCTTGGGAGCAAAATGGATTTGAGATTTTTTACACTAGTTAGCTGAAATTGCCTTTCCTCAAGCAATTCTATCAATTATAAGTCCCACTTTCTCCAATATGCTTAAGACTGACCTACCCGTACTTGCATTTGGAGTAGCCAGGGTAGTATTAAGAATAGCCGGTGAAATGCACCGTTTGTTGGCTTATTTTGACCTGCTACCAACCTCCCAAATTATGTAAAACATATACACATAAAATACTGCAGTTATGATAAATGAAGGTACAATGTAACTGGACTGTGTTTACTTATTGAATGCAATTTAAATGACATTAAATGATTTTTTTAAAAGAAGAACACAGGCATGATATATATACCATAAAATGCAAAGAGGCCCCATGATGGCCAGTTCTACATATGAAATCATCATCACCAGAGGATCTTTAGTGGGCCAGTAACGAGCGTCTAACTTGGCGTACTCCACAACCATCCACTTCGGTCCACGGCCAGTAGTACCAACAACCCTTTAAATCAAACAGGAATAAATGGCATAAACCTCAACATCAAAGTTTTGATAACTCAATCAATATGTAATTATCAACATCTAGTAAGTGAGGACCTGCCAGGGTAAATTCTGACAAGCGACATGGCCCAACAAGTAGCAGAAGCACAAAAAATAGAAACTGCAACAATGGGGTTCTTTCAACAACTTTCTTAATTACATTTCTGACAGCTGGTATAAAGTATTAAATATCAAACATTGACATAGGTTATTTTAAAATTCAGACAAGCGACAGATTACATGTAGCCCTCACCCACCCACCTTCTCCCCTCCTGGCAAAGCCTTATCATCTGCCTTGCGAGCTAGTGGATTTGTCATGGGAACGTACAGCATGCTATCCAAGGGGAGGAAACAATCAAGGACACTGTTCAAGCACTTTTCACCCTTAAAGCTTCCATTTGAAAACACAACCAATGACAGTCCCAAGAGAGACAGCGCCGGAGCATCCCTGTCCTTTCTCATCCATGGGGGCCCCGTCCCTGAGGAGGAGGGGGAGGGGGTTGTAGAATGATAAAGGGCAATCAGCTTATTGGTAATTATCCTGCTCAATCTTACAGACTTACATCGGATTTTAGTTGAACTTGGTCCACTGCCTCAACTGTTAATTTTCAGACGATATTGAGGCCCTGGGTGCTTACCATTATTTTACATGTAGCCATGAAAACTGGAATTTTTCGGTTGGAATGCAAATGGACAGGTTAATTTCCCGGGAATTCCGGTTGGATCTAATGGACAACCTCCAAAGGTTGTCTTGCGATTCCGGTTGGAACGAACCCACTGGAATTGTCCTTACCATTCCCGCAGCTTTCCGGTTTTAGTCTTCCAATAACAAAAAACAACACTTGGAAACCGTTCAAATTAAAAATGGTATGCACCATCACAGGCGGACCACCCTATGTGTTCGTGGTTAATAATTGTTGACATAAGGTCATGTTGAAATCAATGGCGCATATAGAAGATATATAGAGAAACATTACGTCGGCTTCGATTTACTACAAAATATAAAGTTTACTCTAAATGATTCAATAAAAGTTAAGATGAAATGTTGAATGAGTCTTGTGTCGTGTTTTTTTGCCGCCCCGAGCCCTTCCACACTTCCAATATTTTTCGAGAAAAGCGATCCCGAAGTCTCAAAGGTAGCTTTCTCCATATGATCAGTGCAAAATTCAAAATCAAAGGAATTTGAAACATGCAAATAACAAAAGAAAATTTGACACATCTGTCAAACATCAAACGCAAATATCAAACGCAACGCAAACATCAAAGGGCGTTTATCCCAATTATTTTGAAACCAGTTATCCTTTATCCCTACAATTACCAAAGCTGTTAACCCATTATTTTGATTTTCATTATCCCTAAAATGAAGTTGTTATCCCTTATCACTATAATTATTTAAAAATTTATCCCTTATTCCTGATGTAGTTTTGTGAGTTATCCCTTATCCCTAAAACCTCTAACAGGGCCTCGATATTCCACACGATTTTGCAGGATTGCTTACTTTGTATTATGCCAACATAGTGCGTGACACGAACAAAATTATAACGTGCAGGAACCGGCATATTCTTATAGGATTCGCTAATAATGTGGCATTTGTGCTAGTCTTTTCTTTTTAACTAGTCAATACAATTGTATAATCGAATTTCTCATCTGTATGTGCAAATATAGAGGTGGAAAACATATAAGATTAAGCTTTGCTGCTAAGCATAAATAGTATATTAAGTTCTTTATACGGTAGTAACGAAAACGAAGACCCCGAAAACGAAGACCTAAGACCCATACGAAAACTAAGACCCGTACGAAAACTAAGACCCATACGAAAACTAAGACCCATACGAAAACTAAGACCCGTACGAAAACTAAGACCGTAGTAACGAAAACGAAGACCCCGAAAACGAAGACCTAAGACCTAAGACCCATACGAAAACTAAGACCCGTACGAAAACTAAGACCTAAGACCCATACGAAAACTAAGACCCATACGAAAACTAAGACCGTAGTAACGAAAACGAAGACCCGTACGAAAACGAAGACCCGTACGAGACCTAAGACCCATACGAAAACTAAGACCCGTACGAAAACTAAGACCCTAAGACCCATACGAAAACTAAGACCCGTACGAAAACTAAGACCCGTACGAAAACTAAGACCCGTACGAAAACTAAGACCCGTACGAAAACTAAGACCCATACGAAAACTAAGACCCGTACGAAAACTAAGACCTAAGACCCATACGAAAACTAAGACCCGTACGAAAACTAAGACCTAAGACCCATACGAAAACTAAGACCCGTATATACGAAAACGAAGACCCGGCAAAAACCAGCGTTACCCAGAGTTGCGTGACCTTAATAATAGTGACAATAATATTGAAGCAGACTGAGCGTACTGAGAACGTACTACTGAAATCGAAAATCAATGAGCGCTTTACATTTACATTGAGTTTTCGGTGAGAATTTTTCGACAAATGGAAGGTTACAGTTACTTCAACACGTAAACGGAATGAAAAGATGCTGTTCCTTTTGAAAATTCCATTCTGATAGCACTGCGGGAGCCTAGGTCACACATGACTTGCCAAGGTTTTTAATCTTTTGGTCGGGGAAATGAGACAAGTACAAATATGGTCAAATATCGTGTGACATTTGTACTCGTTTTGTGCGATGTTTGTACTCTACGAATTAGTGTTGGATTGGAATAATATTGAAGCAGACGAGTACTGAGAACGTATCGATCAAGTTTCATTGAAATCCTACATTTTGAAGTGAGTACGCCTCGCTACGCGCTACATGAGTAAAATTAAAACATCTTGGCAAGTACGCCTGTCGGCCCCGGCAAATGAATGAAAGGTCACTATTGATATGACTACACATAAGAAGCACTGACAAAAACTTTATTTACTAAGCAAAAAACAGATGACAGGCCTACACAGACTCCTATTTCGTGACATAAATTTGTACAAAGTAAGCCATTCGGTAAAATTGGATTTGGTCGTCAAATTTATTTTGACGCCTCAAAGATGTTTAGAAAGGGCACTATGCTCTGTCAGTTGTATTATAAGGAGGCGATTTTAGCTAGGTTAAGTAGAGTCGAAAGACTGCCGCTCAGCAGATGTGAACAGGTGATAGATCGGCACAGTTTCCCGTTAGTACATTTTTACACCTGTATTAATTTTTTCTCTCCGCACCCTTCTACGCGGATGTAAAGCGAGAAATAATAATCGGGTAGCGAAGTTTATATAAGCAAGTATTGTGCGCGAGAAGATTTCGATACGGTGCATTACTGCTGGGGGACTTTGGCTGTCTCTTCTGTGACGCAGAAGCAACCGTTTTCGATCAGGTTTTAGTTTTCGATCAAGTCTAGACTTTTGATCAGTAGTACGTTCTTAGTACGCTCAGTCTGCTTCAATATTATTCTGTCATTATTATTAATGTCACGCAACTCTGGGTAACGCTGGTTTTGGCCGGGTCTTCGTTTTCGTATATACGGGTCTTGTTTTCGTATGGGTCTTAGTTTTCGTACGGGTCTTAGTTTTCGTACCGGTCTTAGTTTTCGTATGGGTCTTAGTTTTCGTACGGGTCTTAGTTTTCGTATGGGTCTTAGTTTTCGTATGGGTCTTAGTTTTCGTATGGGTCTTAGTTTTCGTACGGGTCTTAGTTTTCGTATGGGTCTTAGTTTTCGTATGGGTCTTAGTTTTCGTACGGGTCTTAGTTTTCGTATGGGTCTTAGGTCTTAGGTCTTCGTTTTCGGGGTCTTCGTTTTCGTTACTACCTTCTTTATACACCTTTAGCATAATTTTATAAAATTTTGAGAGTTCAACCATCGAGCTTGCAGCAACCGATCATCAAGCCCTGCCGCTTTTTATTTCCGAGAAAATACACAGCAGTTAATAAAAGCGTTTCTGCGGTATTTTTCGTTTCAAAAGAACAAAATCGAGCTATTCTCTTACCCGTCCATCCAGCAATGTATTATGCAGCCATTGATGAGAGCCCACCACGCAAGAGCTGAATGTTTACAGCGAGGAGAACCACTCCATATGAAACACAGTAACAGCAACACCACTGGAATCGCATTTACCGGATCCTCGATGTCTTCTATAAAATACTTGGCTGTTTCCAGCGCTTTTGTTGAATTAAAAGACATTTTCTAAGGAGCAGGCAGTAAAAACACTAAAGGTCATGAAAAGCGCGCGCGAAATAACAACCTCTGATACAGAGCATGCGTGTTGTAAATCAAGCGTGACTTCAGCGTGGCGTGACCACGAAGCGTGACTGCGACAATTTCTGAGAGCCAGCAGCTGAATTTCTCTGAGCCAGCAGCATTTTTTTTTTACGCAAAATAGGATATAGATTGCTTGCAGTTTGTCTTATAAGCCACTGTACGAAATTTGTAAGGAAGTGCAAAGCCTCGGCGAGTTACTCGGCGAGGGTTCAGGACGCTGAGGAGGGGAAGGCACGCTCACCCTTGCCCCAAGCTCCTTCTCGTCCATCTGCCAGTTTGCTCGCAAGTAGACTAAAAGTAGCCTGCGTAGCGAGCGTCTGTGTACGTGTCGTTTTCTCAGCGTGTTTAAAAGAGTGCGCGATCGCAAAAAGGCCGCGCGAGGAAAAATCGATATTTTCCTCGCGTGCCCCCTCGCTAGGCATAAATAGATTGTGCTCGGCAACTTTTGAGCAACTTTTAGCGTTTTGAGCAACTTTCTGTAGTACCAACACCCTAGGGCATCTTTGCCTTTCTTGGCAACTTTTGAGCAACAAATTGACATAAAACCGATCCAAACCATAAAAGGTCGTTTCATTTCAAAGGATTTTAATCTTTTTTTAACTTTTTTTATCTTATTTTTATTTTTTTTTATTTTTTTTTTATTTTTTATCTATTATTGAAGTGATGTTGAGTTTAAAGAGTATATTGATTATATTTATATTTCTCATATTACAACGGATTTTTGGCCTCTTTTAATGATTGTCAGAATATTTAATGAAAATGTTTTAATGACAACAAACAAACAAACACGTTTTGAGTATTTATCTTAAACAAAACGACTCTAGAGAGCAACTTTTCTAACTTTTGGTGGCCTTTTTTTTATACTTGAGCAACTTAAAGAGCAACTTTTGGGTACGTTGTGAAGCAAATTTTCCTGAATTTACTAGCACAATCTATTCATGCCTACCCCTCGCGCCTTTCGATCGTTTACAACAAGGTTGTAAAATGTGGCGCAAATCACAGATCTGACACAGAACCGTGAACAAATTAAATTACAACTACTTTAAACAATTTATGCTTCTAAGCTTCGATTATAAGCTTCAAATGGACCATAACTAATATTCTCGTTTTAATAGAGCTCAAAACAAAGATATTTGTCAGTACCTAAAGACTTGATTTTTCTCGATTTTTCGGTGGCGTGTACAACAGGCGGAAATCGACGGTCGGAAGCAAAAATGACTTATGCATGCATGTGTTCGATTCACTATAAATTATTTTGTGTTTTCGGAGTTTTCAGACTTGATGATGGGTTAAGAGTAAAAAAAAATTTCCCTCGCTCGTTTACATTGAAAAAAAAATTATGTTCATAAATGAGAAATAGCCAAATAGCAGTCTGGGCAGTTTGGACTGTAGGACATGTGATTTAGCGCCATGTACCTATTGGTAAAGGCATGTCAATATAGGAACTGTTGTAAATTGTAATAATTACTGTGATAATGTAACATAGGATAACTGTGTAACAAAGCATATTAAAAAAAATAAAAAGTTAAATGTCACTAAATTTGATTTCATAAGGTTTCTCAAACATCGCTCACAAAAGCTACGCAGTTTTCGCTTCAGTGTCGAATGGAATTCGCGTTTCCTTTGGTTTCGCATTAGTACGCTTGGTGATTGCTTTAAAAGACGCCCGCCACTTTCTCGACCAATCGCAAGTCAAACCAAAATCAATCGCGACTCCGTCACATCTAGGAAAGTTAGGGAAAGGTAAATTTTATCCGTCGAGGTTATTTCAAACACAATCTAGGTTTGAAAGCTTTAAAAGCGGTTCTGTATAATGCAAATAGCCATTACCTGATTTTCAATAGATTTACTTAAACAAGAAGTTACTCAGTCCCAGCACTTAGGAGAGATTTTCTAGCGTTGAAAAGGGCTTTTAAATACTTGAAATGGCCAACAGTTAGTATCATCCTTCGCTATATTTGCAATTTAAAGGTACACTGAATTACATGATATACCGTATTTTCTCAATTAAACGCCCCCGGCGTTTATTTCAAACTTGGCTTCGTGAATCCGGCGTTTATTTGAATGGTGCAGTTTATTTGAGCACAATATTTATTAAACAAGGGTTTTTAATCATTATTTGTGGCATGAATGTATCTTGCCATCATACCTAAAGCATATTACGCCTCAAATACATGCCTAAAAGGCTTACTTACCACTCTACCTTGGAGACCCGGCGTTTATTCGGGGCCCGGCGTTTAATCGAGAAAATACGGTAAGTGAATATCTGTCCTCCTCAATAGTATATATAATTTTTAGGCCAACTTTAACATTTGTGATTGTGTGCATTTATTCCTACTAAAAACATTCTATTTTGGATTCTTTTCTTTCGACGCGAAGCAGAATTTTGTTTATTACTAAGCCGGTGTGATGGAAAATATGTTACCTAAAAACTCACACACTAAAAGCGACAATTAACTCTGCTTATTGGTTTCGCCCAGCTTCACGATTGCACGTTTTGTGATGAAAAATCTCTTTGTGGTGCGTACAATCAACCTATTAGTTGTGTATGTTTCTTTTGAAATTCGTTTTCCTGTTTTTCTGCCTCCCTTTTGAGAATGCCCAAGCCGTAATCCTGAAACTCTTTTACCAGGAAATGGACAGCCCCTCTTGAAATAAAAAGAAAAGTTTACACTTACAATGAGCGGCGGACGGTGTATAAGAGCATCACAGGAAAGTAACCTTAACATTTGGATTTACATTTTTACACTTGGTGATTGGTTTTCAAAACTCCCGCCCGACTTGCTCGACCAATCAGAAGTAAAACCA
Organism: Oculina patagonica; assembly: GCF_052425735.1. Lineage (NCBI taxonomy): Eukaryota > Metazoa > Cnidaria > Anthozoa > Scleractinia > Oculinidae > Oculina > Oculina patagonica. Next base: position 9,636,614 of record NC_135769.1, on the reverse strand, counting down.
AAAGCCAATCGTGACTCTGTCACATCTAGTAAAGTTAGGGGGGATAAGTAAATTTTATCCGTGGAGGTTATTTCCAACAAAATCTAGCTTTAAAAGCGGTTCTGTAAAATGCAAATATCCAAAACCTGATTTTCAATAGATGAACTTAAACAAGAAGTGTTACTCAGTCCCAGCACTTAGAAGAGATTTCCTAGCGTCGAAAGGCTTTTAAATACATGAAATGACCAACAGTTAGTATCATCCTTCACTATATTCAGTTCGCAATTTAAAGGTGCAATTACATGACAAGTAAATATTTGTCCTTCTCACTAGTATGTTTGATTTTCTAGGCCAACTTTAACATTTGTGACTGTGTGCATTTTTTCCTACTTTCGGATTCCTTTCTTTCGACGCGCAGCAATATTTCAGTATAAAATAGTTTTATTACTAAGCCGGTGTGATGGAAAATATGTTTCCTGAAAATTCGCACACTAAAAGCGACAATTAACTCGGCTAATTGGTTTCGCCCAACTTCTCAGTTACACGTAATGTGGCTCAAAATTTCTTTGTGATGCGTACAATCAACCCATTAGTTGAATACCATTCTCTTGAAATTCATTTTTTCTGTTTTTATGACTCCCTTTTGAGAATGTCCTAGCCGCCATCCTGAAACGCTTTTACCAGGAAATGAAAACTTCGATTCCCCTCTTGAAATAAAACTAAAACTATCAACGTCGAAAATGTAAAAGCTAGCACGTCGCACGAAAGTAATCTTAAAGCGCGCTGCCCGACCAAACAGACTGCTCTGCGTTCAAAATTTCAAATCGCAATGGTCGTAAATATCACAGAAAAAAGCACCATTCCTTCCAGCAATGTCAGGTCAGTGATTCGTTGTCCACATTCACCAAACTTCACATGGGATTTCAACGAAACAACAACCCACTGGATTCTATTCCCCATCACATTCGTCGCTTCTCTAGCAATCATTGTTTTAAACGCGCTGGTAATCCTAGCCGTAAAGCGCAGAAAGAGAGAGCTAAATAAAACATCGACTATACTGTTATCAAGCATGGCAGTTGCAGATCTTCTAGTGGGCGCAGTATCTATGCCGTTAACTGTCACTGCTGATATTTTAATTCTTCGCCAGGTGAATTACTCGGGTTTTTGTACATTGCGTTTAGCGACTGAATACTCCCTGATTACTTTTATCTGGTCTTCCTTATATCATTTGACATTAATTGCTTGGGAGAGGTACGTTGCTATACGAAAGTGGATTGACTACAAGGTTATCGTTACAAAAGAGCGCATCAAAAAACTCGCAATAGTCGCTTGGCTGTTAGCGCCTTTTGCTTCGTTTCCAGCTCTTGTCATGATATTGGTCGGCGTGGACCAAAACATCAAAGAAACCTGGCTTATAGGTAAAAGTGTTCTGGCAGTTTTTTGTTTAATAATCATAGGATACTTCTACATTATGGTTTACCTTGGAGTACGCAAGCGTAAAATTAACGAAATCAGCCAAGTCACTGCTCTAGCTAAAGCGAAACTCGAGTCCAAAGTTGCCAAGACGACTGGTTTGATAACTGCTACCATGATTGTCTCCTTCGCTCCAGTGATTATTATTGTCGGTTTCTTGGGAGAGGTTTTCCCAGTTCTTCGTAAAAGTAATGCTTTCCGGTTGACGGGCATGCTGCTTCAGTTAAACTCTCTAGCGAATCCACTGATATACTTTTACAGAGAGCGCCGTTTTAGAAAGGCTGCGCTAGAGCTGTTAGGAGTCAGAAGACCTGAAGCAATCCAACCAGCAGTGGGTGCCGCCGCGCGATTTGTCAGACGAAAGGATCCGCTCGGTTCACTGGAAGTTGTCCAAGTACGGCAAAAAGATGAACAACACACCCGTGTCAAAAGAGCAGCATCCTGCGACCTAGCTGTGGTTTCAGATCGTGGCATTGATGGCGGAAGGTCTCGTGAAATATTCTTGAAAAGATCGATGTCAGCTCCTACGCTTGATAAAATCAGCGGCTCCGTAGATTGTCTACAACTGCAGCAACCCTCGTCCGTAATAGTAACAACTGCAATAATCCATACTGAAAGTGGCGGGCGATATCAAGCGAAGACCAGTAATCGTGAATTGCCGCAAGATGCAATCAAGCCTCAAGATACAAGCCACCTCGTCCGTAACATAACAAGATCAAAGTCCTGGGATGGATGCTAGCGCCTCCATGAAATGTACCAATCGTTGTCAAATATTTGACAAGGCAGTTCAAAGACCGGCATCGGCGCCACTGAGCGAACGTAACTGCTCTGCCAAATAAACAACCGAGATTCTGGCAATTTATTATCATATTTGAAATGTGGTCCCAATCACAGAAATGCGAACAAGTTGAAAAGGCTGTCTTTCTAAAAACCACCCACTCAAATTCGCGTCAAAAGATAGTTTTGCTTGAAACTGTAACAACTTAAAGATTTTACTTCACTTTCCTTTTTAAGAATATTGTTCACTAAAAAATCTTTTAAGGGTGTACAATAAAGTTTTATCTTATCTTTATCTTTACCGAGGCTAGAACTAAAACTGAGTCATTAAACATTTTGCCCCTCCTGCCCGCCGCAACGTCTGGAAAATTAGAAAGATAGGCATTTTTCGAGCCGCTGTAAAATATTTCATTCGCATCGAACACAGACAATTTCTATATCATTTTATTAATAAATATTTATAGTTTTAAAGAAAGTATAGCAAGGTTTCCCTCGATTTATCATGCTGGAAATGCGAAATCAAGGATATAATGACCACAACTGATCGGCATTGAACGAAGGCTGAAAAATTACCTTGATTTAGAAGCGAATATTTCAATTTCGAGACTTAGCTGATAACTCTACTCAACACAGCCGAAAATTGAAGTCCTTAATCGGCTAAAAAGTGCAAAATCCTATGTACTTTTTCAATATTTCAAAAGTTATGACCGTTTGTATCAGCACATGTGCGAGTAATAACAACATTTCCGCTATTATCAAAATCGAATGAAATATTTAACAGCGGCTCGAAAAATGCCTATTTTTTCTAATTTCCCAGACGCGTACGTTGCGGCGGGCCTGAAGGGGCTTAACGTGGCCAGAAGACCATTTTGAATCAAACCAAATCTGTTTTAGTTCAAGCCTTGGTAAAATCTTTCACTTGCCAGAGTTTCGAGCAAAATTATTTTTTGACGCGAATTTGAGTGGGTGGTTTTCAGAAAGACAGCCTCTTTAACTCTAAGAAGCCAGGCTTATGAACTTAAAATTGACCATAACTTGATATATTCTCGTACCTCAGTAGTGACGTGTTTTTTGGCGGCGTGTATCGTGAACAGGCGCAAATCCGTCTGCGTTCGTAAGCTAATGATTTGTGCAGGTTTTCAGTTAGTTTTTGGTTTTCGGAGTTATTCCTAACAAAACTTCAGAGCAATGGCTAACTTTTTTACTTGACTTGAGGATGGGACAATCATTCAGAAAAAGATCAGTCTTTTTTTGTACTGGAAACCATTTATGAAACAGAAATAACTTGCATGAAAGTTGGATTTTGCGTAAGGGTAACTATTGTAAATAAAGATAAAATTTAAACTTGATTTTAACGCGTTTCTTAAATTCTTAACACCGCTCACGCTGATAAAGCTACGCAATAAGCAGCTCTAAAATGGAATTGAACAAAAACGATACTCAGCAAAAATGGTACAGGGGAAGACTGCACGCAGGCCTCAAAAATATGATCAGTCGATCAGTCGAAACACAATGGTGGAAACATCAAGACCAACAAGATATACTTGTTGAAGGTTGAGGTAATTGTTTTCAGTTTTATAAAGGATTTTCAGGAGACACAAGGGCAGAATGATAACACTTCTTCACATCCATGGCCGTTGTTTTTAGCGCAACTTTTTGAGAAATGGCGAGTGGCCGCTAATATAGGGGCTCGTCAGAAATAAGCAAAAGGCTTGGCAGAAATTAAACATCATTTTATTGCCAGACAATCAAAACAAAAGATCGCCACTTAGCTAATCACATCAAGACGATAATAAGCGTGTGTTTGAATGTTCTTATCACGTCGTCATGCATTATATCGGGATCTCATGTCATTAGCTTGTTGAAAACAAGGCCAAACTACGCGTATAAAATTTATGGTGGCCGCTAGCAGAGTTAAAAACAATGAAGGAATCCTCATCTGGACGGTCGCTAAATAAGGGTTTAATTTCAGTATTGTACTGACAATACTTTCGGGACTTCGACTTCGAGGGGTTCGACTGTGTCTTGGTTTTTGCCTTTTCAAAGGAACACCCCTGATAGTGTCCCTTAAAACTGTTTTTTACATACGGTGAATCGTCAAAAGCTAAAGTTCAAAGGAACGTATGAACATAAATTGGAATTTCAAGATGGGTTGGGGGAATGAATATTTTCTGAAACAACACCAAGGCCGTAACCAGACCGTCACCATAGACGAGGCAAGAACTTGTTGGGGGATTGTGGGGGCATGCCCTCCAGAAAAGTTTGAAAATCTAGAAGCTCTGGAACTCTTCTTTCGACATTTTTCATCAAGTACTTCTTGAGAAAAATAAATCTTGTCCAATTTGGGGTTTTTATTCCAACAAAACACATTTTGATGTAATGTATATGAAATAATTCATATATGAACTGCGGATGGATATGAAAGTGATAAATGATCATCGCAGTGCATTTCCTTGGAAATGCACTGCGATGATCATTTATCACTTTCATATCCATCCGCAGTTCATATATGAATTATTTCATATACATTACATCATTTCACTCCTCTCACGGGTAAAATATGAACTCACAATTGCCGGACCTCGCTCCCAATGTGTGGCTTCAATAGCTCAGTTGGTAGAGCATCGCACCGGTATCGCGGAGGTCACGGGTTCGAATCCCGTTGAAGCCCTGAATTTTTTTTCAGGCTTCTTTATTCCTATTGCTTAAATTGGAAATGCACTGCGATGATCATTTATCACTTTCATATCCATCCGCAGTTCATATATGAATTATTTCATATACATTACATCATTTCACTCCTCTCACGGGTAAAATATGAACTCACAATTGCCGGACCTCGCTCCCAATGTGTGGCTTCAATAGCTCAGTTGGTAGAGCATCGCACCGGTATCGCGGAGGTCACGGGTTCGAATCCCGTTGAAGCCCTGAATTTTTTTTCAGGCTTCTTTATTCCTATTGCTTAAATTGGAAATGCACTGCGATGATCATTTATCACTTTCATATCCATCCGCAGTTCATATATGAATTATTTCATATACATTACATCATTTCACTCCTCTCACGGGTAAAATATGAACTCACAATTGACCTCGCTCCCAATGTGTGGCTTCAATAGCTCAGTTGGTAGAGCATCGCACCGGTATCGCGGAGGTCACGGGTTCGAATCCCGTTGAAGCCCTGAATTTTTTTTTCAGGCTTCTTTATTCCTATTGCTTAAATTGAAAATGCACTGCGATGATCATTTATCACTTTCATATCCATCCGCAGTTCATATATGAATTATTTCATATACATTACATCATTTCACTCCTCTCACGGGTAAAATATGAACTCACAATTGACCTCGCTCCCAATGTGTGGCTTCAATAGCTCAGTTAGTAGAGCATCGCACCGGTATCGCGGAGGTCACGGGTTCGAATCCCGTTGAAGCCCTGAATTTTTTTTCAGGCTTCTTTATTCCATTGCTTAAATTGGAAATGCACTGCGATGATCATTTATCACTTTCAAAACACATTTTGTTTTTAATTTTGGGTTATAATCTAGACAAGGCAAGTGCCTCGTCTAGCCTCTTGCTAGTAACGACTCTGAACACATTTTACTGACTTGATCGAGGTACAACTTTTGTGACAGTCAAAAAAATATATAAATAAACAAACAAACAAATAAATAAATAAAAAGAATGTTTGTCGTATAGTTTCAATCATTTTATTAAACATAAAGCTGGTTTAAGCTGGTTCAAAATTAGCAACAGTTAGTCATTAACATCGCACGGCGGTTAACGATTATGAATCAAAAAGATAAAAGATCTTTAAAAAATTTCCCAGTCAAAAAAGTTGCATTATCATATCAGCGTGTTGTATACAGCGTGGCTACAAAAAAAGTGGAATATAGTTTTTCGTGCCTTCGAATGCACATACGTTTAGAAATGACTAAATTTCAAAACTAAAGCTGCCGTTTTAATAGATTTTTAAAAGCAATCCACTTAACTTACTCATTAAATTTACTCCTTCTTCTTGTATATTCGTATCTTCGTAAACATTCACAACTTATTCCTATGTTACAAATAATGAAAAACAAAACCGCCTAAAATGTACCCCTACCTAGTTGCTAGTTAATTTATATGTATTTACAAACAAGAAAACACAATAACGACTCTTCAATAATAGCTCTTTTTAGTTCTACGACATCAGGCAAAACAAGTTATATCAGTACCACTGTCCAAATTCTTCAACATTGTATTGCTATTGTTTTTTTCGTTGCAGAGATCGCAAACAAAAAAGGAGCCCGCGGTATTTATTTTCTGATCAGCGTTGTTGCTAAGTGACATGACGCAAACTCTCAATCAAAAATAACACGTCCTTTCTCCGTCAGCTTGTTGCCATGGGAATATCATGTCATTTAGCAGATTTACCACGGGCTCATTGAAATTTCGTCGAGCGTCGTCACCGTCCCATTCGTAACCGCTGCCTGGGTTTTCACGTCACGCAACGGCTGCGGGAGCAGACTTGGTCACGTGTCTATTATTTTCGGTTAAATAAAAGTGTATCACACAGTCTTCTGGGATCTCATCAAGTTGCAATCGTATTGTCGGTACCAATCCACCTGGAAAGGTCGCACCAGGCCGCAAAGGCTCATGTTTATAAAGTCGGCGATGTTTCCAAGGAGACTCCGGCTGAAAAACAAAATAAAATCATTTATCATCTTCGAAAAAGGGAACAGGTCAAAAAGTTGTCATTTTTTTAAGATATTGGAAAGTATTTTTCTTTTGCTGTACTACCTATTCTTTACCTTTCAATGAACCCATGGTGACAACATTATTTATTTTTAGGGATGTAGCCAAGGAAACACTAAGCTCGCTCTTTAAGAAGCCCAGCTGGCTTTTCTGTCCTTGGCAGCTCTAAAAGTTTAACCAAGTCTTTATTTTCATGTGAAATTTCAGCCAGATTTAAGTTCTCTTTGAGTCGGTTAAATGAACCTGTAGGGCCCTTAGCGACATTCAGGAGTGAGTAGACAGGCTCCTAGAAGCGTGCTGTTATGTTCTGTTCAATTCAAGCGGAGGGAGGTGAAAGTTTTTCGAGGAACCACACTCTCAAGGAACATAATCACTATCTATAATCACTATCTATAGGAACATAATCACTAACGAAACTGCAATTGCTGAAGATAAACAAAATGCGCGCGGGAATTGGAGGGAAATTGAATTTTATGACTGAAAGGGAACTTAACATAGGAGGGTTAAAAAGAGTCACGTTACAAAATTCGGTGCTTGCAATGGAATCACTGCAAACCTTTTTTTGTTGGGACGGGTCAAAATTCCTTTTTAATAAGTGAATTCTGGGGCATACAAACGTTTTACACAATCGCATACGTCTTCAAGGTGGAAAGTTATTAAAAACACTCCAGCAAGCAGTTGGGTAAGGATGGTCAACACCGGACGAGATTGCATCACTGTTTTATAGAGCGTTTTCATTTGACGTCACGGCAGCCATATTGGAGATCCACACAAAAGAAATCGCGGCCATATTGGTGTACCACCAAGCCACTCCTCCGGGAATAAAACTCTATTTTTAAGCAAAAATCGTCTTTTGTTTTAGTAAACCAATATGGCTACTGGTCGCGTGAATGAAAACGCTCTATTGGGTCCATCAATTTGTACGAGATCGAATTCCATCATGTACAGAAATGCTCTTTACTTGTAATACAACTGAGATCATATCATTCAATGAAAATTCAGTATTTTCATTACAGCCTAACGGACAGCACAGTGCACGAGAGACCAGGATCAACATACCTGAATGGCAACATTTGAATTCCATTGTCATCCGTGAAGTGAGAATATCTGGACATATTCATGCGTTCATTGGTCGTCATTCCCAACCAGAAAAGCTTAAAAATAACATATAAAATGTGTTGTTAGCAGAGATTGTCGGGGAAACGAGGATTACTAAACCTAGGAAAGCAGTGGCGGATCTAGGGGAGGGGCCCAAGGGGTCCGGGGCCCCACCTTATTTTTAGGCCAAATTTAGGCCTGTAGGGTGGAGAAAAACGATTGTCGAGTGCCCTTCAAGCCCCCCCCCCCCCTCCCCCTCTTATTCCAGGGTCTGGATGATCGGGCCCCCACTTATCTGAAGGTCTGGTTCCGCCACTGTAAAGGGCCCTAGATAGATAGATGACTATTTATACACGGTACAGTGGAACCCCGATATAACGATATGCCAAGGGCGCAGTAAAATTATATCGTTATATCGAGGAATCGTTATATCGGGGTTCCGGTACAGTGGAACCCCGATATGAGTGGCTTTTCTGTACATGATGGAATTCCACGGTACAGTGGAACCCCGATATAACGATATGCCAAGGGCGCAGTAAAATTATATCGTTATATCGAGGAATCGTTATATCGGGGTTCCGTCCCATACATTTTACTATTGCCGGGACATAACATATTCATCGTTATATCGGGAATATCGTTATATCGAAGATCGTTATATCGGGGTTCCACTGTAGTTCCTTTCAGTTACAAGCAAAATATTTCATATACAAATATAAGACAATTAGTATTATAAAGGCCTTATCTGAATTATCTACCTATTCAAAAACACTGTAAATAAATAAAAACAAAGTTCTGCTTTTCAGGGATGTCTTTCGCTCAAAATTGGCAAAAGTGGCGTAGCCTAGTCTTAAATTCACCAAATGTCTTAGATACTCAAAGATTACTTGGAAGGCTATTCCACAACACAGGTTACACAGCACCGCTATAGGAGAAACTTGTTCGAAGATAATCAATGCGAGGTTGAGAAAGGGCCAACTTCATTTCACTATTACGTATTCTTTTACTAGTTGTAT
>NC_135769.1:9502536-9622536 GCF_052425735.1 Oculina patagonica | reverse complement strand
CTCTTCTTCTTTTCTAGAGGCAGTGTAAATGTAATGTTTTGCGATAATCAAGCAGAGGTTTAAACCAAGTCCACGAGAGAAGTCATTGGCAACACCGTAAATGATCATGTTTTCATCAAGAGTTATTGGCTCGGATTTTTTGGAATTCCACCAATTAGTAAAATGAGACCAAAAGCTCTTAACGTTTGAACAGCAAGAGAAAAGATGAGCTAGTGTTTGTTTCCAGCAGCTTAATTACATGACATTTCACATATTCACTTTTATATCTTTATCTTCTACAGGTATATTACAAACTTAAAAGGTGACTAGCTCCCAGTCGGCTTGATATTCAGTTGGTTAGGTTTGAATACCTTTCAAGCATGGAAAAAATCCACTGCTTAAAAGGGATTCAAACCTAAGACAACTGCATAAGTTGCGTGCATAACTACGATGAACTTTCATGTGTTATGTAAAATGTATTGGAACAGAAAACCGTTAACATGAATACTTTTTCCCAGTCCTTTGGCATATAAAGGGACTGTCTATTTTTATTACGTTTTGCCAAATACTCTCTATGAAACTAAGAATTACTTCTTTGGATCTAAATGACAAGACCACGACTTTATTACAAAAAAATATTTCTCAACAAATATTTTACAGACAAACGAGATTAAAGTTTTTCAAAACCCATATCGCAATCCGTTTTAATCTTCTGCAATTTTTGCCCATCCGTACCTTCTTTTGTATTTGCTGTGTTATTGAAATGTTCCTTCACTGTTTTAGGTGGTTATTCTTATATTTTACTCAATTTGGTGGCCATTTTCGTACGTCTTAATTACGCTAAAATCCGTGACACAGTTCCTTTGGTTATATCAGCATTTCACTGTTCATAAGAAGTCACGTCAATAAAGAAATGGCTGGTTTTGCTTGATACGATTAAATTCTCCCAACAACTACCATTAGAAATGTATGGGGATCAGTAAGGAGAATATACACATTAACATTTGGAGCCCTTACCTGGTAACACTGACAGAAAAATAAGGCGCCGACCCACATCACATGAAATAGGGCATTGGCATAACCCCACGTGATCCAAGGCGCACAGCGCGTGCTCTGAGTGATGGCATTCCAGACCCCTTCAGGGTATGGACCACAAGCCATGACATAATCTGATAAAAACAAAAACAAAAAGCGCCAGAAATTACAACAGCTTTATGAGAAACATTGTAAATAGACTGATGGAATTTTCTTGATCATTTTTTTAACAAAACTACAGTAGAACCCCGGTAACTCGAACTCGGATAACTCGAACAACCCCACTAACTCAAACTAACTTCTATTTCCCTTGGACCCACATTTCAGTCATTTTTGCTCGGTTAACTCTAAAACCCTGCTAACTCAAACTGTTTTTCGTTTCCCTTAAGAGTTTGAGTTACCGGGGTTCAACTGTATCTATCTCTCTATCTATTTTGTAGGAGGTGCAATGGCATATTGGTTAGTGCACCGGACTCTGGATCAAGCGGTCCGGGTTTGAGCCCTGGCTGGGGTCACTGCGTTGTGTTCTTGGACAAGACACCTTACTCTCACAGTGCCCCTCTCCACCCAGATGTATAAATGGATACTAACGAATGAAATGCTGAGGGGAAACCCTGCAATTCAAAGGGTTACCCCCAGCTGGTACAGCAATCCCATCCAGGGGAAATAGAAATACTCCTAGTCGCTTCATTCCCACACCATCATATGGGGTTGCTAGGGTTGCTAGGGTTTTTCTTCTGGTTCTCAGGTTTTCCTCCCTCCGCAAAAGCCAGCATTACTAAATTCCAATTCGATCAGGGATTCAGGGCTACAATGAAAGCAAATGGGACACCAGTAATTGTGTTATGCTACAAAAGTTATTTTTTTACAGCACTTCGACATACAAGTTGTTGGTAGTTTGCTTACATTTTGCCTGTAATAACAATATGGAAGAAATTGAGCAAGGGTAGTTATCAATGTAAATAGGAGTAAATAAGAGTAACAGTAATGTAAATAGCAATAAACAAAATAGACTTACAGACAGTTCCTCCGTAGATATACCAAAGAATCATACCAAACAGGAAAAACAGGTATCCAAAGAAGTACAGATGATTTCCAACACCTGTTTACAACAAGAGTCACAGGATTGTCAGACCCAAACTATCGGTTACAATCTTACAGTAAATTTATCTCCCAGGCCTCTCTCTCAGCTGAGCAGCCATGATATCATTAACTGAAGAAAACTGGGGGAGAGTAAAATTAACATAGCAAACAAAAACAATAATAAAACATTTCATATGTTGTTGTTGTTGTTTGTGTTACACCAACCTCGACAGTAAAATTCTGTGGCAATAGAATCTTATAGCTGCAGTATTACAGAAATGGGATGTAACGAAAAGAAAGATTTGAATTTCTGCAGACAGACAAGGTTCAGTATTTGTTTGGTGGACCAAAAACAAAGAGCTGATTCAGTTGTCAATTAAAAAACAAAAACAACAACAACAACAGAAAACAAATCTTAAAGAATAGATTTTTTTGTTTCAAGCAAAGAAAAACATTCCCAAGTGTCTATTCAGAATGAAGGAAAAAAAACTTTGTAATTACTCTCTGAAGAGACTAATGAAATTACAATGACAAAACTTTTTCAGAACTTTATGGGAAAAAACTGTCTTGATACTGGAGAGGGTAATTATAATATTTTCCTTAAAGAACACCTTTTTAAGCAAGTCAGTGATATGAAGACCCGTCTCAATGGTTTAATTTTGTGTAGTAAGAAATTAGTAGTGAACATTTCGCTTTGTAAGAATCGTTCTGTGTGCGTGTTGCAATATAAAAAGAAGTATCTCCCTTATTCGAGCACATTTCAAAACACAATTAATAACAGAAACAATAAAAAAAATTAATAATTCACATTTTGCAGCTGAGGGAAAAAGTCCCTTTTACCAGCTGTGGACACCTAAGTTATGACTGTATACATACCCACGCAGTTCTCCACCCATGGACAGTGGTGATCAAACTTTGCTACACATCGATCACAAACAGAACAATGTTTTGATCGGATAGGTTTCTGCAACTATAAGAGAAAAGAAATCAAAGGAAATTTAAAAACAATAGCTAAGTACAGTTAAAAAATACAGGAGATGAAATTTTATCTATGTTACTAGATCTACACAATTTCTCTTCAGGGTGACTACTCGAACCAGAAACAAAATTAGCCAATCAAACTGTGAATTGAAACAAAAGGATTGAGACAGATTTCATTAACATACCAATAATGTTGAAGTATACAAAGAATAGTTTTACAAAAAGAAAATTGAAATCTAACAAAAGTTGCAGCTAAAGGTTGCAGACCTCTCAGGAAACTGTTATTTTTTAATCATTTAGTATCAATCCTAAATTTTGAGCTCTTTAGATAACAATTATTGTTTGTAGTCTTAAACATTATTGCTTTGATTATGAAAAAGGTGGGGGGGGGGGGGGTGAGCTCCCTTGCACACCCACTATAAATGATAAAACATTATTTCTAATACTGGTTAAAAAAGTAAAAACCTAGCTAGAGCTTCATACTTACAAGACAAGTTGAACAAAACTTTGTGAAGTCAAATGAGTTCTTTTCTACGAGTTCTATAATGGTCTGAAGAGAAACAAACAAGGACAATGAATCGTTAGATAGTAGAATTTTACTCAAATCAAGTGTGAATGCTTCTATCAATTAATAACACAGAAGCCTATGAATTTACAACTAGACTAGCGTTCAATAATTACAATGTAAGACAACTCCAAAAATAAAAAGAAGTCCTTGTTAAGGAAATAAAAGTAAGGACGACTCAAATCTGAGGTGTCCTTGTGGCCCTATGTGCCATTCAGTACAATGGGTATTCGTCTGTCAGTCGGCCGCCAGTTGGTCAGTCAGTCAGACAGACAGACATGTACAGCCAGTCAGTCAGTAAGACATGTACAGCCAGCCAGTCAGTCAGTCAACTTTATAATCCTTTTCCAAATCATCTTACCTTGCGTTGTTCAGCTGTAGTGGCATGAAGATATCCCGGGTCTGTTTTCCACGACTTGTAAAAACAGTAGTACAGACCGAAAGTGTTGACAAAGAAAGATATTAACATGAATGGAGAATTTACATGTTGGAAGTAGTCAAGGAAATGTCTCATTGATTCGCATATAAACTATTTATTTACCTATCATTACCATAATAAAGGTATTGATACTAACAGTAAAACAGTGACTGCTGTGCAACAAGCTATTTAGAGGACAGAGCTATGTATTATGCTGTCAAAACAAAAGATGAACAAAAGTTGAGAATACTTGTAAGCTGCCTGTTAGCCTCTTTTACAATCCTTTAGTGCAACATCATAAAGCACACTTTTCTCTGTTTCATACTCTACTAAAAAGTATCTTTGTTAGGAAACCAGAGTGTGTACGAGATTCAATCTTTTTTAACAAACTATTAGAATTGTGACTCATTAGAACTGTTTCATTTTTTTTTCCTGTTTTCTCAGTAAAACAAAAACTTGATTACTTTGAAAGCAATTATTCAATCTGTAAGATAAGTTGAGTTAATTTAAAATTTTATTTCTTTATTTTGCTATGACCTTAAATTTGTTTATTTATAAGCTTTTGCAATTTACTTTTATGAATAATAATCATATATTGTTTTAATGTTGTTAGTTACATCTTGTTTGGCTCTCTTAAGTTACATTTTAGTGATTTGTTTAATTTGTTTCTTAGTTTAATTTTTATTGTTATTAAGCTAACATTCAGCATTATTCAGTCAGAGTGCATAAAAATGTTCACATCCACAAGTAAAAATAAAATTATTCATGTGAATTGACTTAAACTGAGTGACTACTACCCCCTCCCCCTCCTCCCACTCCCCGTCTCTCTTTGTTGGGGTTGTTTTTCTCACAACAATTAAGAAAGAGAGTGGCCCATCCCCCCCCCCCCCCCCAATATACACATACACATTTTGAAAAAGGGAGGCTTTAAGCTTAGAAGTGGAGTGCCACATAAATTAAGTTATATTCTTATCTATTCTTAAGGGCAAACCCACCCTCAATGAAGAAGCAAGAATTACTCATATTTGCTTCACACTCCAAAAACCAGAGTTAGGAACCTTCCATATGAGGAGCTAGGCTTCTTTCGTTTCTGCTTATAATTTATAAAAAGATGCAAAACGATCTTATGTGACTCCTATTCACAAACAAGATAGATACAGGTATTGTGGCAATAGGAACATGAAATAAAAGGATATAGGGCCAGAAGAAAAGAAACCAAGTTGTGTACATGTAGACTTTAGTAGCTAAATAAATGCCCAGGGGGATAAGGCTTGAGAAGTGATTCCCCTTAAAAAATCTGCAAACAAAAAAGCTGGTTATTGTAACTGTGTGCATGTATTTCAAACACTACATAGTTATTAACTGAGTAAACGGTAGGGAAAGGGGATTTTGGCAGTTAAACTCATCAACAATAGATGAGCTTGGGCGTTGGTGCCTCAAGGTTGGTGGAGCCCGGCGATGCACAGCAGGGAAGGAGGTATCCATGGTAACCCTGAAGTGGCCACCACTCACCTAGGCACCGACACACTGAAGGACTCAGTGGAATACTTACCAACCTACCACGAGGCTCTAAGACCTACCCGAGGGAGGGTGGGCCGGGCAAAAATAGCGAAGCTTGCAAGCAACTGTGCTAGCGAAATGAGCTTGCGAATGATAGCGAGCAACAGGCTGCGTGAAAGGTCATGAAGAGCCCCTGCGAAGGCCCTGGGGCCACCCTGAGCTCTAAGCCGCCAGCGGTAACGGCCTACTGCGTATAGGCGTCACAGAGTGCCCCAGCGAACCGCCAAGGTTGCAGGCGGGCTTCGTGCATCCAAAGGTTGCTGGAGAGCATTGCTTCGAGGTTAACTTAGCCTAAATTACATTTAGCCACAAAAAAACCATTGACAATCAAATGTTGAAGAACATCACCATGTCTGGCTTATTCAATTCAGTCAATAAGTTCTTTCTTTAACACAGAACAGCAAGATAACTGGATTTATTGATTAGTGGAATTCCTTAATCCACTGCAACAATAAATGCGTACTATATTTTGAAATAAATATTAAGTTATATTAATGTTAATTTTAAATAACAGATTAGTTTTGTTAAGGTTTAGTTATTATTAGGGTTATGAATTTATTATGGGTTAGCTTGTAATATGCAACAGAGAATTTGAGAAATTAAAATGAGTTTTAGGGCAATAAAGCAGGAAAATTAATTGCAATTACAGAGCAGTTAGTGTTTATGGCTTAGTTCACAATACACAGAGTTGGCAGTGTAATTACTGAGTGGCCAGGGCAGCTGGGCATGAAATCAGGTGTGCATTGTTGAGAAATTGCCATTCTCGTTCCCAGAGCCTGCGTTCCCCTTGACCAGCGGTCGGGAAACTCAACGGCTCTGGACAAATCCAAAACCGGAACCAGGAAATCCTGGTTCCAGTTTGATTGTGTGCGTGCGCCAGAGATTGTGGTGAAACAAACAAGTTTTCAACCGCCACTCAGATTCAGATGCTTTTGTGGCAGGCCTTCAGAATAGCCCAGAAGAGGTCCCGAGTATTGAGAAGAATGATGCTAATTAACAATAAGACGCAAGCTTAAGGTTTTCTATCAGCCATATAAAAAATAGAAACAGAAACTTCAAAGGGACTCATCAAGGTAATTCTTTTGGCATATGTAACCCAGTGTCTGATCTATCTATTTAACAAAAAGTTCAAAAAAGTGGTTTATTTAGAGTTTGGGTTTGCAATTTCAGTAACATTAATTGCATGCACTCCCAAGGCAGTCTACTGAAAACAACACTGCTTTTGGAAAGCCAATCAGATTGCAAGTTTGCCTAATAGCTGGTCTGTGACTTGATTACGTAATTCAAGATGTTAAATTTTCATGTTTTAGAATAGGAATGCTGAAAGGGTCTGTGACAATAAAAGACACTTTAATTTAAAAAAGGCTACCGGTAATAAGGAGAAAAAGTTTTAAATTACTTAAAATCAAAATGTTAATTGATTTTAAGAACTTTAAGAACTTTTTGTCCTTTTTAGCCTTTTTTATATTATTTTATCGAGCAACATTATTACAACAAAAACACTTTATGATGGACTTAAATTTTAAGCATCTCAACTGTTATTGTAGTCCTTAGTTATCTTTTACAAAAAGTAGTTTTTAAGTGAAGTGTCAATTTTGTGACAAACCAAACTCTTTTACTTCTTTTTAAAATCTCTCAACAATTGATAAATATGCTTGGCAAAACAACTTTGGAAAGGATATAATTCAAATAAACAGTGAAAATGTTGTAGTAAAGATAAGCTTTGGTGGCCATTGTCCAGCCAAACACAAGTGCATTTTTACCATCAGAATAGATTAACGTGAACCATCTGCGAGTAAACAGTAGCAATGAAACTGTTAGAAAAAACATGTTCATGAATACTGTAAGTTACCATATTTATTCTCTTAAG
This sequence comes from Oculina patagonica, assembly GCF_052425735.1. Classification (NCBI taxonomy): domain Eukaryota; kingdom Metazoa; phylum Cnidaria; class Anthozoa; order Scleractinia; family Oculinidae; genus Oculina; species Oculina patagonica. Next base: position 9,615,045 of record NC_135769.1, on the reverse strand, counting down.
TGCCCATCTAGAATAAGCGTCCACCTCGAATAAGTGCCCTCCCCCCTGAAGGTACCCCCAAGCCCCCACTCCCCCACCCCCACAAAAAAAACTGAATTGTACGAGAGGAGTATTTGATTATTTCACAATGAGATTGAATTGACTAAGTACTACTAAGGACTTCTCCAGAGACAAAGTTTTCTTAGTTTCATCTTTACAGAATCTTTCAATGAACAGTTACAATTCTGCTTACAATAGGTACATCTTCACTTTTGTTATTACTTGTTGTGTTGTTGCAAAATAAAATTACTACTTGCTGAAAATGGTGAAAATTTATTATCGCCCAGCCTCGAATAAGCACCTACTTGAATAGGCATACGCCTTTAAGATATAAAAATTTAATAAGTGCCTAGGATGCTAAAATAATTGAATAAATACAGTAAGTACAACTGCAACATTCACTTTTTTACATGTACATACAACATCCCCCAAAAATTTGGAAAAATAGGGGAAAAAAAAAAAAAAAACGCAGGAAAAAAATAGAAAAAAAAGAAAAAAAAAAAGAAAAAATTGAAAAAAAATTTTAAAGGGGGCCAAAAAAGGGGCAAAAAGCAAAAAGAAAAAAAATAAATTGGAGGGTTGAACATTCACTTTTTTACATACATACAAGGTATTAGTCTACGAACTTACTGCATTGTATAGTACGCTATTGCTCCAACAGCTACCATGAGAGGTAAAGAGATGAACCACGAAGATGAATATTCTAAAATTGCACCAATTGCAAAAATCACAAAGAACGGCAGACCAATCTGAACATAACGCTGGACAGCCTAAAAATATAGTTGGAAACAAAACCTGGTTAGCAGCTTATAATAAAAAAAGATTAATGTTTATGCTTTATAGTATACCTAACAAACTCAACAATTTCCCTGTTAACGGTAATACCGCTATATCTTGGCTGTTGGGTTACTAACAAGGCCAAATTTGATAAAGTAAATAGCTTATTGCACCTCTTTGGTACACTTTCGTGCCATATCAGGCTTGTTTGGTCTTGGCATTGGTATTTTTGCTTGGTTGCATCTAGCCAAAATACAAACCGTATATCTTGTTGACCAAACTTGACTTCAACTTGTTGTTAAGTCTTAACTGTTGACTAAAAAGTCAGAATGTTGTACCCACCTTGTCTCTTGTCAAAGATTGTAAAAATACTGGTTTCCCCTGCCCTTTATCTCTTGCTAACAAATCCATTTGCACCAATATCCATTTGCTTTTCTTTTGTTTTGCCAAGTCATATGGAGACTGCCCCTGTTAACAGAAGTTTAAAAACAATTTATTTAATAATTGACACTACAATTTTGGTAATCATCCAGTCTCACATTTACTATTCCCCACCCTTATCAGGATATTATTACACGGGATGCCGATGGATGCCCACATATAAAATTTGGTCAGATTCTTTTTCTTTTCCTTCATCCTAGTCAGAAATGTGCATGTTGATTGATTGATTGATTGATTGCAGAAACTTTTTGTATCCTGCGGAACCACATGTTTGTTTCCAGTAAAAGAATTCCGTTGCTTCAAGATTTCACCTACAGTATAGATAAGAGTGTGCTCAATATTTGCTATAACCATTGCTTTCTTTCATCACAGGCAATGTCCAATTTCATTCACAAAACATAAAATTTTAGTGTACACATTTTAAATTTTACATTTTATTCAACTTCATGTATTGTTCACTGAAAAATCTCTTTAGGAGTGTTCAATAAAATTTTATCTTATCTTATCTTATCTATGTCTTTTGAAACAAAATGGTTTAGTTCAAACCCTTTCAAATCACATCTTTAAAACACAACGCCGCTTGAAGGCAAGACTCACGTCTGCGTAAGTTTTACTGGTATGTCCTTGGCTTGGAGTGGTTTGAAATACTTTATTCAGTGTTTGTATTTACATTTTAATTTATTTGTACATGTACTTATAAAACAGAATGTGACTGTGGAAGGCTATTCACATCCCACATAATCTGCCTTTGGGCATGTTGTTACCGGTATGTAATGAAGAATACCAGGATTGTGTTTCTCAAACAAATTCAATGCGGTTTTTGGTTCAACATTATCCAACCGAGGTGGCCTCCCCTAGAAGCTAGTGGTTTCCTGGAGGTCTTCCCCTACCTACTATGGTTACATTCATTTGTTATATTTCATTTCAAAAGTGGCTAATAAATGATGATGATAATAATGATGATGATTCTTTGCCACGATAGTTCACCCTTATTCTCATTAATATCTTTGATTGTTTTACCTACATTTTCAGCAACAACTACACTCTAACTTAAAGTTCCCTCATCACAAAAAGGCTATTAGAAATTTAAGCAGATTCTGTACCTCAGCATTTAAAGCATCCATACTGGCACCAGATTTCAAAAGTATTCTAATGACATTGTGGTTATTTGACATCACTGCCCAGTGCAAAGCTGTGAATAAAAACTCCAACAGTTATAATTTAGTCCTGTTTGCCCCAACATTTAAACATTAAAAAATATTCTCCTTGCTGATTATCACACAAACTATGGCCAAACACTGGCGCAGTGGCATAATGCATTCCAGATTGAGCTGTCAAGGTTTTAGCCCTGCCTGGCCAGGAGACCAGAAGTGACTTAGTGTTTTTGTCCTGTCAGTCTAACCTCCCTACAATATTAATGCAGAGGATTCATTAAGGTTTGGAGTAGGTGGACATCAGGGTTTTGCACCCGGGCGAAGTATCAACAAGGCCCTTCCCTCTTTGGTAATAAAACTGACTGCCGAAGACCATTCAGATGTTAAAAACAGCCAGGCAAAGTAGTGGTCAATTTGCCCTGTGTAGGCCCTTAAAGTGCATATGAAGTAAAAAAATAATTGCTGCTTTTTTGAAGGATTTTCAAAATAAAGAAGAATGGCATTTTCAGTTTGAAATATCTTTAAAAATTTAGTTTTAGAGATATTTACGTTTTTGTATTATGCAAACGAGGAAAGTGATGATGTCACAAATCATTCCACAAAAAGATAAAACACTAAATCAAGAGTTTCTCAAGAAAAAATTAGAGCGGTGTTATTCAAACGCGATGTTATTCTTCTCAATTTTGAAAAGCCTTTAATATAAGCAGCAATTTTTTTTCACTTCATATGCACTTTAATGAAACCCTTGTACGTGTACATGTACCCATGTACAATGACCAGTTACTTCTGCCCCAGGGTACAACAATGTAGGCACACCCATAACTAGGTAAAGTCTGCGATCTGGTCTAGTGGCCATTCAGACTGAAGCTTTAATTGGTGGTTTTAATGGCTATCCATGGTGACTAGCAGTATATCTACTCCCCCTGGATGGGAAGATAATCCCTCCCACGGTTACCCCCCAGCATTACATTCGCTGGTTAAACCCAATTATGCACCTGTGTGGGGAGAGGCACTAACCAAATAACGGTCTTGCCTAAGAGCACAACAAGGCTCAAACCGAACTGCTCGAGCTGAAGTCCAGCATGCTAAGCATTAGCCAGGCCACATTGCCTCCCAGTAGGTTTATGATAATTATTGCTTTGAAACTATTAAGAGGGCGTCTTTCTTAGAAGCACCCACTCAATTTCGCTTAAAAAATAATTTTGCCTGAAACTCTGTCAGCTGAAAGACATTACCAAGGCAAGAACTAAAACAGATATGGTTTGATTTGAAATGATATTCTGGCCGCGTTAGGAGCCATAAAATATTTTCCCTTGTCGGCGCCAGTCACAACGTCTCGAAAATTGAAAAATATGCACTTTACGTAACACTGTAAAATATTTATTTCGCATCATCCAGCCGCAAATTTTATATCAACTTGCTCATAAACCTTTCTAGTTTTACAAGACAGTCACAATTTGCCTCTCAATTCTCCTGAAAAGGCAAAATCGAGCGTATTATGACCACTACTAATCGCCTTTGAGCAAAGGCTGTAAATTGGCTTCGATTTAGAGGCTATTTTTTAAATTTTGGGACCAACCTAATACTTCCAGCCTATCCAGCCGACAAGAGTAGTCGTTTATCTACAAATATGTGCAAAATCCCATGTACGTTTTCAATATTTCAAAAATTATGACCGTTTTTATCAGCACATGTACCAGCATTTTCGATTTTTCGCCTATATTAAAATCGACTTCTCTCGAGCAGATTTTGACACACATACAGCCTACCTGCTTCTCATCTCGGCTTATGTCCAACGTTAGACGGTTAACAATCCCCAGATTGCTAAATCTCATAATAACTCCAGCAAATTGGTAGGTATTGCCTTCAAAACTTGAGCACCACGGCATCTATCGAGTCCCTTGTTAGCGAGCGAAAGCCCGAATCCAAGGCTATATTTCGCACTAAATACCCCATTAAACACCGTTTCAGAGCCGTATTTCTTCGAGAATCAGACAAAAGACCCTCCGAGACTGGTATTTAGAGAACATAGCCGCGATTTGAGGTCTTAAATTCCGAAGAAACAACACCATTTACAGTGTACATCTCGACAATCGATACTGTGTGATGCTGTTTCCGCAGAGGTCCGCATAAATGGGGAGACCGCTGCTCGCCTGTGCCAACAACCACGGCTAAATGTTACCATATTTTTTTAAATCAAAATTTGGAAAGCAATTTCGAGTTTTAAAGAAATCAATCCTATAAATAAATAAACAAACACGAAGCCTCGTTCCAAATGGCCCATACTGTCACAGCTTATCCCGGTCTCGATAGCATTAAGCGGCTAGGAATATTTCTACTACCTCCTGGATGGAATTCTAGTCCATCGCAGTTCCCCACCCCCCGGCCCTCCCAGCATTATTTTGCCGGTACCTATTTATACAGCTGGGTGGGTAGAGGCGCTATGAGAGTAAAGTGTCTTACTCAAGAATAGTACAACACAGTAACCCTGGCCAGGGATCGAACCCGGACAGTTCGATCTGGAGTCCGGCCGGCGCGCTAACAAATAGGCCACCGCGCCTCCCATATGAATGAATGAATAAATAAATAAATAAATAAATAAATAAAAATTGCCTCATCCTGCCATTTTTAATTCTCTGGACAGTTTAGCGTCGAGGTTTTGCGGAAAGTGTTTATTTGAATGTTTCCTTTTTCGTGATGGTGTTCTGATTTGTAGCAGAATTTAATGCCAGATCAGTGTCCGTGCTCTCCAAATTTGCGTGAAACATTTTTACGGATAACTAGAGTACGGAATAATGTACAGATCTGAGACTTGAACAAGTAACGGTAGTTTATATAGTAGTCTTCTACAATCTGTAATATTTTTGATTTTTTTTACTCAATAGTTTTGGTTTTATTTTTCGCGGCATGACAGTGAAAACCACCTATAGGATGTGATGGTACAGGTATTCTTAGCCTGCCTGCCTACCTTAACATTATGTTTTGATGAGAGGGATGAGAGGACTTAACGTAATGAAAGCACAGCTGCGTTTAGGCATGAAGCCAAGACTACTCAACGACTGTCTGTTACTCTTATGGGATGTTTAACATTGTTTTAGTCAGAAACACATTCATATTCACGGATCATGTCCGTCAGCTTGTCTATCAGAATTTTCTTTTTTTCTTTTGATTTTACAGGAATCCCAAAGTGGCTACAGGTGGCTTTCAGCATGACCACATTGAATTTTTGAAGCGTGTTGCTGTAGTAACACTCACAGAAGTCAAACGTGTCGTAGCAGATGGGATGAAAGACGTTGATTTCTCTGTTAACCTGGTCTACCAGGTTAACGGGTATTTTCCTGGAGGCATTGGACATCTTTCTCGTCATCCGGCGACATTTTGGGAAGGGTGCGCCTTTCGCCCAGTTCTTTCTCCTAGTGTAAACCGTGCCGTAAGGTGTTCTTTAACCTTCGGCGAAAATCTAACGTTGCTCCTCGGTTTGCTTAGGGCCCATCCTCAGATCTGCACGTTATTCCGTACTCTAGTTATCCGTCAAAAATTATCCAGAGTATTAAAAATGTCAGGATAAGGCAATTTTTTTTAAGAAAACGTGGCAGCTATCTGGCGGCCGTCTAAAGTCTTGTGTGGCGTGAAACTCCGAAATTCAAAATGCTATATCTTACAGACGGCGAATGATATTTATTTATTTATTTATTTATTTATTTATTCATATGGGAGGCGCGGTGGCCTATTTGTTAGCGCGCCGGCCGGACTCCAGATCGAACTGTCCGGGTTCGATCCCTGGCCAGGGTTACTGTGTTGTACTATTCTTGAGTAAGACACTTTACTCTCATAGCGCCTCTACCCACCCAGCTGTATAAATAGGTACCGGCAAAATAATGCTGGGAGGGCCGGGGGGTGGGGAACTGCGATGGACTAGAATTCCATCCAGGAGGTAGTAGAAATATTCCTTGCCGCTTAATGCTATCGAGACCGGGATAAGCTGTGACAGTATGGGCCATTTGGAACGAGGCTTCGTGTTTGTTTATTTATTTATAGGATTGATTTCTTTAAAACTCGAAATTGCTTTCCAAATTTTGATTTAAAAAAATATGGTAACATTTAGCCGTGGTTGTTGGCACAGGCGAGCAGCGGTCTCCCCATTTATGCGGACCTCTGCGGAAACAGCATCACACAGTATCGATTGTCGAGATGTACACTGTAAATGGTGATGTTTCTTCGGAATTTAAGACCTCAAATCGCGGCTATGTTCTCTAAATACCAGTCTCGGAGGGTCTTTTGTCTGATTCTCGAAGAAATACGGCTCTGAAACGGTGTTTAATGGGGTATTTAGTGCGAAATATAGCCTTGGATTCGGGCTTTCGCTCGCTAACAAGGGACTCGATAGATGCCGTGGTGCTCAAGTTTTGAAGGCAATACCTACCAATTTGCTGGAGTTATTATGAGATTTAGCAATCTGGGGATTGTTAACCGTCTAATGTTGGACATAAGCCGAGATGAGAAGCAGGTAGGCTGTATTTGTGTCAAAATCTGCTCGAGAGAAGTCGATTTTAATATAGGCGAAAAATCGAAAATGCTGGTACATGTGCTGATAAAAACGGTCATAATTTTTGAAATATTGAAAACGTACATGGGATTTTGCACATATTTGTAGATAAACGACTACTCTTGTCGGCTGGATAGGCTAGAAGTATTAGGTTGGTCCCAAAATTTAAAAAATAGCCTCTAAATCGAAGCCAATTTACAGCCTTTTCTCAAAGGCGATTAGTAGTGGTCATAATACGCTCGATTTTGCCTTTTCAGGATAATCGAGAGGCAAATTGTGACTGTCTTGTAAAACTAGAAAGGTTTATGAGCAAGTTGATATAAAATTTGCGACTAGATGATGCGAAATAAATATTTTACAGTGTTACGTAAAGTGCATACTTTTCAATATTCGAGACGTTGTGACTGGCGCCGACAAGGGAAAATATTTTATGGCTCCTAACGCGGCCAGAATATCATTTCAAATCAAACCATATCTGTTTTAGTTCTTGCCTTGGTAATGTCTTTCAGTTGACAGAGTTTCAGGCAAAATTATTTTTTAAGCGAAATTGAGTGGGTGCTTTTAAGAAAGACGCCCTCTTAAAAGGTATTAAATTAACCTGTGCCTTACCTGTATTTTTATGAAATTTGTCTGCCAATGGTACTGAAGCATTCATTGTTAATAGCATTCTTGTTAGCTCCAACCTAAAAACACAATGTTCAGTTAACTGTAAAAACGTTCACTGGGGCTTGAAGTTTAATATTTGCTACAGGCAAACCTTGGTGAACAATAACCAACACAGTTAAGGTTAAAATGGATGACAAATCAGGGTTAAACATATTGTTAAATTAATGCTCTCTGGTTAAAAAAGAAAAATAAATGGTACGTTTTTGGCTGCCAGCCTACAGCAGACAAAATTAATGGTAAAAACAGCGCAAATGTTTGAAATTATAATATTATAAGTGGAAGAGTGACAAAAATGAGAAAGAATTTTTAAACATTGCCTTATAAAAGTACACTATTTTAAAAGACAAGATTAAGAATACATCTAGCTTGTTAAAAGCTTATATTTAATATAAAATGTTGGAAGTCGGGGAAGAAACATGAAAGTTATGCCTCTTGCAATTGATGATTTTCTCCTCCCCAGCCCCCCCCCCCCCAAAAAAAAAAGGAAGAATAAAACAGTAAGCTCTCTTAACATGTGCATGCTGCCTTGATGGAACTTATCCATCTTTTAAAATTAAAAACCACTGCACTCACCCAAAACATCTATAAGCTGCCCACATAAGAGGAGACATTCCATTCCTGTCAAGCTGATCAACATCCTAATAACAGAAAAAGAATTTTTTTTTCTGTAAATAATGACACAAAGGTTTCTTTAAGTTAAAAAAAAACTAAAGAGCATGTGTGTCCAGAGCAACATCTTCAAAATACACTGATTGTAAATTTTCCTCAATCATTACTATGCATATCTTTGTTTAAATAGCATGCTATCTTACATCATCAAGGTTTGGAAATTTCTACTTTTTTGATAATTAGTAACAGATAAGAATTATTTGAAGATTAAAAAGTTTATAATATGCTTCCAAAATCAACTACAGTATGCCATAACTGCAATACTTTATTAAATAACAAAAAGGAAAAGGCATACCATTCCTTTTGAAATTAAATAAGCAACGACTCCCATCTGACTGTGCTGTACAGCAACGTGTAAACAACTGCAACCTGTCACAAATAAACAACAATCATTTATGTGCGTTCATAATAACTCTTGTCACAAGGTCTGAAATTTACAAGCAAACAAAGCTTTCCAACACATCTCAAACATCTTCTTTAGCGGCAAAGTGAGCTCCTCATTATCATCTGCCTTTATCAACCACTTGTTGTCATATGACTAAATACAGTCTTTACTTTGCTAAAGAAGGCTGTGAGATACAGTCAAAAGCTTCGTTAGCTAAACATTTCAGGCCTTGCAGGGCTTTCAATAACACCCAGGAACTGCCAGGGCTCCGCCAGGTATTCTGTCATGAATCACTGGCTAAAATTAATGCAGCTCCCTATAATGGAGAAATGTTTTCAGCTTCTTATATTGCTCCCTGACAGATGCTGCACAAGAGCAGACACCTGCATGTGTACACTGTACTGAAAATCCTGCCTTGAGACAAGAGTTATAATTATTATTTAACCCCCGTTTGATATCTAGTAATTTCTCCTTTTATACATAAAGCTCAACCACTCACTAGTTTTAGCACTTGTTACTTCAGTTTCTATTATACAAAAAATCTTGAATGCAGTCACTACACCCCTCCACCCACCACCCACTTGGATGTGATGTTAGTTCATTGCAAGTTACCCCTTCTTGACCCACCCTCACCCCAAATAGCAGTAAAACTCTGAGCCAACCTACTAGTTAACCTTATTACATGAAATTTTCGTGACACGTTAATTTCGCGATTTTGAGGTGCACATATTTCACGACACTTAAATTTTGTGATTTTGCGAAAATTTTGTATTTTGAATCACTTTAATTTCGCGTTTTTGAGTAAGACACAATTTACATTTTCTTTGCAAATTATATATTTTGACATGTCTTTGAATTATATAAAACGACTTCATCAAAGGAAGTCAAAATTAACAAAAACGTAGGGGGGACTTAATCTCGGCAATAGCAACAGCAGAGCAGTTCTCACAATGTCTACAAGTGAGTCAATTGACGACAACATCCATTTACATTGATTACTGACATTATGCGAGTCACTTAATATTCGCGTCATGTTATGTTCGCGACACTTATTGTTCACGTCACTTTAAAAATTTTGCGATTTTTTTAGAATCGCGAAATTAAAGTGCCGCGAAAATTTCATGTAATAAGGTAACATGCATACCATCTGTCAATGAGGCACTTAAAATAAACAATCTATATGCAAGTGTATGCTGTAGTATTGATCACAGTACCTTCAATGTCCAGTGATGCTGGATCAGCACCATGTTTCATGAGAAAGACAACCATCTCCAGGTGACCTTGCCTGTAAAACAAAATCAAGATAAACAGATAAATTTGAAAATTCGAACATTTATTTCACGTGGTCTTTGATGATTTAAGGTGATAGAAGCTCCAGCCTAAAAATTTATTGTTTTGTGTTCTTGCTTTATCTAGGACTCGTAGGGTTTATATACTGTCAGCAGTCTGAATGTCAACAGCATGCACGACAACGGAGAACTAATAACAAAAGTGAACCTCTTATTAATAGTCAGAGAAGCAGATCACTCTTTATTATATAAACTGCAGCGGTTTAGCGAGTGGTAGAAAAATGGTATCACACATGTGTGGATAAAAATGATATCCACACATGTGTGATATCATTCTTGACCAATCAGCTTGCAGAGTTTACCATGTTTCAATGCTCAATGAGCCAAAGTAAATCAATATTAAGTCGAAACATCTTCGGATCTTCCTCTGCAATCTTCAGCAATCTTCGGAGAACTTCGGAAATTTTCGGAAAATGTTCGGAATCATTGGTACAACCTTCGGTCAATATTTTGAAAATTTTTGGAAATCTTCGGAAAATCGTCAAAAACATTGTAATTAGAAGGTTTATATAATAAACGGAATAATACATATTTGCTTGGAGATATGAAATTTATCTTCTCGTGTTCAAATCCACTTAATAAACTGCAGCTTTTATCGATAAATTTCGTATCTCCGCGCAACCATGTATTATCCTCTTTGTAACCACAAATTATTTTATACCATCATTGCCAAGTGGCAACTATTAGGGTAGTGATTTCTCACCTTACAGCCCAATGAAGTGGTGTAGCATTTAAAATACCTCCTTTCTGGTCTACGGCAGCTCCCTTTGAGACAAAATACCTGCCAAAAGACAATGTATTTAATAACGTTAAGAACCGTTTAAAAAAATAAAAGTTATCCTTATTTCTAGCAAAACCCAGAAACAGCGTATACAGCCACAGCCGCTAAGCCTTAGCTATTATTACTCAAACTATACAAATTGACTGTGTTCTTGAACAAAACAATTAAGATGGCTTAATACAGCTTTGAGGGGATAAAATTAATGGATCCAACTTTTAAAAAAGACATTTGTTTACCCTCGGTTACTGATTTAGCACAAGCACTAATGGGGCCAAGCATTCAAACATTATTAACCTCTTTTGTAAAATGTTCAGAAGTGTTTTATCTTTCTCTTATTGTTCGTTACATTGTACAAGCATCGTATATACAGCTATTTCAATAAACTTGTCGGGTCAAAGCTGTAAAAGGCAAGACCGTATGGCGTTCTGGGTATTCACTACAAATTTGCATATAAGCTTTATTAAGCCTAGTTCTCATATGATCGTCCGGATCGTCTCTGTCGCTTCTGTCGCTTCAAAAAGTTTGCTTGCTCCAATCACCTCAGACTTTGCAAACACCAGAAGCAACAGAGACGATCGGGGCGATCATATGAGAACCAGCTTTTAAGCACCGTGGAGAATTAACAAGTTTGTTTTTTCCTCTCAGGAGGACTTTTTGTAGCTTTACATTCACTGTCGCTTGGTTCTGAGTTTTGAAAATTCTTCTAAAATTCAGTGTTGCTATTAAAACCACCTTGTTTCACATGTCTGAAGAAAAAGAAAACGTGCAAATTCGCGTTTGTCATGTCATTATATATTTTAGAATTCAGCACGTGTAGTTGCCCTCTTTTTCTACCCATACTGCCTTTCAGTCTTGTCTTTTAGCTTTGATCCAAACAACATTAATTGAAATAGCTGTATGCAACATTTGAACGTTATAAATGCTAAATGTAGTGAGAGATTTTCATTGTTCGAAATGGACCTCCCGCTTTGGCCATTCTTGTTACACATATCACTACAATAAATTTTTTATACTCGAATTTGACAGAGAATTTGCAAAGCAACCAATTAGAATATCGATAAAATCTCATACAGTTTTGAAGTTAGATTAACTCCTTGTGAACGGTATTATGCAGAGGTTTTGTTTGTGTGGCTAAATATGATACCCAATTCATTTGTTAGAAGCAGTCATTTTAGGTTTTGAGGCAGTTCTGTTCTTACCGCAGGGAAGCAAAATAATTTTTATCAGACAGAATATTTTATGAACTTTGTATTGATAAATTATACAGTTTGTGGTGGCTGAGTTTAAAGCAGTGCACTTACAATTTTTCAATGAACCTTAAGTTCATTGAAAGAAAAGCTTAATAAGGCCCCCCACTACCCCACCCTTTGATTATACACCCCAGGGGGGTACTCCGGCATGTAAATGACGGGGATGATCGAATGGAGGCAAAACTCAGGACCCAAAAAAATCCCAAAGTCTTCCGACATTACCCAAAAAAATCCCTGGACCAAAAATAACCCCCAAAATAATCCCTTGTCGAATTGCCCCTAAATTGCCAGGAAGGGCAACCATAACCATAAACCATAATAAATTGAACTCTCGTGTTTGTTTATTCATCATACCATAAATATGCCAAGCCCGCACCAAGTTACTTTAGTTCGTTTTTAATACCCAAAAAAAATCCCTATTTAAATCAAGTCACCCAAAAAAATACTTGCCAAATTTTCCAACCCAAAAAAATCCCGGAATCGAAAATTTCAAACCCAAAAAAATCCTTCGATCATCCCCGTCATTTACAAGCCGGAGTACCCCCCCTGGGTTATACACCCACCTTTGAATAAGCAAAGTCTCTTTTGGCCAAAATTTTAAATAAGACACTGGGTACTTATTCAAGGAAATATGGTGAAACCATTTAAAGGGAATTTTCACACAAAACCACACTGTACTTACTCAGCAATTCTCATTCTATTGTTGATTGCCGCCCAATGTAGAGCTGACACATTTTCTTTGTCTAATGTATTTACATCCACACCCTCCTTGTCAATCAACTCAAGACACCTGTCAAAGATGCCGTACTGTGTGGCTCTGACCAGGTCAAACTGGCTGTAATCTGGCTGGTGGTATGCTGTGGGACTGTATTGACTGTACGGGTTATCTGGCTGTGTTGGGTATGGTTTACTTTCCATATTAGAATCCTACGTATAATAGAATACATGTACATTAGAAAAAGAATATTCTAATAACAGCTTTAGTTACTTTTAGTGGTGCCACGTTCTATAAGGAAAACAACTGTCTAAATGCACGCGCAAGATGACGAATTTTATTGCGCGACCAAAAACGGTCTAAAAGCAATAAAAATGTTTCAATCTTGTGTGCTTGAAGTTTGTTTCACTCTGGTTTGCTTGCAGTTAACTTTTATTTGTTAGTAAGGGCAGCATTTTTTAGAAAGGTACTAACTGCATCACTAGTGTAGTACCTTATTCTCACTTAATTTCGCAAGTACTAAATTTCGCGATTTTCGCGATTTTGAAAAAATCGCGAAATTTAATACCCGCGAAATAAAGGGCACGCGAAGTTTAAAATCGCAAAATTTAATATTGTACTGATAATATAAAAACTAATGAAATTCGATCTGTTTTATCATAGTTATTCTAACATACCGTAAAGTTCCGTGTATAAGCCGCACCTTTTTCCTCTAATTTCAAGTCAAAATCGGGGGTGCGGCTTATCTACGGAAACATCTCTGGTTGGAGTTCTCAAAGGCCTAATTAATATTCATAAAAAACTTCTCAAGACGTCATTGAATAAACATATAACAACCTGAAAACTTTGTTGTTGTTAACTACCTTTTAGTTCCTCTGCAAAGCTGTTTGCAGTGAAGCCTGCCAGTCACTGCACTTCGAATCATGTACATGTCTTTCCGCTACGTGCGAGAAGGCACCAAGATAAACGCAAATACTCACAAGGCAAATGGCCGACCGCTTCGGTTTTTTATTGACCTTCACAGCAAATACATCTGCTGGATTAACAAACTCTTATTCTGCATGAAGTTTTTATCCTGTTGCGGGTAGCAGTTTCCAAAGATCTTGAAATAAAAACGCGGTTTCTTCCGAAGGAAATGCCGCCATGTTTGTTTTTAATGCCCAGACTCCTCTCTACAATTCAGAGCTTGGCTACTAAGCATTCATCATTCGCGAACGATTCGAACGAATCACAAGTGTTTCAGGAGTGCTTAGAAGTGATAATCTCGAAAAAATGATATCAAGAGAGCACCAAGTTTAAGATATTGTGAACTCAAACTAAAAAGGAGGTATGACAAGTGAAATTTAGCTTTCGTAAGACTTAATTTATATTAAACATTGCAACAACCACCGTGTCAGTGTCTCGAAACTGTGCTTGTGTGCCCTTGATTGTTTACCAATAGAACTTCACTTGAACTTCAAACTTTATGGTCTGTATATTTTTTTTTCCAAAATTTGAGCTTCCAAATCGGGGGTGCGGCTTATCTACGGGTGCGGCTTATACACAGAACTTTACGGTATCTGAGCTTCATGTTTAGAAGCTTCTTGTTTAATTTTGTCCATTAGTTATCTCCCACTCTATCGCGTATATCAGTCGCACTGTTCGAACCGTTCTCTGCCGCCAAGTTCCTCAAAATCACGCTCTTGCAGTCGTAGATGAACCTATTAGGTATTTAGACTGTTGAATACCTTATGTTTTGTTACGTGTATATTGTTGTTTGCTGTTTTTACGATGACTTTCATATTAATTATGTTGTTACAGTTTCGAGGTCAAAGCTTCATATTGAAGAATAGGTAAAAATCGCGAAATTTAATACACTCCAATTGCACCTTCCTCTAAAAATCGCAAAATTAAGTACTCGCGAAATATGGCTCTTGTCTTGATTTTTCGCGAAATTAAGTACTCGCGAAATTTAGTAAGAATAAGGTACTACTTTTGTTTACGCTATTTTGTGCATGCATTTAGACAGTCGTTTTCCCTATAGAGCATGGCACCACTAAAAGTAACTTAAGCCATAATAACTTTATTACACATTTCACTAATTGAAAAACAGTTTTTCTACACATGTACAGCAAGGCTTATTATTTTTATAAATCATTTTCACTCATAGGTTCTGGCCATTGGATGAATTCTATATAGTCAATGATCATAGTACTCGGAAAGATTTCCGCAGAGGACCCTACATTAATTATGCATACAAATATTCCATATAATCCTTCACACACGAACGGCAGTCATGAACAGAACGAGAGTTACAAAATTGTATGCATAATTAATGTAGGGTACTCTGCGGAAATCTTGCCTAGTACTCTTATAGACCATCAAAATGATGTACGGCAGCCTATCCAAATTACAGCTGGTATTTTTAAGTAAGATTTAAGTAAGCTTTAATTTATAACAGGTCTCGCTCCTTGGCACAATTTCTAATGTTATGTTGTATCAATTTCAAAACAAGAGTTAAAGCATTTATACTTAGATAAAGACGGGATCCATTCCCTGAAACAAAAACTGAGGTCTTAGCCCTTTAATTTAGGCCAATTAAAAAGCGACACTAAACAGAAGTTGTTCCAGCAATTTAAACATTTGTAAACACACAATAAGGTACGAGGTTAATTTCATTTTTCTTCCAACGATAATCAAAAATCAACAGAACCATTTTAGTCCCTTAATAAGCGTTGCGTGTTTTTATTTGATGGGAGAAGACCGAAGAAATTAGTAATAGTCCGTTAAGTTCATTTGACACGCTAGCTGCAGGCCGGCAAGATGTCTGAATGATTTGTTAGCAAAATCGAAAGCTGATTAGATGAACCCACATTAGCGTTACTTGTAAAAAGACTTAAAATGAAGTTATTCGTTTGCTTTCGATAAGGAAAAGCCGATCACAGTACCTTTTTTCCTGTTATATCCAAGCTTACTGGACGAGAAGCATCGAACACATCCGCCATTTTGTTTGGCAAGCCTGCCTGTTCCAAATATGGCATTGTTCACCAAATTTGGAAAACAGCGGTTGTTTTCAAAGAAGTCAAGTTCATTTCAGCTGTGAAACGCTTCATTTCAAGTCTTTCAACTAGCCACTGTACATTTCAGATTGATTTTCTACCTTCAAACGACATGGAAGAGTCCCAAGTTCTTAGAAACACAAATACGCAAACAGCAGAAGATAGAAACCAGAAGGGAGATCAAAAATCAGCGCGCGCAGAGCCGCCGAATGCTTTATTTCACAGGTAAGCTTATAAATTTAAAAACTGAAGTCCAACGGTCCGACCATTCCTTTGAAACTTGAGGGAAAATTAAAGTTTTTAAACTCTACATGAGAATTAATTCAAGTACCTAAATCTTCATTTATAGTTATACACTATTATTTTTTTATTTTGCAGAGCAAATCCCGCCTTTATGAGCCCAACAGACAACTTCTTTTCGCCTTGTACTCGGAAGCTCGTCTCAAAAAGGGGACTGCATCATCCAAGCTTGATAGCACTGTACGTATTTTCTGTTTGTTTTTTTTGTTTTTTTGCGATAATGCGGTGTTCTGCTCAATTCAGCACCCCCCAATCGGAAACCCCAAGCCAGTGTGGATGGTGTCTGCCAAAAGGAGACGGGGAAGGAAAAGGGAAAGGAAAAGAGAGGACTGGGAAGAGGGGGGTGTATCAACCTCCCTTTTTCCTTTTCACGTTTCCCTTCTTTTCTTCTCCCCCTTTTCATACCAGCCTTGTCATACAGGCTTTTAAATCCCCTGGTTATGCTTGTCTCCTCCTCCTCCTCCAGCTTAACATTGATCAGTGCATAAGATGTCCAAGGTTGACTATTGCGCTGGCCACCTTACAGATGTGTCTGCCTTTACAGTTAACTCTCGTTATAGCTGACACGCTCGGGGAGTCGTTTAGTGTCCGTTATAGCAAGAGTCCATAATAGCTGGAGTCATTTTCAGTCCTTGATAGCATGTGTCGGCAATAGCTGGGTGTCCGCAAGGTGAGAGTTGACTGTAGTAGTGGTAAGAGTTGATGTATTGACAAGTTGTGTCTTGGACCACAAATCCATGCTGTACGTCGTACTAGCCATGATTTCCTCAGCAATTTTTTCAGTGGCACTCTATTTTTTCGCTTCATGCTTGGCAGACTAAAAAAGAGACTTTTTATAGTCTTCTAACCCCTGTACCCCCCCACCCCCCCCCCCCCGAAAAAATCTCTGTTAGCTGATGGAGCCTTTGCATGGGAAACAAGTGGCTCTGTGGACACATAATATGATTGGCTGGATTTTAGCAAAAGGAACAGCGAATCACATGAACTGTAAATTAAAATCCTTCTATTTATTCAAGAGTTTAAAACGAACCATTTGATTGAGTAGGTTCGACACTCTGTTTGTTAAAATCTAGCCAATCAAATCATGTGTCCCCAGTGCTACTTGTCCCTTGTGCACAGGCTCAGCTGGTGAAGAGAGGCAAGCAGCCCTGGGGACAAGAATGATCTCTTTTTCACAATCTGAGTGCAAAGAGCATGGTACTTGTTGGCCACAAGTTGAAGCTCTCGTCTAATTTCTGAATGCATGTCTTCTTAAATTTAGGAGCCAACGACAACTGGGAAGAGCTTTTCAGAATGAAAGCAGTAAACAAGACAGCAAGGAAAACAAGCCACACTAATAAATTAACACACTAAACAAGAATTCAATTTTTCCTTAAAATAACTTTTAGGAAAAAGTCTCTCTTTAATTTCAACAAAATCTGGTGTAAAAAATATCCATTTTTGATGCTAAATAGATTACAGGTAGTTAGGTTTCTAGGGATTTTGAAAACACGGAATTACACACACAATGTAGGTCAAGATTTTGTAGTCTTTTTTTATTCTTAAGATTTTATGCTTGTACAAAATGTTTTGAACACAATAAAAGAAAGTTGTAAATACTGACTGTTTTCAATAAGTAGGTGGGAGGCGTGGTGGCTCTCTCCTTCCAGAGGCCTCTTATTTTCACCCTACGTGTTTGGTACAAACTGGGAAATGGGGAGAGGTGAAAAGTAAGCGAACGTAGCCTGACCCTATTTTTCATTTTTCGTGTTTTTCACCTTCCCCCACTGGGAGACGCGGTGGCCTAATGGTTAGTGCGCCGGACTCCGGATCGAGCGGTCCGAGTTCAAGCCTCGGCCGGGGTCACATGTGTTGTGTTCTTGGGCAATACACTTTACTCTCATAGTGCCTCTCTCCCGGGGGGGGGGCACTCCCCTATATGGCCTATACGGGGACGTGCCGCTGGATAGGGTATGGGTTTTGACTCCTTCGGTCCTGAACAGGGTATATAATTTCAAGCTCCTCTGTCCTAAACAGGGCCTTAAGCTGTCCTAGACAGGGTATGGCTGCAATACTGTCTTCCATGTATTTACATTGTTTTCGCTTTCGCTTCAATAAAAAGCATTATTTTATTCGGTGGGATAGGTGTTTTTGCATTTCAATGCTTCAATCATCGCATATGGGACGCAATCACAATAAAGCGTAAATGATTGTTGATGTTGTCCTTTGTCCTAAATAGGGTCTTAGAATAGGGGGTGTTGTCCTACACAGGGTAGGCATTTTAAGTTTTTAGTGTCCTAAACAGGGTCAGGTTTTCAAACCTCCAGCGACACCCCTATACCTAAACTTAGGTCAAGTACCCCCCCCGGGCCTCTCTCCACCCGGGTGTATAAATGGGTACCGGCGACATAATGCTGGGGGGGAACCCTGCAATGGACTAGCATCCCATTCAGGGGGGAGTAGAAATATTCCTAGCCGCTTAATGCTACGGAAACCGGGATAAGCTCCGGCAGTGTGGGCCGCCTGGCTCGTGGCTTCTCCTTTCCACTGAAGAAACCATAGGGGAGGAGAAAGGCATGGTGGCCTAATGGTTAGCGTGCTTGACTCCAGATCGAGCGGTCCTAATTCAACCCTTGGCTAGGGTCATTGTGATATTGTGAAGTGTTCTTGAGAAAATCAATTTACTCTCACAATGCCTCTCTCCACCCAGGTGTATAAATTGGTGCCGGTGATATAATACTGGGGGTAACCCTGCAATGAACTAGCATCCCATTCAGGGGGGAGAAGAAAGCTGTTGAGGCCTCAAATGTAATAAATGTCCCTAAATGTAATAAAGGTCCTAAGTGTAATAACTTTTGGTCCTAAATGTAATAAAGGTCCTAAGTGTAATAACTTTTGGTCCTAAATGTAATAAAGGTCTGTAGTGTAAGGTTACATCTTAAGAAATCATGCTTGGTGCTTTTCTATGTATTATATTCAGTTTGAAACCTGTTTTATGTTTACTTGCTTCATTTTCTTTCCAGTACTGTAAGATGCTATTTCGATTTTGTCATGAAGCAAGCAACTAAATCACGTGACAACGTTCATCCACGCGATCGATCACTTGACACTAGAATACAATTTTTTACCTGATTTTTTAGGAAGTTTTCGATTGTTTGAACCGTCGTGCTTTATGATAACTTTTGTTAACTCGAATTTTAAAAAGACTATTGAAGCAACAAATATGATACTTTTACTTTTCGTGCAAACGTACTAGACTTTTGTTTTCTTTTAAACCGCTCTGACGCTTCCAAGTTCAATTTAATTTAACTACGGTTTTACTGGCGGCACAGGTCTACAAGAATTGTACAGCATTTCTGTAGATTGGATTTTGGTTTGAGGTTAAGACAGTAAACGTGATAGTCTTCAGCTTCTTTGCAAACAAGTTTAATTTGATTTTTTTGCGATTTTAAGTTGGTGCCACAGAGTCTACAGGAATCCTTCCGCAGGAAGAAACATGCAAGGTTTGTAAGTGTCTCAGCATATAAAGTAGACTCATCTGCACATGCATTTAGCACAAAGTGTTTTGTTCCACAAGGAGAGCATATTGCTTTCTGAAACAGATATATACCTGCCTCGTACCCAGACGCCTCTCTCTTGTTTGGGGAAATGGGCGCTTTCTTTCTCCTTCGCGTGGTCCCTTGCGCTTCGCGCTCGTCACCAGTCACTCGCGTTTCGCGCTCGCCTTGTGTTATTGCAGCGAGAATCGAGTGCGAAGCGCCTGAGGAGGAGGCTGGATATATACCGTTGTGCGCTTTATATGAAAAGTAATGTAGGTAAACTTCCCGTTTTACCAAGGACAGACGATCAGGACCCCCCCCCCCCTTACTCAGGAATAATTAATAATTATTGATATAAATAAATAAATTAATTAATTAATTGGCTATTGAAAGTTTACACCTTTAGCCTTAGGGCGTAAGGGGCTTAGCGTTTTAGCGGGCTACAAGCCCAAACAACCATCAATCGTTCATTCTGCACTATTGAGGATTTTGAGTAAACTACTTCTGTTGTTACCTACATGTGTATAAGCGTCTGTTGCCGTTGGCCCATGTCCAATAAGACATGCAAAATAAAATAGATTTTGGCACATTCTTTAAGGCAAGCGGTAACTGGTTGTTAAAGTACATCATAATCTGGATCCCTAAGATACATTTTTAACTCCTTGCTTTTATAAAGAGAAGCACCGTGCATGATTTCATGTTTAGCCGAACCTTAATAACACTGAAGGCCTTTATTTTATTTAGGGACGAAAGTTGTTACACTTAGGACCTTTATTTCGAATCATTACATTTAGGACAAAAATTTATTACACTTAGGATCTTTATTACATTTAGGACCAAAAGTTATTACACTTAGGACCTTTATTACATTTAGGACCAAAAGTTATTACACTTAGGACCTTTATTACATTTAGGGACATTTATTACATTTGAGGCTTCAACAAAGCCACTTAATGCCACTTAATGCTACAAAAACTGGGATAAGCGCTGGCAAGTATGGGTCATTTGGCTTGAGGCTTTGCCTTCAATTAAAGAGCTCACAAAGCTTCAAAACATTCTTATTAACTACGTCAATCTCTTGGTGACATCATATCTTGATGGGTGAAGCCCATCACCCAGGAGGATACTAAAGATTTCAAGTGACAGGGATAACTGAGGGCAAAAAGACCCAAAAAAATCACTAGGGCTTCCAACAGAACCCACAAAAATCTGTGGACCAAAATGTTACCTCCAAAAAATCCCATTCGCTTTTTTCACGATCCCATAATACATCTTGTTTACCCCCCAAAATTTTTGCATAAGCATTGTTTTCAATTTTTCTTGGGACGATTGTACGTCATTGTAAATCCCAAGAGAAATTGAAAACAATGCTTATGCAAAAATTTTGGGGGGTAAACAAGATGTATTATGGGAACGGTGAAAACAGCGAATGCCAAATGGTCTTTATGTATGAACAAGAAAACCGGGTACGATTGTGTAGTTAAATTGTATTTAGTTCATTGCATTTACTTTTTAATGCTACTCTTTGTGAAAATGTATTAATGAACAGCACAAAAACATTAGGCGCTTTCTATTCGACCAAAAATTCCGGAAATTTCGGAACAAGGACGAATGGTACAGAAATTCCCTGGGAAAGTTTCCAGAAAATCCGGAAAGTGTGGACTTTCCGAAATGCGAACCATTCAACCGAAAACCCCGGAAAATTCCAAAGCAAAATCAAATGGAACTGAAAGTTCCCGGAAATTTTTTTCGAAAATTTGGGTCTACCTTGCGAGGTTGTCCTTTTTTCCGGAAATTTTGGAAAAAGCTACCATTTTACACTCAGTCTGAGTTCCTTCGGCAGAAAATTTAGCGACTTGTGCGGCTGAAAGCAGCTACATGTGTTAAGGAAGCATTGTTGAAACTCCAAATAAAAAACTAAGGTGAACTCGGTTGTTTTTCGTTATTGTTTTGCAGGCGGCAGCAAAGTTATAACCCGCGTGCAGGCTACGCCATTGTTTTCCTCATTAAACTTTTTGGGTTGGCGACGTTTTCGTTGCTTGTAGTGTGCCTTTTGAAAGGTCACTCTTTTTGGCCACGATGTCATTCATGGCGCTTATTTCAGTGCTCGGAATGCTTTTTATTTGCAAAAATGTCGAGTTATATGAGCAGGAAACCGGCCAGAGTCAACTATTTTAATGCACCGTAGAAATTTCCATATTAGTAAGAGTGAATTCGTGTAACCCGTTTTTATATGCAAATGCGCCGTGTAATATTTAAATGAGCTGTACAGGAAAACAGAAAATTGCGGCCGGACAAATCGTAATTATTTGCATGTGGAAGTCAGGTTAAAATTCAACCATTTACCAATATGTAAAAACCAAAACAGATAACGGGGTTTAAAATTTATCATGCCTTGAATTGTCTTGCGATTTTAGACAAACATTTTATATTCAACATCCCGTAAAGAATAACTATTCAAAGTGGCTACGAGCCACTAGACTCGGAAAATTTATTATGAAACAAGAATCGAAAACAACAAACTGACAAATAGAGATTTGCTAAAACAAATGATGTTTAACTTTCCACAATTCAGTTAACTTCACTTAGTTTCATTGTCATCTAGCTGCTCATCGAGAGCCGGCCGAAAGGGCAAGTGATAGAGTTCCCATCGGTTGCAAATTGTTTTCTTTCTTTTTATTTTTCCTTTTTGTTTTTGAAGGTTAGGCAAAATAATAATATCATTAGAAAAAATACGTTTTGGTCTATTTAAAGAAAACTGACATTAATACAATATTTCGGCTGGTAGTTAAGCATGCATGTACCGTATTTATTCGGCTATTAGCCGAAACCCTAGACTTTTAGTTTTTGAAACCAGTTAAACTGACAAAAAATAAACCCAATTCACTCAGCTATAAGCTAGACCCAATTTTTCCTTCCAGCTATAAAACAGTCCACATGCAGCGAATCAACATATCGTTAAATTACAACTATGTAATTGAAAAACAACAAATCACTGACAAAGAATGAATTTACTGAATAGAACCATACACAAGCGTGACAAAAAATTCACGTAGTAGATGACTGACTGAAGTTGACGATTTATGGCCATTGTGTTGAAATACCACCCCGTAGATTAAAGCTTATTTTCACCCTAGATCAAGCGAAACTTCCCAGTTTGGAACTGAAAAAGTGCAGTTTGGGCCTTATTGGAAAAATGCCAGCACATTGATTCATCCTTGTTTTCACTCCATGTCCAAAAGAATCGAATAAAAACGTATTTGATGGTTCACTGAAGATGACGTTTTTGGGCCATTGTGTTGAAATACCTCAACTTAGATTAAAGCTTATTTTCACTCAAGATCCAGCAAAACCTGCCAGTTCGGGACTAGAAATGTAGAGTTTTTGTCTTTTGAATAACAACCATTTCGTGGATTAATCCTTAATTTCACTCCATGTCCAAAAGATTCGAATATTAAAGAAAGTGCTAGATGATTCACTGCAAATGACGATTTTTGGTACTTCTGTTGAAGTACCTCCACGTAGATTAAAGCTTATTTTCACTCTAGATCAAGCAAAACGTGCCAGTTTGGAACTGGAAATGTACAGTTGAGGCCTTTTTGGAAAAATGCCAACACGTGGATTTAACCTAATGTTCACTCCATGTCCAAGAGAATCGAATGAGAAAGTGCTAGATGACTCACTGAAAATGGCGATTTTGGGGCTTTGTGATGAAATACCACTACGTAGATTAAAGCTTATTTTCACTCCAGATCCAGCAAATCTTGCCAGTTTGGAACTGGAAATGTACAATTTGGGCCTTTTTGGAAAAATGCCAACACATGGATTTAGCCTAATGTTCAAGCCAGGTCCAAGAGAATCGAATAGAAAAAGTGCTAGATGACTCACTAAAAATGTCGATTTTGGGGCCTTGTAATGAAATACCACCACGTAGATTAAAGCTTATTTTCACTCCAGATCCAGCAAATATTGCCAGTTTGGGACTGGAAATGTACAGTTTGGGTCTTTTTGAAAAGCCGCCATCACGTGGATTCATCCTTATTTTCACTCCATGTCCAAAAAAATCGAATAAGAATGTGCTACATGATTCACTGAAAATGACGATTTTTGGCCCTTCTGTAGAAATACCACCACGTAGATTAAAGCTTATTCTCACTCCAGATCCAGCAAAACTTGCCAGTTTCGAACTGGAAATACACAGCTTGGGCCCTGTTCGAAAAATGCCAACACGTGGATTCAGCCTAATATTCACTCCAAGTTCAAAAGAATCGAAAAAGAACGTGCTTGATGACTCACTGAAAATGTCGATTTTTGGCCCTTGTGATGAAATACCACCACGTAGATTAAAGCTTATTTTCACTCCAAATCCAGCAAATCGTGCCAGTTTGGGACTGGAAATGTACAGTTTGGGTCGTTTTGAAAAGCCGCAATCAAGTGGATTCATCCTTATTTTCACTCCATGTCCAAAAGAATCGAATAAGAAAGTGCTAGATGATTCACTGAAAATGACGATTTTTGGCCCTTCTGTAGAAATACCACCACGTAGATTAAAGCTTATTCTCACTCCAGATCCAGCAAAACTTGCCAGTTTCGAACTGGAAATACACAGCTTGGGCCCTGTTCGAAAAATGCCAACACGTGGATTCAGCCTAATTTTCACTCCAAGTTCAAAAGAATCGAAAAAGAACGTGCTTGATGACTCACTGAAAATGTCGATTTTTGGCCCTTGTGGTGAAATACCACCACGTAGATTAAAGCTTATTTTCACTCCAAATCCAGCAAATCGTGCCAGTTTGGGACTGGAAATGTACAGTTTGGGTCGTTTTGAAAAGCCGCCATCACGTGGATTCATCCTTATTTTCACTCCATGTCCAAAAGAATCGAATAAGAAAGTGCTAGATGATTCACTGAAAATGACGATTTTTGGCCCTTCTGTTGAAATACCACCACGTAGATTAAAGCTTATTCTCACTCCAGATCAAGCAAAACTTGCCAGTTTCGAACTGGAAATACACAGTTTGGACCCTGTTCGAAAAATGTCAACACGTGGATTCAGCCTAATTTTCACTCCAGGTTCAAAAGAATCGAATAACAACGTGCTTGATGACTCACTGAAAATGACGATTTTTGGCCCTTCTGTTGAAATACCACCACGTAGATTAAAGCTTATTTTCACTCAAGATCAAGCAAATCGTGCCAGTTTGGGACTGGAAATGTACAGTTTGGGTCTTTTTGAAAAGCCGCCATCACGTGGATTCATCGTTATTTTCACTCCATGTCCAAAAGAATCCAATAAGAAAGTGCTAGATGATACACTGAAAATGACGATGTTTGGTCCTTCTGTTGAAATACCACCACGTAGATTAAAGCTTATTCTCATTCCAGATCAAGCAAAACTTGCCAGTTTCGAACTGGAAATACACAGTTTGGGCCCTGTTTGAAAAATGTCAACACGTGGATTCAGCCTAATTTTCACTCCAGGTTCAAGAGAATCGAATAACAACGTGCTTGATGACTAACTGAAAATGTCGATTTTTGGCCCTTGTGATGAAATACCACCACGTAGATTAAAGCTTATTTTCACTCCAAATCCAGCAAATCGTGCCAGTTTGGGACTGGAAATGTACAGTTTGGGTCTTTTGAATAACAACCATTTCGTGGATTAATCCTTATTTTCACTCCATGTCCAAAAGAATCGAATAAGAAAGTGCTAGATGATTCACTGAAAATGACGATATTGGGGCCTTGTGATGAAATACCACCAGGTAGATTAAAGCTTATTTTCACTCCAGATCCAGCATAAATTGCCAGTTTCGAACTGGAAATACACAGTTTGGGCCCTGTTGGAAAAATGCCCACTCCAGATCCAGAAATATTGCAAGTTTCGGACTCGAAATGTACAGTTTGGGTCTTTTTGAAAAGCCGCCATCACGTGGATTCATCCCTATTTTCACTCCATGTCCAAAAGAATCGAATAAGAAAGTGCTAGATGATTCACTGAAAATGACGATTTTTGGTCCTACTGTTGAAATACCACCACGTAGATTAAAGCTTATTGTCACTCCAGATCCAGCAAATCGTGCCAGTTTGGGACTGGAAATGTACAGTTAGGGTCGTTTTGAAGGGTCTCATTCCAGATCAAGCAAAACTTGCCAGTTTCGAACTGGAAATACACAGTTTTGGCCCTGTTCGAAAAATGCCAACACGTGCATTCAGCCTAATTTTCACTCCATGTTCAAGAGAATCGAATAAGAACGTGCTTGATGACTCACTGAAAATGTCGATTTTGGGGCCTTGTGATGAAATACCACCAGGTAGATTAAAGCATATTTTCACTCCAGATCCAGCAAGTATTGCCAGTTTCAGACTGGAAATGTACAGTTTGGGTCTTTTTGATAAGCCACCATCACGTGGATTCATCATTATTGTCACTCCATGTCCAAAAGAATCGAATAAGAAAGTGCTAGATGATTCACTGAAAATGACGATTTTTGGCCCTTCTGTTGAAATACCACCACGTAGATTAAAGCTTATTCTCATTCCAGATCAAGCAAAACTTGCCAGTTTCGAACTGGAAATACACAGTTTGGGCCCTGTTCGAAAAATGTCAACACGTGGATTCAGCCTAATTTTCACTCCAGGTTCAAGAGAATCGAATAACGTGCTTGATGACTCACTGAAAATGACGATTTTTGGCCCTTCTGTTAAAATACCACCACGTAGATTAAAGCTTATTTTCACTCCAGATCCAGAAATATTGCAAGTTTCGGACTGGAAATGTACAGTTTGGGTCGTTTTGAAAAGCCGCCATCACGTGGATTCATCCTTATTTTCACTCCATGTTCAAAAGAATCGAATAAGAAAGTGCTAGATGATTCACTGAAAATGACGATTTTTTGCCCTTCTGTTGAAATACCACCACGTAGATTAAAGCTTATTTTCACTCAAGATCAAGCAAATCGTGCCAGTTTGGGACTGGAAATGTACAGTTTGGGTCTTTTTCAAAAGCCGCCATCACGTGGATTCATTCTTATTTTCACTCCATGTCCAAAAGAATCGAATAAGAACGTGCTAGATGATTCACTGAAAATGACGATTTTTGGCCCTTCTGTTGAAATACCACCACGTAGATTAAAGCTTATTCTCACTCCAGATCAAGCAAAACTTGCCAGTTTCGAACTGGAAATACACAGTTTGGACCCTGTTCGAAAAATGTCAACACGTGGATTCAGCCTAATTTTCACTCCAGGTTCAAGAGAATCGAATAAGAACGTGCTTGATGACTCACTGAAAATGTCGATTTTGGGGCCTTGTGATGAAATACCACCAGGTAGATTAAAGCATATTTTCACTCCAGATCCAGCAAGTATTGCCAGTTTCAGACTGGAAATGTACAGTTTGGGTCTTTTTGATAAGCCACCATCACGTGGATTCATCATTATTGTCACTCCATGTCCAAAAGAATCGAATAAGAAAGTGCTAGATGATTCACTGAAAATGACGATTTTTGGCCCTTCTGTTGAAATACCACCACGTAGATTAAAGCTTATTCTCATTCCAGATCAAGCAAAACTTGCCAGTTTCGAACTGGAAATACACAGTTTAAGCCCTGTTCGAAAAATGTCAACACGTGGATTCAGCCTAATTTTCACTCCAGGTTCAAGAGAATTGAATAACAACGTGCTTGATGACTCACTGAAAATGACGATTTTTGGCCCTTCTGTTGAAATACCACCACGTAGATTAAAGCTTATTTTCACTCCAGATCCAGAAATATTGCAAGTTTCGGACTGGAAATGTACAGTTTGGGTCTTTTTAAAAAGCTGCCATCACGTGGATTCATCCTTATTTTCACTCCATGTCCAAAAGAATCGAATAAGAAAGTGCTAGATGATTCACTGAAAATGACGATTTTTGGCCCTTCTGTTGAAATACCACCACGTAGATTAAACCTTATTTTCACTCCAGATTAAGCAAATCGTGCAAGTTTCGGACTGGAAATGTACAGTTTGGGTCTTTTTGAAAAGCCGCCATCACGTGGATTCATCCTTATTTTCACTCCATGTCCAAAAGAATCGAATAAGAAAGTGCTAGATGATTCACTGAAAATGACGATTTTTGGCCCTTCTGTTGAAATACCACCACGTAGATTAAAGCTTATTGTCACTCCAGATCCTGCAAATCGTGCCTGTTTGGGACTGGAAATGTACAGTTTTGGTCGTTTTGAAAAGCTGCCATCACGTGGATTCATCCTTATTTTCACTCCATGTCCAAAAGAATCGAATAAGAAAGTGCTAGATGATTCACTGAAAATGACGATTTTTGGCCCTTCTGTTGAAATACCACCACGTAGATTAAAGCTTATTTTCACTCCAGATCAAGCAAATCGTGCCAGTTTGGGACTGGAAATGTACAGTTTGGGTCGTTTTGAAAAGCCGCCATCACGTGGATTCATCCCTATTTTCACTCCATGTCCAAAAGAATCGTATAACAAAGTGCTAGATGATTCACTGAAAATGACGATTTTGGAGCATTGTGATGAAATACCACCAGGTAGATTAAAGCTTATTTTAACTTCCGATCCAGCAAATATTGCCAGTTTGGGACTGGACATGTACAGTTTGGGTCTTTTTGAAAAGCCGCCATCACATGGATTCATCCTTATTTTCACTCCATGTCCAAAAGAATCGAATAACAAAGTGCTAGATGATTCACTGAAAATGACGATTTTCGGCCCTTGTGTTGAAATACCACCACGTAGATTAAAGCTAATTGTCACTCCAGATAAAGCAAATATTGCCAGTTTCGAACTGGAAATACACAGTTTTGGCCCTGTTCGAAAAAGGTCAACACGTGGATTCAGATTAATTTTCACTCCAGGTTCAAGAGAATCGAATAACAACGTGCTTGATGACTCACTGAAAATGACGATTTTTGGCCCTTCTGTTGAAATACCACCACGTAGATTAAAGCTTATTTTCACTCCAGATCAAGCAAAACTTGCCAGTTTCGAACTGGAAATACACAGTTTGGGTGTTTTTGAAAAGCCGCCATCACGTGGATTCATCGTTATTTTCACTCCATGTCCAAAAGAATCGAATAAGAAAGTGCTAGATGATTCACTGAAAATGACGATTTTTGGTCCTACTGTTGAAATACCACCACGTAGATTAAAGCTTATTGTCACAAAAAATCCAGCAAATCGTGCCAGTTTGGGACTGGAAATGTACAGTTTGGGTCGTTTTGAAAAGCCGCCATCACGTGGATTCATCCTTATTTTCACTCCATGTCCAAAAGAATCGAATAAGAAAGTGCTTGATGACTCACTGAAAATGACGATTTTTGGCCCTTCTGTTGAAATACCACCACGTAGATTAAAGCTTATTTTCACTCCAGATCCAGAAATATTGCAAGTTTCGGACTGCAAATGTACAGTTTGGGTCCTTTTGAAAAGCCGCCATCACGTTGATTCATCCTTAATTTTACTCCATGTTCAAAAGAATCGAATAAGAAAGTGCTAGATGATTCACTGAAAATGACGATTTTTGGCCCTTCTGTCTAAATACCACCACGTAGATTAAAGCTTATTTTCACTCCAGATCAAGCAAATCGTGCCAGTTTGGGACTGGAAATGTACAGTTTGGGTCGTCTTCAAAAGCCGCCATCACGTGGATTCATCCCTATTTTCACTCCATGTCCAGAAGAATCGAATAACAAAGTGCTAGATGATTCACTGAAAATGACGATTTTGGAGCCTTGTGATGAAATACCACCAGGTAGATTAAAGCTTATTTTAACTTCAGATCCAGCAAATATTGCCAGTTTGGGACTGGACATGAACAGTTTGGGTCTTTTTGAAAATCCGCCATCACATGGATTCATCCTTATTTCCACTCCATGTCCAAAAGAATCGAATAACAAAGTGCTAGGTGATTCACTGAAAATGACGATTTTCGGCCCTTGTGTTGAAATACCACCACGTAGATTAAAGCTAATTGTCACTCCAGATAAAGCAAATATTGCCAGTTTCGGACTGGAAATGTACAGTTTGGGTCTTTTTGAAAAGCCGCCATCATTTGGATTCATCCTTATTTTCACTCCATGTCCAAAAGAATCGAATAAGAAAGTGCAAGATGATTCACTGAAAATGACGATTTTTGGCCCTTCTGTTGAAATACCACCACGTAGATTTAAGCTTATTCTCACTCCAGATCAAGCAAAACTTGCCAGTTTCGAACTTGAAATACACAGTTTGGGCCCTGTTCGAAAAATGTCAACACGTGGATTTAGCCTAATTTTCACTCCAGGTTCAAGAGAATCGTATAACAACGTGCTTGATGACTCACTAAAAATGACGAATTTTGGCCCTTCTGTTGAAATACCACCACGTAGATTAAAGCTTATTCTCATTCCAGATCAAGCAAAACTTGCCAGTTTCGAACTGGAAATACACAGTTTGGGCGCTGTTCGAAAAATGTCAACACGTGGATTCAGATTAATTTTCACTCCAGGTTCAAGAGAATCGAATAACAACGTGCTTGATGACTCACTGAAAATGACGATTTTTGGCCCTTCTGTTGAAATACCACCACGTAGATTAAAGCTTATTTTCACTCCAGATCCAGAAATATTGCAAGTTTCGGACTGGAAATGTACAGTTTGGGTCTTTTTGAAAAGCCGCCATCACGTGGATTCATCGTTATTTTCACTCCATGTCCAAAAGAATCGAATAAGAAATTGTTAGATGATTCACTGAAAATGGCGATTTTTGGTCCTTCTGTTGAAATACCACCACGTAGATTGAAGCTTATTGTCACTCCAGATCCAGCAAATCGTGCCAGTTTGGGACTGAAAATGTACAGTTTGGGTCGTTTTGAAAAGCCGCCATCACGTGGATTCATCCTTATTTTCACTCCATGTCCAAAAGAATCGAATAAGAAAGTGCTAGATGATTCACTGAAAATGACGATTTTTGGTCCTACTGTTGAAATACCACCACGTAGATTAAAGCTTATTGTCACTAAAAATCCAGCAAATCGTGCCAGTTTGGGACTGGAAATGTACAGTTTGGGTCGTTTTGAAAAGCCGCCATCACGTGGATTCATCCTTATTTTCACTCCATGTTCAAAAGAATCGAATAAGAAAGTGCTAGATGACTCACTGAAAATGACGATTTTTGGCCCTTGTGTTGAAATACCACCACGTAGATTAAAGGTTATTTTCACTCCAGATCCAGAAATATTGCAAGTTTCGGACTGGAAATGTACAGTTTGGGTCTTTTTGAAAAGCCGCCATCACGTGGATTCATCCTTATTTTCAGTCCATGTTCAAAAGAATCGAATAAGAAAGTGCTAGATGATTCACTGAAAATGACGATTTTTGGTCCTACTGTTGAAATACCACCACGTAGATTAAAGCTTATTGTCACTAAAAATCCAGCAAATCGTGCCAGTTTGAGACTGGAAATGTACAGTTTGGGTCGTTTTGAAAATCCGCCATCACATGGATTCATCCTAATTTTCACTCCATGTTCAAAAGAATCGAATAACAAAGTGCTAGATGATTCACTGAAAATGACGATTTTCGGCCCTTGTGTTGAAGTACCACCACGTAGATTAAAGCTAATTGTCACTCCAGATAAAGAAAATATTGCCAGTTTCGGACTGGAAATGTACAGTTTGGGTCTTTTTGAAAAGCCGCCATCATTTGGATTCATCCTTATTTTCACTCCATGTCCAAAAGAATCGAATAAGAAAGTGCAAGATGATTCACTGAAAATGAAGATTTTGGAGCCTTGTGATGAAATACCACCAGGTAGATTAAAGCTTATTTTAACTTCAGATCCAGCAAATATTGCCAGTTTGGGACTGGACATGAAAAGTTTGGGTCTTTTTGAAAACCCGCCATCATTTGGATTCATCCTTATTTTCACTCCATGTCCAAAAGAATCGAATAAGAAAGTGCTAGATGATTCACTGAAAATGAAGATTTTGGAGCCTTGTGATGAAATACCACCAGGTAGATTAAAGCTTATTTTAACTTCAGATCCAGCAAATATTGCCAGTTTCGGACTGGAAATGTACAGTTTGGGTCTTTTTGAAAAGCCGCCATCATTTGGATTCATCCTTATTTTCACTCCATTTCCAAAAGAATCGAATAAGAAAGTGCAAGATGATTCACTGAAAATGACGATTTTTGGCCCTTCTGTTGAAATACCACCACGTAGGTTAAAGCTTATTCTCACTCCAGATCAAGCAAAACTTGCCAGTTTCGAACTGGAAATACACAGTTTGGGCCCTGTTCGAAAAATGTCAACACGTGGATTCAGCCTAATTTTCACTCCAGGTTCAAGAGAATCGAATAACAACGTGCTTGATGACTCACTGAAAATGACGATTTTTGGCCCTTCTGTTGAAATACCACCACGTAGATTAAAGCTTATTCTCATTCCAGATCAAGCAAAACTTGCCAGTTTCGAACTGGAAATACACAGTTTGGGCCCTGTTTGAAAAATGTCAACACGTGGATTCACATTAATTTTCACTCCAGGTTCAAGAGAATCGAATAACAACGTGCTTGATGACTCACTGAAAATGACGATTTTTGGCCCTTCTGTTGAAATACCACCACGTAGATTAAAGCTTATTTTCACTCCAGATCCAGAAATATTGCAAGTTTCGGACTGGAAATGTACAGTTTGGGTGTTTTTGAAAAGCCGCCATCACGTGGATTCATCGTTATTTTCACTCCATGTCCAAAAGAATCGAATAAGAAATTGTTAGATGATTCACTAAAAATGGCGATTTTTGGTCCTTCTGTTGAAATACCACCACGTAGATTAAAGCTTATTGTCACTCCAGATAAAGCAAATATTGCCAGTTTGGGACTGGAAATGTACAGTTTGGGTCGTTTTGAAAAGCCGCCATCACGTGGATTCATCCTTATTTTCACTCCATGTCCAAAAGAATCGAATAAGAAAGTGCTAGATGATTCACTGAAAATGACGATTTTGGGGCCTTGTGATGAAATACCACCAGGTAGATTTAAGCTTATTTTCACTCCAGATCTAGCATATATTGCCAGTTTCGAACTGGGAATACACAGTTTGGGCCCTGTTCGAAAAATGCCAACACGTGCATTCAGCCTAATTTTCACTCCAGGTTCAAGAGAATCGAATAAGAACGTGCTTGATGACTCACTGAAAATGTCGATTTTGGGGCCTTGTGATGAAATACCACCAGGTAGATTAAAGCATATTTTCACTCCAGATCCAGCAAGTATTGCCAGTTTCAGACTGGAAATGTACAGTTTGGGTCTTTTTGATAAGCCACCATCACGTGGATTCATCATTATTGTCACTCCATGTCCAAAAGAATCGAATAAGAAAGTGCTAGATGATTCACTGAAAATGACGATTTTTGGCCCTTGTGTTGAAATACCACCACGTAGATTAAAGCTTATTTTCACTCCATATCCAAAAATATTGCAAGTTTCGGACTGGAAATGTACAGTTTGGGTCTTTTTGAAAAGCCGCCATCACGTGGATTCATCCTTATTTTCACTCCATGTTCAAAAGAATCGAATAAGAAAGTGCTAGATGACTCACTGAAAATGACGATTTTTGGCCCTTCTGTTGAAATACCATCACGTAGATTAAAGATTATTTTCACTCCAGATCCAGAAATATTGCAAGTTTCGGACTGGAAATGTACAGTTTAAGTCTTTTTGAAAAGCCGCCATCACGTGGATTCATCCTTATTTTCACTCCATGTTCAAAAGAATCGAATAAGAAAGTGCTAGATGATTTACTGAAAATGACGATTTTTGGCCCTTCTGTCTAAATACCACCACGTAGATTAAAGCTTATTTTCACTCCAGATCAAGCAAATCGTGCCAATTTGGGACTGGAAATGTACAGTTTGGGTCGTTTTGAAAAGCCGCCATCACGTGGATTCATCCCTATATTCACTTCATGTCCAAAAGAATCGAATAACAAAGTGCTAGATGATTCACTGAAAATGACGATTTTGGAGCCTTGTGATGAAATGCCACCAGGTAGATTAAAGCTTATTTGAACTTCAGATCCAGCAAATATTGCCAGTTTCGGACTGGAAATGTACAGTTTGGGTCTTTTTGAAAAGCCGCCATCACGTGGATTCATCCTTATTTTCACTCCATGTCCAAAAGAATCGAATAAGAAAGTGCTAGATGATTCACTGAAAATGACGATTTTTGGCCCTTCTGTTGAAATACCGCCACGTAGATTAAAGCTTATTCTCACTCCAGATCAAGCAAAATTTGCCAGTTTCGAACTGGAAATACACAGTTTGGGCCCTGTTCGAAAAATGTCAACACGTGGATTCAGCCTAATTTTCACTCCAGGTTCAAGAGAATCGAATAACAACGTGCTTGATGACTCACTGAAAATGACGATTTTTGGCCCTTCTGTTGAAATACCACCACGTAGATTAAAGCTTATTCTCATTCCAGATCAAGCAAAACTTGCCAGTTTCGAACTGGAAATACACAGTTTGGGCCCTGTTTGAAAAATGTCAACACGTGGATTCAGATTAATTTTCACTCCAGGTTCAAGAGAATCGAATAACAACGTGCTTGATGACTCACTGAAAATGACGATTTTTGGCCCTTCTGTTGAAATACCACCACGTAGATTAAAGCTTATTTTCACTCCAGATCCAGAAATATTGCAAGTTTCGGACTGGAAATGTACAGTTTGGGTGTTTTTGAAAAGCCGCCATCACGTGGATTCATCCTTATTTTCACTCCATGTTCAAAAGAATCGAATAAGAAAGTGCTAGATGATTCACTGAAAATGACGATTTTTGGCCCTTCTGTCTAAATACCACCACGTAGATTAAAGCTTATTTTCACTCCAGATCAAGCAAATCGTGCCAGTTTGGGACTGGAAATGTACAGTTTGGGTCGTCTTGAAAAGCCGCCATCACGTGGATTCATCCCTATTTTCACTCCATGTCCAAAAGAATCGAATAACAAAGTGCTAGATGATTCACTGAAAATGACGATTTTGGAGCCTTGTGATGAAATACCACCAGGTAGATTAAAGCTTATTTTAACTTCAGATCCAGCAAATATTGCCAGTTTGGGACTGGACATGAACAGTTTGGGTCTTTTTGAAAATCCGCCATCACATGGATTCATCCTTATTTTCACTCCATGTCCAAAAGAATCGAATAACAAAGTGCTAGATGATTCACTGAAAATGACGATTTTCGGCCCTTGTGTTGAAATACCACCACGTAGATTAAAGCTAATTGTCACTCCAGATAAAGCAAATATTGCCAGTTTCGGACTGGAAATGTACAGTTTGGGTCTTTTTGAAAAGCCGCCAGCATTTGGATTCATCCTTATTTTCACTCCATGTCCAAAAGAATCGAATAAGAAAGTGCAAGATGATTCACTGAAAATGACGATTTTTGGCCCTTCTGTTGAAATACCACCACGTAGGTTAAAGCTTATTCTCACTCCAGATCAAGCAAAACTTGCCAGTTTCGAACTGGAAATACACAGTTTGGGCCCTGTTCGAAAAATGTCAACACGTGGATTCAGCCTAATTTTCACTCCAGGTTCAAGAGAATCGAATAACAACGTGCTTGATGACTCACTGAAAATGACGATTTTTGGCCCTTCTGTTGAAATACCACCACGTAGATTAAAGCTTATTCTCATTCCAGATCAAGCAAAACTTGCCAGTTTCGAACTGGAAATACACAGTTTGGGCCCTGTTCGAAAAATGTCAAAACGTGGATTCAGATTAATTTTCACTCCAGGTTCAAGAGAATCGAATAACAACGTGCTTGATGACTCACTGAAAATGACGATTTTTGGCCCTTCTGTTGAAATACCACCACGTAGATTAAAGCTTATTTTCACTCCAGATCCAGAAATATTGCAAGTTTCGGACTGGAAATGTACAGTTTGGGTGTTTTTGAAAAGCCGCCATCACGTGGATTCATCGTTATTTTCACTCCATGTCCAAAAGAATCGAATAAGAAATTGTTAGATGATTCACTGAAAATGGCGATTTTTGGTCCTTTTGTTGAAATACCACCACGTAGATTAAAGCTTATTGTCACTCCAGATCCAGCAAATCGTGCCAGTTTGGGA
Source organism: Oculina patagonica (assembly GCF_052425735.1). NCBI lineage: Eukaryota > Metazoa > Cnidaria > Anthozoa > Scleractinia > Oculinidae > Oculina > Oculina patagonica. The sequence goes on along the minus strand of NC_135769.1, from coordinate 9,579,271 downwards.
CTGAAAATGTACAGTTTGGGTCGTTTTGAAAAGCCGCCATTACGTGGATTCATCCTTATTTTCACTCCATGTCCAAAAGAATCGAATAAGAAAGTGCTAGATGATTCACTGAAAATGACGATTTTTGGTCCTACTGTTGAAGTGGATATTAATACCATTAATATAAATCTAGACAGTAAGAGACGGCTCAGTAGTTTCACTGGTCGGACCATGCAGTTATATTGAGCAATAGTTGTATAGATGGCATGAAAATCACAAGACATTAGACTAGCCAATAAAATAGATCCACGAGCATGATTACACAATGTTATGTCGACATTCTTGTACTTTACAAACCTCGGCTACGAGAGCATCGACGCAGAGATCGGTGCGTTGGAAGATGAATTGGCACAACTTGATCTGGAGGAGCAGAAGCAGGCAAAGTTACGCAAAGTGGCCTCCTTACAGAAACAGGTTAGCGAGAAGCGAGCGAAGATCCAAGCCGCCGCAATGCAAGCAGACGATGTGGATTGTGAAATCCCCCAAGTACCACGACAACCACCAGGACCAAGCACTATTTCAGCGCTGAAAAGAGCCGTACCTGGAACGCCGCTAGATGGACTTTTGCAGCCTCTTCTGGATCCACTGCACAATGCTGCGATCACCACTGCAGACCATCTTCCGAGCTGGAACGGCCAAGTTCCAACAGCTCCCGCAGGCCGAAACAACTCGTGGCTGGAAGCAAAAACATCGGAGATGTTCCTGAAACCAGCACATCTACCCAAGGGTGAGAAAGCTTTGCGAATTATTGACTTTGTTGACAATATTGTACCGAGGGATGACGAACGAACACTTTCCGATAGCGGAAATACTAAGTTAATTGTGTCTTATGGCCCTAAAAAACCTAGGCTTGAACAAGTTTCTTTGAATCAGTGGGTGGTTAGTAACACTAGAATTTTCTACAATCTCTTAGCTAGCCATAAGTTACCATCGCTCGATGATATTCAACATTATCTAGCTTACACTATTAAGATCATGGAACTAGCTAATAGGTTTCAGTGGGTCTCAGTCCTTAAGTATGACGATGAATTTCGTCTGTTGCAAGCTACCTATAATTACCCGTGGAGCTTCGACTCCAATCATTTACACACGGTATTGTTAGAGCCCATTCCCAAGTCACAGCTAACAAACCGCCCGCTTAATCGCCCTGGGGATCGTAACACTAATTTTGTATCTACAACTTCTGAGGGACGTACTATCTGCCGCAGCTTTAATAGTACTAGGGGATGTAGTTTTAGCAATTGTGTGTACGAGCACGCGTGTAACCGGCGTGTTGCAGGGGGGAAAGCTTGTGGCCAAAGTCACCCGGGGCATTCCCATAGTTCGCAAACTCCGCAATTTCAGCAGCAAGCAACTAGGCCTATGCAGCAATCCTGACTACCCCCTTTTAACTCGCCTTTAAACCAAGCATTGTGGCTATGCGAGCTTGCGGGCGACGAAGATGAGGCATTTTTATCCGATGGCATTGTTAATGGTTTTCAGCTGGCAGACATTGGCGCTACGTTCACAGCAGTGGACATGCAAAATTATAAATCGGCAACTAACGCGAACGCAAGGGATAAAGTTGAGCAAACTATCCGCGACGAACTCAGGCAAGGCAATTATGTTATCACTACCGTTAAACCTACGGTTGTAAGTGCATTGGGAGCTATTCCCAAGCCAAATTCTACCGAAGTGCGCATTATTCACGATTGCTCTAGACCGCATGGGCGTGCGGTCAACGATTATATTACTACGCGCTCTTTCAAATTTCAATCACTAGATGATGCTATTAAACTTCTTCAACCAAATTATTACATGGCAAAAATAGACCTTAAGCATGCTTACCGTTCAGTTCCCATTCATCCGGCAAACTATCAGGCAACTGGCTGCAAATGGCGTTTCACAGGGGACAACTTTGATACCTTTTTCTATGACACTCGGCTTCCTTTCGGCGCTAAGAGCTCGCCCGAGATTTTCCATCGTATTACACAAGCAGTGCGACGTATGATGGCCAAACGGGGTTATCATAATATTATAGTCTATCTTGACGACTTTCTCGTTATTGGAGCCACCAGGGCAGAATGCGAGCAAGCGTACAACACTCTGCTGGCGTTGCTTCAGGATCTAGGCTTCACCATCAGTCAACACAAGCTCGTTCCGCCGACGCAGCGACTGACCTTTCTTGGTGTACAACTTGACACGGGCTTGTGCACTATGACACTACCAGCTGAAAAACTTATGGAGCTCCAAACAATTGTGTGTACCTTCCTTAACAAGCGTCGTGCCACCAAGAATCAGCTGCAGAGGCTCGCAGGCAAACTCAACTGGGCTTGTCGTGTTGTATACGGCGGGCGCACTTTTCTTAGACGTGTGCTCGACACGATGAACTCAATGTCAGCCTCTGCGAAACATAAGTTGTCTGATTCCTTTTACCGCGATATCTCATGGTGGGTTAATTTTCTCAAAGTCTTCAACGGCACGCGCCTTTTCTTAAATCAACAACCGACCGTGGATGTTATGACTGATGCATGCTCGCTCGCGGCAGGAGGATATTTTCGGGGCGATTGGTTTTATTTTAACTTTGCACTGGACAACCCAGCATGGGCGCATTTGCACATCAATCACAAGGAAACGCTAGCTATCATTTTGGCAGCAAAGCGCTGGGCCCCCCTGTGGGCTCATCATCGAGTCATTATACATAGCGACAACCAAGCCGCTGTACAAATTATAAACAAAGGCACCACCGGTAGCTCAGTCATAACGGACGAGTTACGCGCGCTTTTCTGGCTGTCAGCAATTTATAATTTTCACATCAGTGGGGTTTATATCGAAGGCTCCCGCAACTCCATTGCGGACGCTATCTCTCGACTCCATGAACGCCAGAGTCTATTATGGTTTTATTCTATCCTGCGTGACCGCTTTCAACAACAAGCGGTCGACGACCTCGCGTTGGACGCTCACATGTCTGTTTACAGTAGTTTTTTCATTTCTTCTAGGTGCACGCGATCCTCAACTGGCCTTGCAACTACGACAGGAAGTGTCTGAATTTCGTGCGCACTTATTTGCCGAATCCACTAAGACCACTTACAAAACACACCGTGATACATATCTGCGTTTTTGTCAGTACATGGGATACAGCCCTGTACCTGCCCAGCCTGATCACTTGCTGCAATATGCCGCTTTTCTCGCCAGGAGCCTCAAGGCTGCTTCTATCCGGAACTACCTTAATATTGTGGGCTTACTACATAAAGAATTTGGCCTTCCTAACCCGCTACTTAATAACTGGCCTCTTAAATCGCTGCTAACTGGTATAAACAGGGTCAAAGGACTAATGCCTAACCAAAAACTACATATAACACCTGATTTATTGCTACGCCTTCACAGCAAGTTAGATTTTACCGCTAGCCTTGATGCCTCATTTTGGGCTATCTGTCTAGCTGCTTTTTACGGTATGTTTCGCAAGTCTCACCTCCTACCTTCAGCCGCTAATAAATTTAATCCTTCTAAGCAATTAACAAAGGCCGATTTTAAGATCTTCCCTTGGGGTGCACTTATCACTATTCGATGGAGCAAAACTATTCAATTTAGGGAACGAATAGTGGAAATCCCGCTACCATATATACCAGATTCAGCGCTATGTCCAACCACAGCCATTATCAATGCCTTTCGGTTTACATCGTCTTTCTCTACTGCGTCTTCGCAAGCATTTAACTGGGTTGACGACTCTCGCGTGCTCCATAATTTTACCTATAGCCCATTCATTTCCAAGTTGCGGCTCCACCTCTCCTCGCTGGGGTTCGACCCTACACTTTACGCTGGCCATTCATTTCGCAGGGGGGGTGCTTCCTTTGCCTATCAGTCAGGCGTCCCCATAGAACTAATTAAGGCTCTTGGCGACTGGCGTTCCGACACTATTCTAATCTATTTAACCATGCCTTTAACAGTTCGTTTACATTCCGCTAACATGCTCTGCAAAGCTATTTTACAACATAACTCACATCACTAACTATTTATTCTCCTTTTTCTTTTTCTTTTCTTTTCCTTTTTCTTTTAAACCTTTCACATTCCACTCACCTTCTACCTTGGGTTTGGGCCTTTAGTTTTCTTATTTAACAGTGATTTTAATATAGTTAAGTGAAGTTATGTATAATTATAATAAACTGCCTGATCCCAAAAGTGGCTCAAGAGTCTGTTTCTGTGTTTAGGTGGATATTAATACCATTAATATAAATCTAGACAGTAAGAGACGGCTCAGTAGTTTCACTGGTCGGACCATGCAGTTATATTGAGCAATAGTTGTATAGATGGCATGAAAATCACAAGACATTAGACTAGCCAATAAAATAGATCCACGAGCATGATTACACAATGTTATGTCGACATTCTTGTACTTTACAAAGCTCTTGTGACTAGTGTATTGTACATTTCTAACTATCGTAGCAGCAGTGCCGTAGAGCTCGGCCTTTAGCAGTTTCCAGTTTCGCTTTTACTTCGATATTTTCCCACCCACCCACTTCCAGGGCAGTTATGATTTTGTGTATGTAACTTTGTAGTGATTTCAATCTGTATGGGCCTTTAGTTTTCTTATTTAACAGTGATTTTAATATAGTTAAGTGAAGTTATGTATAATTATAATAAACTGCCTGATCCCAAAAGTGGCTCAAGAGTCTGTTTCTGTGTTTAGATACCACCACGTAGATTAAAGCTAATTGTCACTCCAGATAAAGCAAATATTGCCAGTTTCGGACTGGAAATGTACAGTTTGGGTCTTTTTGAAAAGCTGCCATCGCGTGGATTCATCCTTAATTTCACTCCATGTCCAAAAGAATCGAATAAAAAGTGCTAGATGATTCACTGAAAATGACGATTTTGGGGCCTTGTGATGAAATACCACCAGGTAGATTTAAGCTTATTTTCACTCCAGATCCAGCATATATTGCCAGTTTCGAACTGGGAATACACAGTTTGGGCCCTGTTCGAACAATGCCAACACGTGCATTCAGCCTAATTTTCACTCCAGGTTCAAGAGAATCGAATAAGAACGTGCTTGATGACTCACTGAAAATGTCGATTTTGGGGCCTTGTGATGAAATAACACCAGGTAGATTAAAGCATATTTTCACTCCAGATCCAGCAAGTATTGCCAGTTTCAGACTGGAAATGTACAGTTTGGGTCTTTTTGATAAGCCACCATCACGTGGATTCATCATTATTGTCACTCCATGTCCAAAAGAATCGAATAAGAAAGTGCTAGATCATTCACTGAAAATGACGATATTTGGCCCTTCTGTTGAAATACCACCACGTAGACTAAAGCTTATTTTCACTCCAGATCCAGAAATATTGCAAGTTTCGGACTGGAAATGTACAGTTTGGGTCTTTTTGAAAAGCCGCCATCACGTGGATTCATCCTTATTTTCACTGCATGTTCAAAAGAATCGAATAAGAAAGTGCTAGATGACTCACTGAAAATGACGATTTTTGGCCCTTCTGTTGAAATACCACCACGTAGATTAAAGCTTATTCTCATTCCAGATCAAGCAAAACTTGCCATTTTCGAACTGGAAATACACAGTTTGGGCCCTGTTCGAAAAATGTCAACACGTGGATTCAGCCTAATTTTCACTCCAGGTTCAAGAGAATTGAATAACAACGTGCTTGATGACTCACTGAAAATGACGATTTTTGGCCCTTCTGTTGAAATACCACCACGTAGATTAAAGCTTATTTTCACTCCAGATCCAGAAATATTGCAAGTTTCGGACTGGAAATGTACAGTTTGGGTGTTTTTGAAAAGCCGCCATCACGTGGATTCATCCTTATTTTCACTCCATGTCCAAAAGCATCGAATAAGAAAATGCTAGATGATACACTGAAAATGACGATTTTTGGTCCTACTGTTGAAATACCACCACGTAGATTAAAGCTTATTGTCACTCCAGATCAGGCAAATCGTGCCAGTTTGGGACTGGAAATGTACAGTTTGGGTCGTTTTGAAAAGCCGCCATCACGTGGATTCATCCTTATTTTCACTCCATGTCCAAAAGAATTGAATAAGAAAGTGCTAGATGATTCACTGAAAATGACGATTTTCGGCTCTTGTGTTGAAATACCACCACGTAGATTAAAGCTAATTGTCACTCCAGATAAAGCAAATATCGCCAGTTTCAGACTGGAAATGTACAGTTTGGGTCTTTTTGAAAAGCTGCCATCACGTGGATTCATCCTTATTTTCACTCCATGTCCAAAAGAATCGAATAAGAAAGTGCTAGATGATTCACTGAAAATGACGATTTTGGGGCCTTGTGATGAAATACCACCAGGTAGATTTAAGCTTATTTTCACTCCAGATCCAGCATATATTGGCAGTTTCGAACTGGAAATACACAGTTTGGGCCCTGTTCGAAAAATGCCAACACGTGCATTCAGCCTAATTTTCACTGCAGGTTCAAGAGAATCGAATAAGAACGTGCTTGATGACTCACTGAAAATGTCGATTTTGGGGCATTGTGATGAAATACCACCAGGTAGATTAAAGCATATTTTCACTCCAGATCCAGCAAGTATTGCCAGTTTCAGACTGGAAATGTACAGTTTGGGTCTTTTTGATAAGCCACCATCACGTGGATTCATCATTATTGTCACTCCATGTCCAAAAGAATCGAATAAGAAAGTGCTAGATGATTCACTGAAAATGACGATTTTTGGCCCTTCTGTTGAAATACCACCACGTAGATTAAAGCTTATTTTAACTTCAGATCCAGCAAATATTGCCAGTTTGGGACTGGACATGTACAGTTTGGGTCTTTTTGAAAAGCCGCCATCACATGGATTCATCCTTATTTTCACTCCATGTCCAAAACAATCCAATAAGAAAGTGCTAGATGATTCACTGAAAATGACGATTTTCGGCCCTTCTGTTGAAATACCACCACGTAGATTAAAGCTTATTTTCACTCCGGATCCAGCAAATATTACAAGTTTTGGACTGAAAATCTACAGTTTGGGTCGTATTGAAAAGCCGCCATCACGTGGATTCATCCTTATTTTCACTCCATGTCCAGAAGAATCGAATAAGAACGTGCTAGATGATTCACTGAAAATGACGATTTTCGGCCCTTCTGTTGAAATACCACCACGTAGATTAAAGCTTATTTTCACTCCAGATCCAGCAAATATTGCCAGTTTGCGACTGGAACTGTACAGTTTGGGTCTTTTTTAAAAGCCGCCATCACGTGGATTCATCCTTATTTTCACTCCATGTCCAAAACAATCCAATAAGAAAGTGGTAGATGATTCACTGAAAATGACGATTTTTGGCCCTTCTGTTGAAATACCACCACGTAGATTAAAGCCTATTCTCACTCCAGATCAAGCAAAACTTGCCAGTTTCGAACTGGAAATACAAAGTTTGGGCCCTGCTCAAAAAATATCAATACGTGGATTCCGCCTAATTTTCACTCCAAGTTTAAGAGAATCGAATAAGAACGTGCTTGATGCCTCACTGAAAATGTCGATTTTTGGTCCTTCTGTTGAAATACCACCACGTAGATTAAAGCTAATTGTCACTCCAGATAAAGCAAATATCGCCAGTTTCAGACTGGAAATGTACAGTTTGGGTCTTTTTGAAAAGCTGCCATCACGTGGATTCATCCTTATTTTCACTCCATGTCCAAAAGAATCGAATAAGAAAGTGCTAGATGATTCACTGAAAATGACGATTTTGGGGCCTTGTGATGAAATACCACCAGGTAGATTTAAGCTTATTTTCACTCCAGATCCAGCATATATTGGCAGTTTCGAACTGGAAATACACAGTTTGGGCCCTGTTCGAAAAATGCCAACACGTGCATTCAGCCTAATTTTCACTGCAGGTTCAAGAGAATCGAATAAGAACGTGCTTGATGACTCACTGAAAATGTCGATTTTGGGGCCTTGTGATGAAATACCACCAGGTAGATTAAAGCATATTTTCACTCCAGATCCAGCAAGTATTGCCAGTTTCAGACTGGAAATGTACAGTTTGGGTCTTTTTGATAAGCCACCATCACGTGGATTCATCATTATTGTCACTCCATGTCCAAAAGAATCGAATAAGAAAGTGCTAGATGATTCACTGAAAATGACGATTTTTGGCCCTTCTGTTGAAATACCACCACGTAGATTAAAGCTCATTTTCACTCCAGATCCAGAAATATTGCAAGTTTCGGACTGGAAATGTACAGTTTGGGTCTTTTTGAAAAGCTGCCATCACGTGGATTCATCCTTATTTTCACTCCATGTTCAAAAGAATCGAATAAGAAAGTGCTAGATGATTCACTGAAAATGACAATTTTTGGCCCTTCTGTCTAAATACCACCACGTAGATTAAAGCTTATTTTCACTCCAGATCAAGCAAATCGTGCCAGTTTGGGACTGGAAATGTACAGTTTGGGTCGTTTTGAAAAGCCGCCATCACGTGGATTCATCCCTATTTTCACTCCATGTCCAAAAGAATCGAATAACAAAGTGCTAGATGATTCACTGAAAATGACGATTTTGGAGCCTTGTGTTGAAATACCACCAGGTAGATTAAAGCTTATTTTAACTTCAGATCCAGCAAATATTGCCAGTTTGGGACTGGACATGTACAGTTTGGGTCTTTTTGAAAAGCCGCCATCACATGGATTCATCCTTATTTTCACTCCATGTCCAAAACAATCCAATAAGAAAGTGCTAGATGATTCACTGAAAATGACGATTTTCGGCCCTTCTGTTGAAATACCACCACGTAGATTAAAGCTTATTTTCACTCCGGATCCAGCAAATATTACAAGTTTCGGACTGAAAATCTACAGTTTGGGTCGTATTGAAAAGCCGCCATCACGTGGATTCATCCTTATTTTCACTCCATGTCCAGAAGAATCGAATAAGAACGTGCTAGATGATTCACTGAAAATGACGATTTTCGGCCCTTCTGTTGAAATACCACCACGTAGATTAAAGCTTATTTTCACTCCAGATCCAGCAAATATTGCCAGTTTGCGACTGGAAATGTACAGTTTGGGTCTTTTTTAAAAGCCGCCATCACGTGGATTCATCCTTATTTTCACTCCATGTCCAAAACAATCCAATAAGAAAGTGCTAGATGATTTACTGAAAATGACGATTTTCGGCCCTTCTGTTGAAATACCACCACGTAGATTAAAGCCTATTCTCACTCCAGATCAAGCAAAACTTGCCAGTTTCGAACTGGAAATACAAAGTTTGGGCCCTGCTCAAAAAATATCAATACGTGGATTCCGCCTAATTTTCACTCCAAGTTTAAGAGAATCGAATAAGAACGTGCTTGATGCCTCACTGAAAATGTCGATTTTTGGTCCTTCTGTTGAAATACCACCACGTAGATTAAAGCTAATTGTCACTCCAGATAAAGCAAATATCGCCAGTTTCAGACTGGAAATGTACAGTTTGGGTCTTTTTGAAAAGCTGCCATCACGTGGATTCATCCTTATTTTCACTCCATGTCCAAAAGAATCGAATAAGAAAGTGCTAGATGATTCACTGAAAATGACGATTTTGGGGCCTTGTGATGAAATACCACCAGGTAGATTTAAGCTTATTTTCACTCCAGATCCAGCATATATTGGCAGTTTCGAACTGGAAATACACAGTTTGGGCCCTGTTCGAAAAATGCCAACACGTGCATTCAGCCTAATTTTCACTGCAGGTTCAAGAGAATCGAATAAGAACGTGCTTGATGACTCACTGAAAATGTCGATTTTGGGGCCTTGTGATGAAATACCACCAGGTAGATTAAAGCATATTTTCACTCCAGATCCAGCAAGTATTGCCAGTTTCAGACTGGAAATGTACAGTTTGGGTCTTTTTGATAAGCCACCATCACGTGGATTCATCATTATTGTCACTCCATGTCCAAAAGAATCGAATAAGAAAGTGCTAGATGATTCACTGAAAATGACGATTTTTGGCCCTTCTGTTGAAATACCACCACGTAGATTAAAGCTCATTTTCACTCCAGATCCAGAAATATTGCAAGTTTCGGACTGGAAATGTACAGTTTGGGTCTTTTTGAAAAGCTGCCATCACGTGGATTCATCCTTATTTTCACTCCATGTTCAAAAGAATCGAATAAGAAAGTGCTAGATGATTCACTGAAAATGACAATTTTTGGCCCTTCTGTCTAAATACCACCACGTAGATTAAAGCTTATTTTCACTCCAGATCAAGCAAATCGTGCCAGTTTGGGACTGGAAATGTACAGTTTGGGTCGTTTTGAAAAGCCGCCATCACGTGGATTCATCCCTATTTTCACTCCATGTCCAAAAGAATCGAATAACAAAGTGCTAGATGATTCACTGAAAATGACGATTTTGGAGCCTTGTGTTGAAATACCACCAGGTAGATTAAAGCTTATTTTAACTTCAGATCCAGCAAATATTGCCAGTTTGGGACTGGACATGTACAGTTTGGGTCTTTTTGAAAAGCCGCCATCACATGGATTCATCCTTATTTTCACTCCATGTCCAAAACAATCCAATAAGAAAGTGCTAGATGATTCACTGAAAATGACGATTTTCGGCCCTTCTGTTGAAATACCACCACGTAGATTAAAGCTTATTTTCACTCCGGATCCAGCAAATATTACAAGTTTCGGACTGAAAATCTACAGTTTGGGTCGTATTGAAAAGCCGCCATCACGTGGATTCATCCTTATTTTCACTCCATGTCCAGAAGAATCGAATAAGAACGTGCTAGATGATTCACTGAAAATGACGATTTTCGGCCCTTCTGTTGAAATACCACCACGTAGATTAAAGCTTATTTTCACTCCAGATCCAGCAAATATTGCCAGTTTGCGACTGGAAATGTACAGTTTGGGTCTTTTTTAAAAGCCGCCATCACGTGGATTCATCCTTATTTTCACTCCATGTCCAAAACAATCCAATAAGAAAGTGCTAGATGATTCACTGAAAATGACGATTTTCGGCCCTTCTGTTGAAATACCACCACGTAGATTAAAGCCTATTCTCACTCCAGATCAAGCAAAACTTGCCAGTTTCGAACTGGAAATACAAAGTTTGGGCCCTGCTCAAAAAATATCAATACGTGGATTCCGCCTAATTTTCACTCCAAGTTTAAGAGAATCGAATAAGAACGTGCTTGATGCCTCACTGAAAATGTCGATTTTTGGTCCTTCTGTTGAAATACCACCTCGTAGATTAAAGCATATTTTCACTCCAGATCCAGCAAATATTGCCAGTTTCGGACTGGCAATGTAAAGTTTGGGTCTTTTTGAAAAGCCGCCATCACGTGGATTCATCCCTATTTTCACTCCATGTCCAAAAGAATCGAATAAGAAAGTGCTAGATGATTCACTGAAAATGACGATTTTTGGCCCTTCTGTTGAAATACCACCACGTAGATTAAAGCTTATTCTCACTCCAGATCAAGCAAAACCTTCCAGTTTCGAACTGCAAATACACAGTTTGGGCCCTGTTCGAAAAATGTCAACAGGTGGATTCAGCCTAATTTTGCACTTCAAGTTCAAGAGAATTGAAAAAGTTCGTGCTTGATGACTCGTTGAAAATGTCGATTTTGGGCCTTGTGATGAAATACCACCAGGTAGATTAAAGGTTATTTTCACTCCAGATGCAGCAAATATTGCCAGTTTGCGACTGGAAATGTACAGTTTGGGTCTTTTTTTAAAAGCCGCCATCACGTGGATTCATCCTTATTTTCAATCCATGTCCAAAAGAATCGAATAAGAAAGTGCTAGATGATTCACTGAAAATGACGATTTTTGGCCCTTCTGTTGAAATACCACCACGTAGATTGAAGCTTATTTTCACTCCAGATCCAGTAAATCGTGCCAGTTAGGGACTGAAAATGTACAGTTTGGGTCGTTTTGAAAAGCCGCCATCACGTGGATTCATACTTATTTTCACTCCATGTCCAAAAGAATCGAATAAGAACGTGCTAGATGATTCACTGAAAATGGCGATTTTCGGCCTTTCTGTTGAAATACCACCACGTAGATTAAAGCTTATTTTCACTTCAGATCCAGCAAATATTGTTAGTTTCAGACTGGAAATGTATAGTTTGGGTCTTTTTGAAAAGCCGCCATCACGTGGATTCATCCTGTTGAAATACCACCACGTAGATTAAAGCTTATTTTCACTCCAGATCCAGCAAATATTGCCAGTTTCGGGCTGAAAATCTACAGTTTGGATCGTATTGAAAAGCCGCCATCACGTGGATTCATCCTTATTTTCACTCCATGTCAAGAAGAATCGAATAAGAACGTGCCTGATGATTCACTGAAAATGACGATTTTTAGCCCTTCTGTTGAAATACCACCACGTAGATTAAAGCTTATTTTCACTCCAGATCCAGCAAATATTGCCAGTTTACGACTGGAAATGTACAGTTTGGGTCTTTTTTAAAAGCCGCCATCACGTGGATTCATCCTTATTTTCACTCCATGTCCAAAACAATCCAATAAGAAAGTGCTAGATGATTCACTGAAAATGACGATTTTTGGCCCTTCTGTTGAAATACCACCACGTAGATTAAAGCCTATTCTCACTCCAGATCAAGCAAAACTTGCCAGTTTCGAACTGGAAATACAAAGTTTGGGCCCTGCTAAAAAAATATCAATACGTGGATTCCGCCTAATTTTCACTCCAAGTTTAAGAGAATCGAATAAGAACGTGCTTGATGCCTCACTGAAAATGTCGATTTTTGGTCCTTCTGTTGAAATACCACCTCGTAGATTAAAGCATATTTTCACTCCAGATCCAGCAAATATTGCCAGTTTCGGACTGGCAATGTAAAGTTTGGGTCTTTTTGAAAAGCCGCCATCACGTGGATTCATCCCTATTTTCACTCCATGTCCAAAAGAATCGAATAAGAAAGTGCTAGATGATTCACTGAAAATGACGATTTTTGGCCCTTCTGTTGAAATACCACCACGTAGATTGAAGCTTATTTTCACTCCAGATCCAGTAAATCGTGCCAGTTAGGGACTGGAAATGTACAGTTTGGGTCGTTTTGAAAAGCCGCCATCACGTGGATTCATCCCTATTTTCACTCCATGTCCAAAAGAATCGAATAACAAAGTGCTAGATGATTCACTGAAAATGACGATTTTGGGGCCTTGTGATGAAATACCAAAAGGTAGATTGAAGCTTATTTTCACTCCAGATCCAGCAAATATTGCCAGTTTCGAAATGAAAATGTACAGTTTGGGTCGTTTTGAAAAGCCGCCATCACGTGGATTCATCCTTATTTTCACTCCAAGTCCAAAAGAATCGAATAAGAACGTGCTAGATGATTCACTGAAAATGACGATTTTCGGCCTTTCTGTTGAAATACCACCACGTAGATTAAAGCTTATTTTCTCTCCAGATCCAGCAAATATTGCCAGTTTCGGACTGGAAATGTACAGTTTGGGTCTTTTTGAAAAGCCGCCATTACGTGGATTCATACTTATTTTCACTCCATGTCCAAAAGAATCGAATAAGAACGTGCTAGATGATTCACTGAAAATGACGATTTTCGGCCTTTCTGTTGAAATACCACCACGTAGATTAAAGCTTATTTTCACTTCAGATCCAGCAAATATTGTTAGTTTCGGACTGGAAATGTATAGTTTGGGTCTTTTTGAAAAGCCGCCATCACGTGGATTCATCCTTATTTTCACTCCAGGTTCAAGAGCATCGAATAAGAACGTGCTTGATGATTCACTGAAAATGACGATTTTGGGCCCTTCTGTTTAAATACCACCACGTAGATAAAAGCTTGTTTTCACTCCAGATCCAGCAAATATTGCAAGTTTCGGACTGGAAATGTACAGTTTGGGTCTTTTTGAAAAGCGGCCATTACGTGGATTCATACTTATTTTCACTCCATGTCCAAAAGAATCGAATAAGAACGTGCTAGATGATTCACTGAAAATGACGATTTTCGGCCTTTCTGTTGAAATACCACCACGTAGATTAAAGCTTATTTTCACTTCAGATCCAGCAAATATTGTTAGTTTCGGACTGGAAATGTATAGTTTGGGTCTTTTTGAAAAGCCGCCATTACGTGGATTCATCCTTATTTTCACTCCAGGTTCAAGAGCATCGAATAAGAACGTGCTTGATGATTCACTGAAAATGACGATTTTTGGCCCTTCTGTTTAAATACCACCACGTAGATAAAAGCTTGTTTTCACTCCAGATCCAGCAAATATTGCAAGTTTCGGACTGGAAATGTACAGTTTGGGTCTTTTTGAAAAGCGGCCATCACGTGGATTCATCCCTATTTTCACTCCATGTCCAAAAGAATCGAATAAGAAAGTGCTAGATGATTCACTGAAAATGACGATTTTCGTCCCTTCTGTTGAAATACCACCACGTAGATTAAAGCTTATTTTCACTCCAGATCCAGCAAATATTGCCAGTTTCGGGCTGAAAATCAACAGTTTGGGTCTTTTTGAACAGCCGCCATCACGTGGATTCTTCCTTATTTTCACTCCATGTCCAAAAGAATCGAATAAGAAAGTGCTACATGATTCACTGAAAATGACGATTTTCGGCCCTTGTGTTGAAATACCACCACGTAGATTAAAGCTAATTGTCACTCCAGATAAAGCAAATATTGCCAATTTCGGACTGGAAATGTACAGTTTGGGTCTTTTTGAACAGCCGCCATCACGTAAATTCTTCCTTATTTTCACTCCATGTTCAAAAGAATCGAATACGAAAGTGCTAGATGATTCACTGAAAATGACAATTTTTGGCCCTTCTGTCTAAATACCACCACGTAGATTAAAGCTTATTTTCACTCCAGATCAAGCAAATCGTGCCAGTTTGGGACTGGAAATGTACAGTTTGGGTCGTTTTGAAAAGCCGCCATCACGTGGATTCATCCCTATTTTCACTCCATGTCCAAAAGAATCGAATAACAAAGTGCTAGATGATTCACTGAAAATGACGATTTTGGAGCCTTGTGTTGAAATACCACCAGGTAGATTAAAGCTTATTTTAACTTCAGATCCAGCAAATATTGCCAGTTTGGGACTGGACATGTACAGTTTGGGTCTTTTTGAAAAGCCGCCATCACATGGATTCATCCTTATTTTCACTCCATGTCCAAAACAATCCAATAAGAAAGTGCTAGATGATTCACTGAAAATGACGATTTTCGGCCCTTTTGTTGAAATACCACCACGTAGATTAAAGCTTATTTTCACTCCGGATCCAGCAAATATTACAAGTTTCGGACTGAAAATCTACAGTTTGGGTCGTATTGAAAAGCCGCCATCACATGGATTCATCCTTATTTTCACTCCATGTCCAAAACAATCCAATAAGAAAGTGCTAGATGATTCACTGAAAATGACGATTTTCGGCCCTTCTGTTGAAATACCACCACGTAGATTAAAGCTTATTTTCACTCCAGATCCAGCAAATATTGCCAGTTTCGGACTGGCAATGTAAAGTTTGGGTCTTTTTGAAAAGCCGCCATCACGTGGATTCATCCCTATTTTCACTCCATGTCCAAAAGAATCGAATAAGAAAGTGCTAGATGATTCACTGAAAATGACGATTTTTGGCCCTTCTGTTGAAATACCACCACGTAGATTGAAGCTTATTTTCACTCCAGATCCAGTAAATCGTGCCAGTTAGGGACTGGAAATGTACAGTTTGGGTCGTTTTGAAAAGCCGCCATCACGTGGATTCATCCCTATTTTCACTCCATGTCCAAAAGAATCGAATAACAAAGTGCTAGATGATTCACTGAAAATGACGATTTTGGGGCCTTGTGATGAAATTCCAAAAGGTAGATTGAAGCTTATTTTCACTCCAGATCCAGCAAATATTGCCAGTTTCGGAATGGAAATGTACAGTTTGGGTCGTTTTGAAAAGCCGCCATCACGTGGATTCATCCTTATTTTCACTCCATGTCCAAAAGAATCGAATAAGAACGTGCTAGATGATTCACTGAAAATGACGATTTTCGGCCTTTCTGTTGAAATACCACCACGTAGATTAAAGCTTATTTTCTCTCCAGATCCAGCAAATATTGCCAGTTTCGGACTGGAAATGTACAGTTTGGGTCTTTTTGAAAAGCCGCCATTACGTGGATTCATACTTATTTTCACTCCATGTCCAAAAGAATCGAATAAGAACGTGCTAGATGATTCACTGAAAATGACGATTTTCGGCCTTTCTGTTGAAATACCACCACGTAGATTAAAGCTTATTTTCACTTCAGATCCAGCAAATATTGTTAGTTTCGGACTGGAAATGTATAGTTTGGGTCTTTTTGAAAAGCCGCCATCACGTGGATTCATCCTTATTTTCACTCCAGGTTCAAGAGCATCGAATAAGAACGTGCTTGATGATTCACTGAAAATGACGATTTTTGGCCCTTCTGTTTAAATACCACCACGTAGATAAAAGCTTGTTTTCACTCCAGATCCAGCAAATATTGCAAGTTTCGGACTGGAAATGTACAGTTTGGGTCTTTTTGAAAAGCGGCCATCACGTGGATTCATCCCTATTTTCACTCCATGTCCAAAAGAATCGAATAAGAAAGTGCTAGATGATTCACTGAAAATGACGATTTTCGTCCCTTCTGTTGAAATACCACCACGTAGATTAAAGCTTATTTTCACTCCAGATCCAGCAAATATTGCCAGTTTAGGGCTGAAAATCTACAGTTTGGGTCGTATTGTAAAGCCACCATCACGTGGATTCATCCTTATTTTCACTCCAGGTTCAAGAGCATCGAATAAGAACGTGCTTGATGATTCACTGAAAATGACGATTTTTGGCCCTTCTGTTTAAATACCACCACGTAGATAAAAGCTTGTTTTCACTCCAGATCCAGCAAATATTGCCAGTTTGCGACTGGAAATGTACAGTTTGGGTCTTTCTGAACAGCCGCCATCACGTGGATTCTTCCTTATTTTCACTCCATGTCCAAAAGAATCGAATAAGAAAGTGCTACATGATTCACTGAAAATGACGATTTTCGGCCCTTGTGTTGAAATACCACCACGTAGATTAAAGCTAATTGTCACTCCAGATAAAGCAAATATTGCCAATTTCGGACTGGAAATGTACAGTTTGGGTCTTTTTGAACAGCCGCCATCACGTGGATACTTCCTTATTTTTTACTCCATGTCCAAAAGAATCGAATAAGAAAGTGCTACATGATTCACTGAAAATGACGATTTTTGGCCCTTCTGTTGAAATACCACCAGGTAGATGAAACCTTATATTCACTCCAGATCCAGCAAATATTTCAAGTTTCGGACTGAAAATGTACAGTTTGGGTCTTTTGGAAAAGCCGCCATCACGTGGATTCATCCTTATTTTCACTCCATGTCCAAAAGAATTAAATAAGAAAGTGTTACATGATTCACTGAAAATGACGATTTTTGGCCCTTCTGTTGAAATACCACCACGTAGATTAAATCTTATTCTCACTCCAGATCAAGCAAAACTTGCCAGTTTCGAACTGGAAATACACAGTTTGGGCCCTGTTCGAAAAATGTCAACACGTGGATTCAGCCTAATTTTGCACTCCAAGTTCAAGAGAATCGAATAAGATCGTGCTTGATGACTCCTTGAAAATGTCGATTTTGGGGCCTTGTGATGAAATACCACCAGGTAGATTAAAGCTTATTTTCACTCCAGATCCAGCAAATATTGCCAGTTTGCGACTGGAAATGTACAGTTTGGGTCTTTTTGAAAAGCCGCCATCACGTGGATTCATCCCTATTTTCACTCCATGTCCAAAAGAATCGAATAAGAAAGTGCTAGATGATTCACTGAAAATGTCGATTTTGGGGCCTTGTGATGAAATACCAAAAGGTAGATTAAAGCTTATTTTCACTCCAGATCCAGCAAATATTGCCAGTTTCGGACTGGAAATGTACAGTTTGGGTCGTTTTAAAAAGCCGCCATCACGTGGATTCATCACTATTTTCACTCCATGTGCAAAAGAATCGAATAAGAAAGTGCTAGATGATTCACTGAAAATGACGATTTTCGGCCCTTCTGTTGAAATACTACCACATAGATTAAACCTTTTTTTCACTCCAGATCAGGCAAATATTGCCAGTTTCGGACTGGAAATGTACAGTTTGGGTCGTTTTGAAAAGCCGCCATCACGTGGATTCATCCTTATTTTCACTCCAGGTTCAAGAGCATCGAATAAAAACGTGCTTGATGATTCACTGAAAATGACGATTTTTGGCCCTTCTGTCTAAATACCACCACGTAGATAAAAGCTTGTTTTCACTCCAGATCCAGCAAATATTGCACGTTTCGGACTGGAAATGTACAGTTTGGGTCTTTTTGAAAAGCCGCCATCACGTGGCTTCATCCTCATTTTCACTCCATGTCCAAAAGAATCGAATAAGAAAGTGCTACATGATTCACTGAAAATGACGATTTTCGGCCCTTATGTTGAAATACCACCACGTAGATTAAAGCTTATTTGCACTCCAGATCCAGCAAATATTGCCAGTTTCGGACTAGAAATGTACAGTTTGGGTCGTTTTGAAAAGCCGCCATCACGTGAATTCATCCTCATTTTCACTCCATGTCCAAAAGAATCGAATAAGAAAGTGCTAGATGATTCACTGAAAATGACGATTTTTGGCCCTTCTATTGAAATACCATCACGTAGATTAAATCTTATTCTCACTCCAGATCAAGCAAAACTTGCCAGTTTCGAACTGGAAATACACAGTTTGGGCCCTGTTCGAAAAATGTCAACACGTGGATTCAGCCTAATTTTGCACTCCAAGTTCAAGAGAATCGAATAAGATCGTGCTTGATGACTCCTTGAAAATGTCGATTTTTGGGCCTTGTGATTAAATACCACCAGGTAGATTAAAGCTTATTTTAACTTCAGATCCAGCAAATATTGCCAGTTTGCGACTGGACATGAACAGTTTGGGTCTTTTTGAAAATCCGCCATCACGTGGATTCATCCTAATTTTCACTCCATGTCCAAAAGAATCGAATAACAAAGTGCTAGATGATTCACTGAAAATGACGATTTTTGGCCCTTCTGTTGAAATACCACCACGTAGATTGAAGCTTGTTTTCACTCCAGATCCAGTAAATCGTGCCAGTTTGGGACTGGAAATGTACAGTTTGGGTCTTTTTGAAAAGCCGCCATCACGTGGATTCATCCTTATTTTCACTCCATGTCCAAAAGAATTAAATAAGAAAGTGTTACATGATTCACTGAAAATGACGATTTTTGGCCCTTCTGTTGAAATACCACCACGTAGATTAAAGCTTATTTTAACTCCAGATCCAGCAAATATTGCCAGTTTCGGACTGGAAATGTACAGTTTGGGTCTTTTTGAAAAGCCGCCATCACGTGGATTCATCCCTTTTTTCACTCCATGTCCAAAAGAATCGAATACGAAAGTGCTACATGATTCACTGAAAATGACGATTTTTGGCCCTTCTGGTGAAATACCACCACGTAGATTAAAGCTTTTTTCACTCCAGATCCAGCAAATCGTGCCAGTTTGGGACTGGAAATGTATAGTTTGGGTCGTTTTGAAAAGCCGCCACCAAGTGTATTCATCCTTATTTTACTCCATGTCCAGAAGAATCGAATAAGAAAGTGCTACATGATTCACTGAAAATGACGATTGTTGGCCCTTCTGTTGAAATACTACCACGTACATTAAATAATAATAATAAATAATAATAATAATAAATATATTTTATAGCGCCTATCCAGGCGTGCTCTAGGCGCTTTACAAATGTTTTAAAAATATATATATATATATAATAAAATCCATAAACATTTTGTTAAAATTAGCTGAATAAATCTTAAAATTAAAAATTTGCAGTAAAAGTAATACAAAGTAAAAATCGCTAAGAGTAATAAATTTTCTTATTAAAGCTTATTTTCACTCCAGATCCAGCAAATCGTGCCAGTTTGGGACTTAAAAATGTACAGTTTGGGTCGTTTTGAAAAGCCGCCATCACGTGGATTCATCCTTATTTTCACTCCATGTCCAGAAGAATCAAATAAGAAAGTGCTAGATGATTTTCGGAAAATGACGATTTTTGGCACTTCTGTTGAAATACCACCACGTAGATTAAAGCTTTTTTTCGAATAAGAAAGTGCTACATGATTCACTGAAAATGACGATTTTTGGCCGTTCTGTTGAAATACCACAGAAGTTTGGGACTTCCAGTTTGGGACTGGAAATGTATAGTTTGGGTCTTTTTGAAAAGCCGCCATCACGTGGATTCATCCTTATTTTCTCTCCATGTCCAAAAAATCGAATTAGAAAGTGCTAGATTATTCACTGAAAATGACGATTTTTGGCCCTTCTGTTGAAATACCACCATGTAGATTAAAGCTTATTTTGACTCCAGATCAAGCAATTCGTGCCAGTTTGGGACTGGAAATGTACAGTTTGGGTCGTTTTGAAAAGCCGCCATCATGTGGATTCATCCTTATTTTCACTCCATGTCCAAAAGAATCGAATAAGAAAGTGTTAGATTATTCACTGAAGATGACGATTTCTGGCCCTTGTGTTGAAATACCACCACGTAGATTAAAGCTTATTTTGACTCCAGATCAAGCAAAACTTACTACCTTGGAACTGCACATTTAGCGTTTGGGCCCTCTTCGAAAAATGCCAACACGTGCATTCAGCCTTAAGTTCACCCCAGGTTCAAGAGGATCGAATAAGAACGTGCTTGATGACTCACTGAAAATGTCGATATTGGGGACTTGTGATGAAATACCACAACGTAGATTAAACCTCATTTCCACTCCAGATCCAGCACAACCTGCCAGTTTGGGACTGGAAATGTACAGTTTGGGTCTTTTGGAAAACCGCCATCACGTGGATTTAGCCTAATGTTCACTTCATGTCCAAAAAATCGAATAAGAAAGTGCTAGATTATTCACTGAAAATGACGATTTTTGGCCCTTCTGTTGAAATACCACCACGTAGATTAAAGCTTATTTTAGCTCCAGATCCAGCAAATCTTGCCAGTTTGGGACTGGAAATGTATAGTTTGGGTCGTTTTGAAAAGCCGCCATCACGTGGATTCATCCTTATTTTCACTCCATGTCCAAAAGAATCGAATAAGAAAGTGCTCGATGATTCACTGAAAATGACGATTTTTGGCACTTCTGTTGAAATACCACCACGTAGTTTAAAGCTTTTTTTCACTCCAGATCCAGCTAATCGTGCCAGTTTGGGACTGGAAATGTACAGTCTGGGTCATTTTGAAAAGCCGCCATCACGTGGATTCATCCTTATTTTCACTCCATGTCCAAAGAATCAAATAAAAAAGTGCTAGATGATTCACTGAAAATGACGATTTTTGGCCCTTCTGTTGAAATACCACCACGTAGTTTAAAGCTTTTTTTCACTCCAGATCCAGCTAATCGTGCCAGTTTGGGACTGGAAATGTACAGTTTGTGTCATTTTGAAAAGCCGCCATCACGTGGATTCATCCTTATTTTCACTCCATGTCCAAAGAATCGAATAAGAAAGTGCTAGATGATTCACTGAAAATGACGATTTTTGGCCCTTCTGTTGAAATACCTCCACGTAGATTAAATCTTATTTTGACTCCAGATCAAGCAAAACTTACCACCTTGGAACTGTAAATTTAGCGTTTGGGCCCTCTTCGAAAGAGGCCAACACTTGCATTCAGCCTAATGTTTACCCCAGGTTCAAGAGAATCGAATAAGAAAGTGCTAGATGATTCACTGAAAATGACGATTTTTGGCACTTCTGTTGAAATACCACCACGTAGATTAAACCTCATTTTCACTCCAGATCCAGCACAACCTGCCAGTTTGGGACTGGAAATGTACATTTTGGGTCTTTTTGAAAAACTGCCATCACGTGGATTCATCCTTATTTTCACTCTATGTCCAAAAGAATCGAATAAGAAAGTGCTAGATGTTTCACTGAAAATGACGATATTTTCCCTTCTGTTGAAATATCACCACGTAGATTAAAGCTTATTTTCACACCAGATCCATTAAAACTTGCCAGTTTGGGACTGGAAATGTACAGTTTGGGTCTTTTTGGAAAACCGCCATCACGTGGATTTAGCCTAATGTTCACTCCATGTCCAAAAAGATCGAATAAGAAAGTGCTAGATTATTCACTGAAAATGACGATTTTTGGCCATTGTGTTGAAATACCTCCAGGTAGATTAAAGCTTATTTTCACTCCAGATCGAGCGAAGCCTGCTAGTTTGGGACTGGAAATGTACATTTTGGGCCTTTTTCGAAAAATGCCAACACGTAGATTCAGCCTCATGTTCTTTCCAGGTCCAAGGGAATCGAATAAGAGAGTTCTGGATGATTGACTGAAAATTACGATTTGGGGGCCTTGTGATGAAATAGCACAACGTAGATGAAAAGCTTATTTTCACTCTAGATCCAGCAAAATCTGCCAGTTTGGGACTGGAAATGAATGTACAGTTTGGGCCTTTTTGGAAAAATGCCAAAACGTGGATTTAGGTTAATGTTTACTCCGGGTCCAAAAGATTCAGCCGAATGTTCACTACTGGTCGAAAAGAATCGAATAAGTAAGTGCAACATGTGCAAATTAAAAATAAAGATTTTTTCCCCTGGTGATATTTTGTAATCACGAAGATCAATGCCTTTTTCCACTCGAGATCCGCCAAAACCTGGCTGTTTTAATCTAAAAATGTACTTTTGGGACCTTTTTGGGAAAACTCCTCCACGTGGATTCGGCTTAATGTTCACTTTAGGTCTAAAAAAATCGTATAAAAAGTGACACAAATTGATCGAAATGTGCGTTCGATCTTGTCTTAATTATGCTGGATTGTAGTTTTAGTTTGTGCGATGAGATGAAGAGCAGCGGGAAAATTTTGGACTGGGAAGGTACGTCTACCGAGAATCAGAAAGTCTTAAACCAGGTCTTTTTTAGGCAACTTTGTCGCCACGTCACCCAAGCTGACACTGCAAAACTCGCGCTGACAAAGTTTACCGACAAGAAACCTGCCTTAGACTTTTACTCCGCCTGGCTCAGTCTGCTTTCTGTCAGACAACTTTCACCTCGAGCGCCTAAACATGGCCTTTGTGTAAAACGAGGGTCAGAACACCCCTCATTTCTTCGAAAGATGTTGTTGACCGCGCTGGTGCTCAAACTAACAGCATTTAATTTTCACAACCAAATCATCACCTTTTTTCATTTCCTAACACGTGACAGTTACGTCACAATGCGATATCCAGTCATACTCTAATGCAAATCAACATGAAAACATGGCCGTGGTGTGCCACGATATGGTGTAAAAACGTTTTTGAAATGCTTGTCACCTGCCCGGGACAAAACCCTACAAGGAAAGATTTGTACGCGATGTGTCGAAAAACTCTGACTCATACTGCTGGCCGAATGTGGACAACGTAAGCCGCAAACGTATTTTTGTTTGTTTGTTTTGAAAACGTTTAATATTTCTGAAAAACGAAGCAAAAACCAGCAAAATGAAATACAGGGCAATGTTTAGCACAAGTAAGCAAATTTCAAATACGGAGTTGTTTGGACGATGTTCAATTTAACCAAAATTCCACGAGGAAGAAGTTGCCCGCGGCCTTTCAAATGATATTTAATTATCAGTCTATTAAAATTTTCGTTAAGAAAATTAAGACGGACAGGTGACAGTTTAATGCTTCTGGTGACCATTTTTTCATTAAGAGGACCCAATAATAATGAAGTTATATAGCACAACCTTTTTACTAGAAAACAATCTTCAAATTGATACTGACAAACTGCACTAAAGCTTCACCTATTAAGTAAAACATTTTGTCAACAACCAGATTTACCTCCCCCCCCCCCCCCCACCCTTCATAGAGTAAACTCTTCCTTATTTCTACAAAAGAAATAAATATAAAAATAAATCAAAACTAGCCCTTTAACACCATCCAATTGTTGGTTTATTTGGGCATAAAAGTCTTACATTAGACTAGAAAGTATTATTCACAAGAATGAACTTCACATAAAACATGAGACCTACATTCAAACACATTTTGTCATATACAGATTACATTACCATTATGATAATATTGATAAGTTATTGGGAAGTAAAATGGGAAAATGTAATATTTAAGAAGTTCAGGACAGTTCAGTGTAAAAACCTTTTGAATAATAAATAATGAATAATATCAATGTGTTCATATTAATTCATCTTTAGAAAATTGATAATAAAAACTTGGAAGTTTTCTAATCAGAACAATGTCACGTCAGTTGCTGCAGAAGGTGAGCATACAGTGAGAAGGCCAAAAGCAATCATTATATGCCTGACAAATTCAATCCAAATTAAGTTAAAGGTTTAAAACTGTGACCATAAAAATTTTATCAAAGTAATTTTAGTTCTACTTCATTAGCGGAAGGAATCCAGGGACGAAGCTAAGGGCCTGTTTACATGGAGGGAGGGTGCCCCGGCTAACCGAGTTACCCGGCTAGAAGGGATGAAACATAGCCCGCCTTTACATGCAGAATTCACAGCCCTTCTACCCGAGTTGAGACAGCGTCATTGAAGCGTATCACAGCGTGGGAAAACCATGTAGCTCCAAATGATGCGTTCTCTAAAGAAACGTATGAAAAGTTGGCTCTCTCAGGGTAGCTCGGTTGGCCGGGGCACCCGCCTTCCATGTAAACAGGCCCTAAGAGCCGGCTACCAGCTGATTTCACCAATTGAAAGAGAGCTTATTACCACAGGCAGCCCTAGTTCTCACTTTGAACCACAAACAACACAATATGGTGCCGAGTTATAAGGGTCTGTATGGGTTTTCTACAAGGCATCCATGGAGGTAGTTAAAAGTGAAAGTTCTCAATAAAAATGGCTTACTTTATTCCACACGTGTGTAGTTTGCTCCTGGTGTGGTTATTTTGCCGATTTATCCCCATTTAAGCGATTTTTTTATCCCGGCTTTCCCTTCAGTTAAGTGGGGTTAAATCTGTAAAATAACCACACCAGGAGCAAACAACACACGTTTCGAAAAAGGTAAGCCATTTTTATTGAGAATTTTCACTTTTACCTACCTCCATGGATGTCTTGTAGAAAATTCCATACTAACCTTTATAATTCGGCGCCATATTGTGCTGTTTATGTGGTCCAAAGGGAGTGCTTGGGCTGCTTGTGTTATCACCAGCTGAACTTTTGCAAGAAAACAAAGATTTAGGGCAATTTTGGAGGTAAAAAGACCAAAAGAGCCGGCTTAGTTTTTTCATAGCTAAGCCCCTGATGATCAGTTTTGACTGTAAAAATGGGTGGTATATGGCAGGTAGTTCACCATAATTATGAGAAAATTTCTATTTCCAGGTGAGTGAAATAATTATTAAAAACCATCACAAACACAATGGCTTCAGCAGTTGACTTGACTTAACAGAGTTTAGTCAGGTATTTTGTTACATCCTTAACAACCTCACTGACCAAGAAAGAATTTTGCCACCTATTTAAAAGATGATTCATAAATTAAGAAAACAGTCAATGCTCCCTTCACTCCCGTGACCATGTTCAAATGAACTCAGGGACAGCACGGACATTTGTAACTAGCAGAACTTTTATAGAATGGAAGAGACTTCATGTTGGTATCAATAGAAACATGTCGTCCTGACAGCACGTATGTATCACTGGATTTTCCCAATGTTCTTGAGGGAAGATAGTCCACTCGATCCATAACAGCCTTATATCTACGACCATACGTGAATAAATCACTATCAACATTGTCTGACAAGTCTACGCCACTGTCCACAGAAGCATGCCTCACAGGAGGAATAAACTCACATATCTCATCTGGCGGATCCTCTTCATATTCTCTTGTAAGATGATGCCTTCTTCTCTTACGTTTTGTCGGCATGCACAATTTTGGGCCCTTTTTCCTGCGTTTTCTCTTCGAAGCGTTCAGTTCTTCCAGGCCAATTGTGACATTTGCTCGAGGCTTTGGTCGATTTGTTTTTGAGTAGAACCTGTGTGCAGGAATTGTTGGTGTGGCATCAACCACATCATCTTCAACAGTCTGAAGGTCAACTGAGATTAAACAATCTATTTCTTCGTGAAACTGCTTCGCCTCGTCAACATCCTCAGAAACTACGACGTTATCAACATCAATAAAAGAATCTGCAAAAGAAAAGATATAGACTGAATTAGAACAAACTTTAGTCCTGAGCATAGACTGTCCACAGCCCTCTATTTTTTCGTGTTTTTCGATCGATGAGCGCGCGGTGAGAACGGCGAGAGAACTGGACGCCAGCGCAAAACGCAAGAAGCAAGAGGGTGGGGGGCGGGGAGCGAAAAAAAATAGAGGGGCTGTGGACATCTTTGGAAATATTGAATTTCCCGTTTCTCCAGAAACGGAAAATTCTCATTGGCTGAAAGGCGGCAAAAGTGTCATCGCCTTAACAACGGCCGATCATGATTGCTTGCAAGCGGCGTCTTGCGGTTGCTCGAGTTGTCATCACTATTGACATGCTGTGATTTGCGATGGATCGATTATTGGAAGGCTCGTTGGAGAAATTTCCAAACGTTTCGTCGCTCAAAGACGAACAGAAAGAGGCTGTTCGCCACCTTCTTTGTTCGAAGGACGTAGACTACGGTAGTTGGAATTTTACCGACTGTACTACGGCGAAACAAATGCAATGTAAATGTAAACTTTAATAGTCAGCTCCCCACAGGGCTTTGTTGTTCTTGTTGTCTCGCCGCTAAAAAGAATCATGAATGATCAAATTGAATCACTTGGCCGGCATAACTTTTGCGGCATAACTTTTGTGGCATAACTTTTGGCGAATCACTTGGCCGGCATAACTTTTGCGGCATAACTTTTGGCGAATCACTTGGCCGGCATAACTTTGCCTCGCCGAAGACGCGTGAGGCAAACGTGACATTCTTTTGAATCGCTGGTCACGATCAACTTGCCTTGTAGGAGATTCTACGCAATCTATCGGTCGCGCTAGGGATTTCTTTATTATTTAACATGCACTTCTAGCTTTAGATGCACAAGATGAACACACTCTACTAGAACGAAATTCGTCTTCTTACACTGCGTTTCCCAAATCGACCAAGACGTCTGCCAACTTTCGCCGTAAACCACCTACGCGTTTTGGCTCGACAGATAAATTTTCTGTAGAGATGTACTATGTACGGTGTCTTGCCGAAGTTCCCCAAGCGAATCGCGAATGAGCACCCACATATTCAGCAACAGTCGGAGGGACCGCTTGATTTCGGCTTTCTGCCTCTTTTAGCAGGTTTTTGGGGGATTGAAGAAGTCGTCTCAGACGCAAACTCAACATCGAAATAAAAAACTCACGAGTTGTTTTGAAAACTGACACTAGTAGTCAATTAAACAAGCACTTTACTGCTCAAATTTAATTGGTCCGATTTAATTGAAAGGTCAAGAGGCGGAGTTGAAAATTACAAGGCGATGACAAGGGGAGGAGTCTAATACTTCCACTTTTATTCAAAGATGTCTACAGCCTCTCTATTTTTCCTTCGCTCGCTTCCCGCCCCCTCCCCCCGCGCGCTCGCGCTTCGCGCTAACTTCGTCTGCTTTTTTGCGTTGAAAAATCAAGAGGCTGTGGACAGTCTATCCTGAGCAAAGTGTCCCCTGGGCATCCAAGCTACATAAATATAATCCACAAGTACATAAATATAACAAAATAAGAGAGTACATCCAAATGATCTCTCATTAAAAAAGGCTAAATAATAATGACTTTCCCACACAGCAGGGAGCGGGGATGGTGCAGTGGTGAGAGCACTCGCCTCCCATGAATGTGGCCCAGGTTCAGTTCCCAGACCTGGCATCATGTGTGGGTTGAGTTTCTTACTCATCCTGGCTACGAGGGTTTTTCTACCGATTCAGATTTTTCTTCCTCCACAAAAACCAACACTTCTAAATTCTGTTAAGATCTGGGAACAGTGAACGAAAGCAACTCCGTGGATGAGCCACTGTACATTGTAAATTCTATTTATATACATATTTATTATTTATTTATGACATCACGAGTTATGTTGCTGGGCAACAGTGTTTAGAATTTGCTTACCTGTCATTCTACGAGCCAGCCTCTTTAACCTCTTGTCCGTTTC
This sequence comes from Oculina patagonica, assembly GCF_052425735.1. Lineage (NCBI taxonomy): Eukaryota > Metazoa > Cnidaria > Anthozoa > Scleractinia > Oculinidae > Oculina > Oculina patagonica. The sequence goes on along the minus strand of NC_135769.1, from coordinate 9,551,129 downwards.
TCTGAAGCTGTACTTCTGTTTCTTGTCAACAGTTTTCACTTTCGACTTGAATGCACCAACTCCTCGCCTGCAAGACAGACCACACAAAATGACTACATATCAATTACATATCTTTTATTATTGTCATTTAAAAATAATGGGGTTAAAGCAAGGATGTAGCTAAGATTTGAAACTGGAGGAGATGACTTTGCTGTAGGTAAGTACTAGTCAAGGAAGTAAAATTTATGCAACAGACGGGTATTTTTCCCAACTCCTGACTAATTAATCTACATCCCTGGCTTAAGCTGGAAAAATGTTAACTCTAAACCTCTCTTTCCACGTTCAATTCTTAATATTTCCAAAAAAACATCTGAGATTCAATTGGAAAATTGAAGGATGATTTACATGAAGCTCTTCAGTCTCTGTTTACAACAACAAACAGAGGCACTGTCTATACTGCCATGTTGCCAGTATAGAATTGTCAAGTCAATCCAACTTTTTTAGTGAGCAGGGCTCAAAATAACTTTTGAACAGTTGTTGGTCATGTTGACCAGATTTTAGCTCGGTCATGTCCCAGGGGGGTACTCCGGCTTGTAAATGACGGGGATGATCGAAGGATTTTTTTGGGTTTGAAATTTTCGATTCCGGGATTTTTTTGGGTTGGAAAATTGTGCAAGTATTTTTTTGGGTGACTTGATTTAAATAGGGGATTTTTTTGGGTATTAAAAACGAACTTAAGCGCCTTGGCGCGGCCTTGGCGTATTTATGGTATGATGAACAAACAAACACGAGCGTTCAATTTTTTATGGTTTTCTTTGTGTTATATTATTGCCCCTCCTGGCAATTTAGGGGTAATATTTGACAAGGGATTTTTTTGGGAGTTATTTTTTGGTCCAGGGATTTTTTTGGGTAATGTCGGAAGACTTTGCGATTTTTTTGGGTCCTGAGTTTTGCCTCCATTCGATCATCCCCGTCATTTACAAGCCGGAGTACCCCCCTGGGGGTCATGTGTTGTTTCTGATCGGTCAAAATATTGAAAATAGCAATATTTCATTACCACTGGTTTCTGCTGTTCGTAAGATCAGAGACCTGCTATTTCTTCACTGTTTTGGCTGTAATTTTTTGAATAGATTGTGTCTTGCCCTTGTAAGACAAGATGTGATAGCGACACTGTTATTTACTTTTCTAGTCATTAGTTATCATTTTAAAAGCCATGTATGTGACCGGCCAAAATGACCAACAAACCAAAACTTTGTCCGGACAAATATTATTGTCATCTTGACTGGACATTGTCCATTGACTGGCTGTTACTTTGAGCCCTGGCGAGGTTGACCTATAAAGTGCAGTGTAATCTCAAGTTTTTGAACCTCCATACCTTTCACATGTCACACATTCACATTTGCTGTTGTCGTCACCAAAAAAGTCTTCACCATAATAACACGTGATCTCCTCTCCTGGCTCAAGGTCTCGTAAAACCTTAACACAAGCAGTGTCTCGGCCAGTGGAGACAAACTGATGCCACAGAAATGAAAACATGTTAGAAAAAATATAGGGTAATCTTGCTGTGTTAGTGATTTTCAGTTGAGTGTCAAAAGTAATTTGCATTTACTTTGGTTTGCATAAGACTTTCTTACGATATCCAATCAAAGGTAAAACCAAAGTCAGTTGTGACTTGCTTAATATGCTCTTTTACCCACACTTCGTGCCAGCTACAGGTATTTGCTTCAAGTTTTGATTGGATCCCTAAATTGTTTGCATCCTTTGTGATTGGCCAGAGTGATTTAAAGGCGAGGTACACAGTAAGGAATTTTAACAAATCAATAGAAACAAGCTGCACCAAATCACGGGGCAGATACAGTGTAGCTGACCTAGTTCTGCAGACTTTGCTGGTCACAACTGCAGGATGCACCAAGACCATAGCTTGGTGTAATGTACACATTAAATAAACATCGTCAGTTGCTCATATAATCACATAATAGTACAATGTAAAATTATTGTTATAAATGTCAAAAGGTTATAAACACATCAAGATAAAATTAAATAACTCACCTTGCAATTGGGACGGCAATCTATAAGAGAAGCAAAACACAGCATGTTACTAATCAGTATTAAAATCTAGCAATGGTACATTGCAATTCCTCAGGTTTGATTGGTTAACAGGCAATGGTATATGAGCTCATATACCATTGACCACAAATATGGTAGCTAATACGCGTCAACAAAAACAGCTTGGGAGCTCAAATATTGCAATTCTTTGGATGTTTTTAATAAAACAATTATTCCACTTGCGCTTCTTAGATATGGGATCATTATAGCCAACTCTGCGCTTCGCTCCTCATTGGCTATCTACCATCTCATATCCAACGCACACTTGTGGAATAATTGTTAAATATAATACAGTGCATGTTTCTGATTAATTAAAAAAATAGGCACACAATTTTTCCTTGACTATTTTCCATATGTCAAGTACTGTGGGCCACATAATCAACACTTTCGTGTAAATTAAAAGATACATTTTTTTTTTACCATGGTTGATGTAGGCTGCAGGACCAAGCCAAAGCTGCGATACATTCTTCCGGCAGGAAAACATTATGCTGAAGTCATTTTCTCCAGGACGAAGGAGCTTTTTTTCTTCCTCTTCATTCATTTCTGCGATACACCCACATAGAAACGGCAACTTATCACCTTTACTCCTAAAAAATAAAACACAGTACAATGAAGCTCTACAAACATGAAGTCTCTACACTATATTTTTTTAGTCTGCTGAGTTTTCAAAAGTTCCCTTGGTCATTACGTACCAGTGACCAAGAACTGCTAACTGTGCCAAAGGCCGTGAAAGGGTAAACTTAAGACCTACGGGGACGGGGTGTTCAGCACTGCTGCACCAAGGCTGTGGAACAACTTGCCTCTCATCATCCGAAAATCCGCATCAGAAGATATTTTAAAGAAGAATCTAAAAACTTATCTTTTTTAAGAAGCCTATGACATTTATTTTTTTTTCTTATACACATATTTATATTTTAAGCTCTGTAAAATTATCATGATATTTTTAGTTTTTAGATTATAAACTTTTATAACTTCATTTTGTGCATGTAGTGATATTTTTAGCTCAGTCGATTTAATTTAGTAAATTTTTTAAATTTTATTTTATATTTTAGCATAATGATTGTAAAGCGGTATGAAAGATTAGCTAAATAGCGCTATATAAATTACTATTATTATTATTATTATTATTATTAATTTACAATCATTATTACACTATGACAACTCACTACACTGGAGAAACCTCCAGAGTGAGAAAAATACATTTAATTATCTTGCAAGGAGTTTAACATCTTTCTATTAAATTGGCAGCATACTAGACCAACTTGTAAATTTAATTCAAATTTGCTTGGGCAAGTTGACAAGTTTCAGTTGAGTTTTGACACCTTTAACTTCGATGAGTTGGTTTCAAATAGTCTGTACTGAAAACCGCACTAAAAAATTCCAACACATTAAATTACAAGTAAGTTGTTAGCCAATAAATGAAATGATTTTGCGTACTTTTAAATTACCAGTATTAAACCCCTTATTTATACTATACTTGAAACAATTTCATCCATATCTGTCAGTAGGCCCATGTGGTTTGACTTTTCAACAGGGAAAGACATGATTGTATGGTTTAAATTAAGTTCCTGAAACAAGTACTACCGAAACAGGTAGAGCATGAACAATGAAGTGAGAATGCAAAGGAATGTAACCACATGCGTTTACCTTTTTCATTTGACAAGCAATGTGACGCAGATCGTTGCTGTTTGGCACCAAAAACAACCGTTACGCATGTTTTTGAATTCGCGCTCTTCCTGTTTCGGTAGTAAAAATTTTAATTTACTCACCATTCACAAGTGGCAACAACTTTTGCTCCACCATCCTCTCCAGAATAGCGATGGCATGGTACCACTTTGTAACCAGAATCATGATGAAATATGCCAATATATCTAAAAACCTAGTCCCAAAATAAAATGTCTGTGTTCAATTTTATTTCAAATAATATTATTATCATTACCGTATTAAAAAAAGAATATGTCAGATGTAAATAAACAACCCTCTAAGTTTATTTTTTTCCTTAGTCGCCAGTTGGCCACTGACTGCTCAAGTTTGGTCGCCAGTGAAAAATTTTAGTTGCTAAATTAAGTTCACGCTTTCAATTCTTCTTCTAAATTTTAGTCGTCAGGCTGGAACTTTGGTTTCAATTTAGTCGCCAGCTCCAAAATTGAACAAAACACCAGAGCTGTGCTCTAGCAGAGCCTGGGGACCACAGGCGACTTACTTATATCTCTGGGCCACTTGTATAGCTTTGGTATCACGAAAGATTTTAAGGGCTGGGTACCCAATGCAAGCTTTCTTATATAAGAGCCTTTGGGCGCCCTGAAATTATTCTAAGAGAGCTTTGTACAGGTTATTTCATTTGACTAAGCGAGTCCTAAGTTTTCTTGTTGCTGGATTTACAGTATGAATTATGCTTATGCTTTGCACATGAATATGTCTTAATGATTTCAGAGAAATCAAGGCAAGTCAGTCATTTGTGTGGTGACAAGTTCAGCCTGAAAGCAATATGAACCTCAATCCATAATTTATTTTTGTCACAACACAAACAAACCAACATTGAGATTGCACAATAGAGGCTGTTGACAACTTTGTATACAAAAAATTAAATGTGAAAGTAAACAAACTCGAAGTTTACACCCATAACCTTTTAGATCTAACTTATAGATCAAGTTATTGGGCAATAAATTAATTTGATAAGAACACAAATGCAAAAAACTCTGACATGAATTTGTTAAATACACAAGTCATATGTGAGCTTAAATAGATTTAAATAGATGATATTTGACATAATGTAATTAACATTCATGTAATTAGGCAAAGCCCACCTTCGCACTGTATCTTTAACTTCTTAAACAATTTTAAAAGCAAGTTGAATGATACAGCTAGGAATATAAACGGCTGGAAGTTCTTAAGAAATTGGGAAATTCCCTGAAATTCCGGAAGCTTTGGTACCCAGCAACCCATTACGTCATTTCCAACTGCTTCGAATTTCGGTAAACGGAAGTGGGAGGGATGCAGAAACCGAAATTCTCACCAGAAAATCTCCGATGGAAAGGTAAAAGTCTTATCTAGAAGTGCTAATCCATTGAAGACTGGCCAAATATTTCATATTGAGAACATGTCGTTGAGTCGATCCCGCATAAATTAATTACGACTACACAAAAGTTGGTGCAAAGATCGTTGCACAATGAGGAACACGCGCTCGCATGAACTGAAGAAAGATTGAATACGAAACTAACGAAATGCGAAGCAGACACTTCAGTGCTATGCTACAGCTTTTTAAAATGTTCAATAAATAAAGCAAATTTATCGTTTATAAACTGCTACCATGCTTATCAGCTTGATTAACTTACGTGTTCCTTGAAAGCCGCAATTTGAGGTTTGGATTTTGTGATGAAATAGCATCGCTCCCAATCCCCAGCGTTGAACACAATTTCGTTGTAAGCTTGCTCGATATCACCGTCTTTGCGATATCTTTCCACCGCTTTCCTCACAATTTCTTGATCGACTTTCAGAGGGCGAAATCTTGCGGCCATTTTGTGCGTCGTAAAGCCCAGCATCGTGTCCAAAACCAAGCTACTAGCGATGTCGTCGCTTTCGGCCAGTTGCCTCGCTTGCGTCGGCGTTCCCGTTTTCTGCGACTCGTTGTTCATAACCATTGCTTTTTCCTTTTAACTTTCAAGCTAAGTTCTTTCTCTTTTATCCTGTTTTATCTCACGAGGGAAAAACGAAGCCTTTATCCGTTTTACTCGGCCACAAAACGTAAGACAAATTTCATATTTCAGAACTTACGCGTATCGACATTTTACCGTTATTAATTTACGTGTCACGTGACACGCGCGACAATGCCCTTCGGTGTAGGGGACGGGTATTTTTCACAGGGGAGGAGGAGGGGAGCATGAAAGGGCATGCATGAAAAGTAGACATAAATAGATTGTGCTCGGCAACTTTTGAGCAACTTTTAGCGTTTTGAGCAACTTTTTGTAGTACCAGCAACCTAGGGCAACTTTTGCGTTCCTTGGCAACTTTTGAGCAACAAATTGACATAAAACCGATCCAAACCATAAAAAGTCGTTCCATTTCGAAAGATTTTATTAAAGCTGGTTTTATCAAAACTGATCTTATTAAAACAAAGGATATAATAAAATGACAATAAAATAACACTTGCTTTACGCCCACGAAATCTGGACAGCGGCTATCTATCTAACGGGCGCTTAAATCCAGCGGTTATTCGCTGCAACATAGAGCCTGCCCCCGGCCATCCACCTAGGGCTTTCCACAAGTTGCTCGAGATTTCCCAAAAAGTTGCCCGTAAAATCGCAAAAAGTTGCTCAAAGGTTGCTCCAAAAACCCCAAAAAGTTACTTCTGATAATAGAAGTTGCTCGAAAGTTGCTCCTAAAATCCAAAACGCTGCTTCTAATCAAGATAATTTCTTTAAATTATTTGCTGAAGTGCGAGTCACTTATGGCATTGCAATCAGATGAAATTTCAGACGAGGAAAATGGAAATAAAACAAAATGACTCTAGAGAGCAAGCAACTTTTTTAAATTTTGGTGGCAACTTTTTGATATTTGAGCAACTTTAGAGCAACTTCTGGGTATATTGTAAAGCAACTTTTCCTGAATTTACTAGTACAATCTATTCATGCCCAATGAAAAGGCGTTTCACCTCTTGATAGAAGTTTATACAGTTGAATCCCGATAAGTCGAATCTTCAAGGGAAATTGGAAAAGGCTTCAGATATCGGGAGTTCGAGTTATCGAGGGTAAAATTAGTAAGAAAACGACCTGGAGGTTCGAGTTATCGGGATTCAACTGTATATAAAAAAAATTCAAGGACATTGCAATGGCACAGCGTTTTGTTCCTTTCTAGCTAAGGACGATAGGAAATAAAAGATCTTTTTGGAGGAGGGAGAGGGGTGGGGAGTCTGGAAGGTTTTATAACCGGAATAGTTTCATTCTTTTGTTGGACAAATGGGCCTTTATTAAAAGCGGCAGGGGGTGGGGGTGAGGATAGGGAAGCATAACCGAGGGGTCTATAGGTAAATAACCGGTGTTTTGTAAAAAAAAAACTACTTGTAGTGCCTTATGGGACAATTCTGTTGGAAACATCTTTCACAGAAGATATCGTAAATCCCAGAACAATACACTCCTGAAAATAACTACCTGTCCCAATTGTGCTCGTAAAATGCTGGAAAGTTGCCCACTGGAATGCCAAAAAGTTGCTAAAATAGTGCATCAAAATCCAAAAAGTTGCTCGAAAATCCAAATTGTTGCTTATAATTAAAACATTCTCCATATATAATGCTAATTTCCCTTTGAAGGTAAGATTCCTGCCTTGGCATGCAATTTAACAGCAACAGAAATATCTAAATAATATTTTAAGGCCAAAATTTGTTGAATTACAAAAATTTCTTTCACAAAGAAAAATCGATGACGTCATGTTTCCTGACAAGTTTTGAATGCTGAATGATCCGAAAGTTGAAGCATCTTCTGAAATTCCTCGCAAAGCCTTGTTAAAGCGACAATCCTTTTGCTCTCAGAAGTATCACGAGAGAGAGATAATCAGGTTTTTCTGTCTTGAATGTCAAACTTGTGTTTGTCAAGTTTGCATAAACACAGATCATAAAAATCACAAAGTTGATCCGCTTGAAAAAGCAGCTGATGGCGAGAAAGCCAAGATCATGGCGGGCGTCGAGTCGATGAAAGAAAAGAGAAAAGTTTACAGTGATGTGATGCGTCAACTTGAAGAAACAGCTTCCAAGCTGGAAGATAATATCAACACCGCTATACGTGAAGTTTCCCAAGCAGCCGAACAAATGATCGCTACGATTCGAGAACGCGAGCAAGAGGCCATTACCGCTCTCAAGAATACACGCGGATCGAGAACGGAGAAATTAGACGGTGCCAAGAAACAAGTACAGTCCTCGACCAAGCGAATTGACCAAGCAGTTGAGTTTGCCGATAACCTGGTTCAAGGAAGCTCAAGCCTGGATATTATGCAAAGCAACAAGAATTTGGAACAGCGATTTGAAGATCTAAACAAGACCCCAGTCCCAGCACTTCCGGTTAGTTCATTTGTGAAGTTTGTCTCGATCATTGCACCTGAGAGTTTAAGCCTGGGTTTCATGGAAACAAGCGATACACGTCTGTCCACAGTAGAAGGACTGACTGGAAATTTCCAAGCTGGTTTAGAAGCAGTCTTCGAGGTCTGTCCTAAAATCTCTGAAGAACTGACGAGTGAAGCTCAACGTAAATTTCACGTTGAAGTGCTCGTTCAACCCGCTAAAAAAGTGGACAGTTTGATTGTTAATGAAAAAGAAGATGGAAATTTCGAGGTGAAATTTATACCAAAAGTACCAGGCACCTACAACATCACAGTAAAGATAAATGGCGACAACAGTCCTTTCACTGTCCAGGTGAAGGAACGACGGCTTGATGTTGTGGGCGAGCTAGAGTTGAAAGGAAAAATTCCTCAACAGCCACGTGGGATTGCTGTTAACAGTAAAGGGTTGATCGCTGTAGCTGACCGTGAAGGACACTGTATCGTAACATTCGATAAGGAAGGAAAGTTTGTGCGAAAACTTGGCTGCTATGGAGAGAATCCTGGACAGTTTAACATTCCAAAGGCTGTCACCTACCTGAATGATGACGAGATTCTTGTGGCAGATGAACTAAATCATCGCATCCAGCAGTTCAATGTACAGACAGGGAACTTTGTGAAAAGCTTTGGAAAGTACGGGGCAGGAGAGGGCGAGTTTCAGAATCCAGTAAGTGTTTGTATGGATTGTGAAGGACGTGTTGTTGTAGCCGAATGCGGGAACAACAACAGAATCCAGGTGTTCACAAAGAATGGTAAACCTGTGGTTAAATTTGGAGATAGTGGTTCAGAAAAGCTCGACAATCCCGCTGAATGCATTTATCACAAAAACATGTTAATTGTATCCGACTTCGAGAACCATTGTTTGAAATTGTATGACAGTTCAGGGAAGTTTTTGTACAAGATTGGAGAAAAAGGCAAGGCTGACGGACAGTTGTCCCGTCCTTGGGGTTTGTGTGTTGAGAAATATGGCAATCGTCAGAATCTTCTTGTGTGTGACAGAAACAATGGTCGCATTCAACAGTTTACAGTGGAAGGTTGTTTTACTGGCAAAACTGTTACTAAACTACAAGACCCATCATACATAGCTACAACACCAGATGGTCGCATTTTGGTATCTGTTTGGAAAGCGCAAAAAATATATATGCTAAAATAACTGGCAAAATGTGAAAGCAGGATAGAACTTCATCAGACACCTTTGTTAGGGTCAATGATAACATTACAAAGTTACACTTATTTTTCTATAAAACTAAGAACTTGTGTAGCCAAGTGAATCTATTAATTCAGACCAATACTGTATAGACAGAAGCTGAACTTGATCCTACCGGGGTAGTTCTTCTCTCTATTCAGGTGCGAGAAGGACTAGGTATGAGATTTTACTGATTCTCTCCAAAAAAACAAAAACAAAAACAAAACACAACGGGAAAAAACATTCATTTTTTTAATGAAATCTTTCATGCTTATCACTACTCAGTATTGATGGACCAACCAACACTTTAATAAGGTGGCTTACAACGGTTCCCAACACTTTCCAGCTCTTCTTGATGGGTCAGTACTACAAATCTTTAACAGTTGCTGTTATGATAATGATTACAAAACAAAGTACAATCATTGCTGAACAGGTCTTGGTTATTTTCATGACGTCACTGGTCACCATAGCAACAGTATAACCTGTTAAAGACACCCACCCATGCACAGGGTGGTTTCAGAGCCACCTTAAATTTTTTGGAAATTTAAGGTGGCTCTAAAACCACTCCACAAAAATTTTTAACTTTGCAGAAAGTTGCATCTTAACATGTTGATTGTAAAATTAAGGGTGTTGTAAGAGGTTATACTGTTCCTATGGTTAGCAGTGACATCATCATGAAAATATCACAACTTGCTGAGCAATGATTGGAAATTTGTTTAAACTCATTATGGTAGCCACAACTGTTAAAGATTTGTAGTACTGACCCATCAAAGTATAAGAGCTGAAAATTGCTGGAAACTGTTGTGAGCCTCCTTAAGTTGATTCAAATCAAAGTGCTATGCTATGAATACTGCAAGATCAGTGTTAGAAGCGAATTTACAAAGCAGTCCACAGTGACAATAATTTTTGAAAATTTTTATATTAGGACTCTGTACTTTAAAAATGAAAGTGTTGTTGTTCAGCAAATTGAAAACTAGTCAGATTGAAAACTAAGTCAAAAAGCTTTAGCTTAAATAATACAGTTTGTTTTCGTTTCCTGTGCAAGTTCTTTCAATATGTTGCCCTTCAAATTCTGACCATCTGTGAAGTGAATTAATTTTAATCACCAGCATCCTTGATTAATGCAAAAACAAATTGCTATGAGGTCTACAAGATTCCAGTTTGTTTTCAAAAAGGACAATGTAAGTTGATTCATCTAATTTTACCCCAGACATGAGAAAAATGACAACCAAATCAAGTGAAATAAAAAACAAACAATGAAGGATGAAAGAACACTTTGATAACACAGAAAATACAAAAGAAGGTATGGATGGACAAAAATTGAAGAATATTAAAATGGATTGGGGTTGAGAAACTGTTAGGATGAACCGTTTTTAAAAGAAATCTTGTTTATGCAATGATGGAATTGAAAATAATATTAAGCCTGGTGATTTAAATGAAAGATGATGCATAGGTTTATAGGTTTGACTTCTTTTGGGAGCACTTGGAATTTCTTTTTCCAAGTATATCTGTGTTAATTCACTGAAAAACATCATCTTTCACTTTAATCTTGTTTGCTTTGCTTGGAAGACATAATTATTTGTTTGTAATGAAGCTATGATTTTGCCATTTGGTTCCATAGAAGAACTTTATTTGTAAACATTAAGTTTGATCAGGGGTGTTTGGCAAAACTTAAAATGAAAATTAATAGACTGAACTCAGCCATTACACAGTCTCTTTAACAGAAGAAAAATATTACTGTGCCTATTCTAAGATTAGTTGAAAGTGTTTTATTAGACTTATTATTAGACAAGCATAGCTTTCACCAAGTGTCAAAGTGATTTAGGTTATTTTAATGAATCAAGTGTAATGTGGGTATAATACGTGACAGTAATGATATTTTATCATTAAACATAGTTGTCTAGTTTTGCACTGGAAAAACATGATATTTTCTGTATTTTACCTAAATACAATCCAAACTGTATTACAAAGGAAATTAATACAACTGGATTTCTTAGGAAAACTAATGCATGAAATATAAATGGAACAAAATATTACAAAAATTATGAAGCCTGACATGAATGAGAATTGATGAATGAATTTACATATACTGCCATGAAAAAAGATAATTTTTTTGCTACTAACGGAAACAAAAAACTAACATCAATTCACACAACAACCAAATTGCTAGTTGGTTAGGTTCAAAGGGAATTCATCCTCGCAGACCCAGAATGGACGATTCCCCACCTCCCATCTTGGAAAAAGGTGGGGATTTGCCACTTAAAGTCCTTAAATTCACCCACCACTTGTAGAGATTTTCCCTTGTTATAAAAAAGTTTGTATCACATGTACCAAACACTTAGCACCCTAGGGTCTTGCTTTAAAAACCTGAAAAGCAACAACATGGGATGATCAAGATTTTCATAGCAAATTCATAGATTTAAATAACCATTAGCACTCAATTCTCCATGACCTGTCAGATCAGACTCAAGAAAAACAACAGCTAACTACATAACAGGCCTCATGGCTATGCATGATAACGTAAAATGCTCAAAATTCACCACAAGCCTCTTTAACACGAATTATACTCAAGCTTCTGCTTCTGCTTCTGGGGGGGGGGGGGGTACTCGGAATTTCAAATGACGGGGATGATCCTATGGGGGAAAAATTCAAGACCCAAAAAAATCCAGAGGGCTTCCAACATAACCCCAAAAAATCCCTAGATCAAAAATTAACTCCTCAAAAATCAACAGCAAAACACATTTGTTTGAACTTTATTTGAAGAACTACGCAGCCAAAGCACTACCACAAATCTTCAGAAATCTGCAAAAACATCTCTACTTAAATCAAAAAAATACCTGCCAAATTTTCCTACCCAAAAAAATCCTGGAATCGAAAATTTTGAGCCCAAAAAATCCTTTGATCATTCCCCTCACTTGAAATCCTGAGTACCCCCACTCCTGGGGCATGAACATCACATGCTTATGAAAACTTTTTGGGGGGCAAGTAAAAATAACTTTCGGGCTAGTACATCCTGGCTACGGCTTGCGCTTTGGCAAGCTAAAAAGCTCAATTTCTTTGCAACCCAGTGTTTCTGTTGAGGAACTATCAGCTTTTATAATCCATCAAATATTTTTCACTCCCATGTTTGGTCTAAGCACGTCATGTGATGCAGCCAAAACTGGGGAATATCCAGTGATATTCCCCAAGTGATATTCCAGGGATTTCAAAATGTTTTGAAGTAGGTGTCAGCAACTGGAAGAGTAGGCGGCTGTGACAAGCTGAGCTTGTTTCTCACAAGATGATTGCCATGGCCAAAGTAACCGGTGACATAAAATCAAGTAGCCGGTGAACTCTGGCGGGTGCCGGCTTGTTTGAAAACCCTGATATTCCCCAGTTTCCAACTATGCATTTTACGTTCGAACTGAATATTTTGAACAGGCTAATGATATTTTGAATGCTGACAAAATTACTTCGACCATTCAAAACTTTTAAAAAAGATCTTCTAAACCGAGCGGCCTTAATATGTAAAAATATTTGAAGGATAATAAACTCAATAGCCTTTATTTGGCTTCAAAAATATTCACTGATATTTGTCCTTGAACATCCTCAAGGATCACAGATTTCCTCAAGCTTTGCTCTCAGAAACTGTTCACTTCTCGGAGCAGATAATGTCCGTGGACAATATAAGTGCATATTTTAGGGCCAAATCGAGGCTATTGTTTATTTATAATCCATCAAATATTTTTTTTTATAATCCATCAAATATTTTTTTTTATAAACCATCAATATTTTTTGTAGCCAAAACTGGGAAATATCAGATGATCATGATATCCCCAAGTGATATTCCAAAGTTTTTAAGATTTGCAATTTACTTTCGCATGTTTGGTATTCATCCCAAAGAAACAGTTAAATTGAATGGAACTTTGAACTTTCTGAATTTTTGAACTTTATTTTATTTTTGTCATTAAATATTGTTACAAAATTGCTTGCACCCGCTACTAGTAAAAATGACTAATCGAGGTGGAACTGAACATTTTGAACTGCCTAACAATATTTTGAGCGCAGACAGAATGACTTTTACGTTTAAACCTTTGAGAAAAGGGTCGCTGAAAATGAGTGGCGTTATGTAAAAATATTTGAAGGACAATAAACACAATAGCCTCCATTTGCCTTCCAAAAATTCACTGATATTAAAATTTTGTCCTTGGGCATTATATGCTCCTCGAAGATCACAGCTTTCCTCAAGCAGCAAACAGAAAACTGTTTTCTTCTTGGAACAGATAATGTCCATGGAGATATATAAGTGCGTATTTTCACATCCAGTGAAGGCTATTGTTTGTACAAACTGTCATGCATGCACATAAACTAGTCAACATTGTTTCCAGGGTGGCTTAACTGGGCAACAGATATTTTGGAAGCAAAATCTGTGTCCGGGAAGCAAAAAATTAATGTTTTTGACTTGAGGCAAAAACATTTTTTGTTTCCGCAACATAATTATGTTTCCCGTGTGGCTAAACTGGGAAACATTTGCATCGGCAACAATGTTTCCGCAACAATGTTTCCTAGTTTAGCCAAGCCTTTAGAGTATCTACTAACACAGTCAAATTAAGACTACTCACCCTGGTTTTCCATATAGATGATAGCTAAAACGGCTGTGCGTTGTTGACTCTTCCCTCATAGAAAACTTCCGATCCAAGTCTAATTGTTAAAAGACATGTTTTTCCATCTTTTTCCTCCTGAGCATTCGATTCTTCTGACATATTTTCATCATCCTCACTGTCTGACGATTGATTTTCTTGTATTTCTTGAAGATATTTTTGCTTCAATTTTTGTTCATCTTTCAATTGCTGCTGAATCTCTTCTTTTGTAAGATACCTCTTGTTGCAATTACTATGAATTGATGTTCGTTGTTCTCTTCTGCTCTTTCGTTGCAAGTCAGCTTTCTTGAGCTTGCTGCATTCAGGGCATTGCTTGACAGCATGATTACAAAACAACTGACATTTTGAAGAAAATGCTGCTTTTTGTGGCAGAATTTCATTATTGCACAACGATTTCAGCATCCCAACTTTGTGCGCAATTAGAGTTATTATTGAACCATCCTGAGGTAAACAGTAGCCTAGACACATTTGAGAGCTTTCCACAAATTTAATTATTGTCTCGGCTTGTACTCTTAATGGTAAATCTTGGATAATTTTTTCAACATTCAGATCAGCCAAGGTAATCACAGATCCATGAGACTTAATACAGAGTTCCACTTTCTTCTCAGGGGATAATTCCATTGCTATCTCGGTATAAATCCGTTGGCCATCAAATTCCCAAGTTTCAGGATGTACAAAGCTGACCTTGCTTTGACTGTCTACAATCTTGAACCAGCCCTTTGGCAGCAACAATGAATTATCTTTAGCTAAGTCCACAAATTCATGCGCCAAATCAAGATCAGAAGATCGTACTGGATATTGTCTACAAGCAATATTTGAGAAGCAGCGCTTACGACCAGCTCTCTTGACTTTTTCACCCCATACGTCCTTAAGAATGGCACCCAATGAAACTCGATGTAGTGCCACTGTCATTTCTAAGCTTTCTCTTTCTTTTTCAGCGTGTTCTATAATATCTCCACAAGTAAGCATGCTTCCTTCTGAAAGAGTATAATTCTTCACAAGCCTGGAACAAAGGCAATGCACAAAATTGTTACTTTTCACAACAGCATTATTCACATTATTTCAGACTGGATTCGACATTGCTGCTAATCTGTTAGCCCGAGGCTAGAAAAAGGCTGGGATGTAGCAAAGAAAACACTAACCGGGCTCATCAACAAGCCCAGCTGGCTTTTCTGGTCTTGTTAGCTCTAAAAGTTCACCCAAGTCTTTGTTTTCATGTGAAATTACCCATACTACATTTCGGCCTTGCTTAGTGCATTTTTGTGCTTTATTTTGACAACCTTTCTTGATCAAGTAGCTGTATATACAGTAGAATCCCGGTAACTCGAACTCGGATAACTCGAACAACCCCGCTAACTCGAACAAACTTCCATTTCCCTTGGATTTAAACCCACTTTTCAGTCCTATTAAATCGACCCTGATAACTCACCCCCCTGACTTGAACTGTTTTTCGTTTCCCTTCAGAGTTCAAGTTACTGGGGTTCTACTTTAGCCTATTCTCGAAACAGCTCTATACCTGTCCAATTAAATCAAAACTTACTTCATCATCCCCTGAGCATATATACCTTAGGACACCTGGCTAGCTAATGCACATGTTGGCCCCAGGAAATGGGAATTTGAACAACCAAAGCTTCAAAAGTTTAAATACCTAGGGGTTGCTGTGGTGGGGGGGGGGGGGGGGGTGTTGAAGTTTCGATTTGGTAGTTTGACTGTACACTTACCAAAACTTCCATTGTTGGAGACTCCACGACATTGAGCTACGTCTCTTTGGACTTGAAGCATGGTCTTCTGCATCAACTTCTTCATGCGTTCTCTTTTCACTCGTCACTGAGGACATTGCTGCGAACTACTGTATGAACTCAACAGTCAACACTAAAACGACACTAAAACCACTTCTTTTCAAAATGGCCGCCACCGCGCGAGGAATCTCGCCGAAAGGATTTCTGGGAAAGGTGTCAGTAGATACCAGTCCTCTTCGCCTCGTTCTTTCTCTTTGCCGCCATCTTGAAGAGTGATCGACTTGCTTTTCAAAATGGTAAGTTTCGAGGCATTTTTCTCATGATAGCATTTATAAAAGCATCTTCTTCATCACAAAATCATTAAAGATGATATACTTGATAAGATTCGCTGGCGATTCCCACAGGATGGCGAACGACAGTTCTGATTTCGATTAATGTTTGTGATGATGTTACAAACGTTGAGTTGTGTTTTCCTCTCACTAGCCGTCCCACAAAAGCTTTAAAATCAAGAGAATTTTGGGCAAGAAAATGAAGCAGAACAGGCCCATCCCCCAGTGGGTAAGGCTAAGGACTGGAAATACCATAAGGTGAGATAGTAAAATTTTATTACTGTTTGATTCCACGAGGTTCGTTTTGTACTCGAATGTCGTGAGACTTTTGTCTAGAATCTGTTCCTCCATTCTTAAACCCACATGTACGTATCTGTGCCCGTCTTTACATGAAGTATAACGCTATCCCCTTGATAAATCTCTTTCTATTTGGATACTGTAGTTTGTTTTGCTTGCACTTTATCCTGACTTATCCACTGGTCTGGGGGATTTCTCACCCTTGATAAAAATATAAAAAATTGCAAAATTAGGTTGTGTAATTTGAGTGTACATTTATAAGTAATAACTGCACAATACTGGCCACTTTGAAACTTCACCCCTAAGAAACCTGGATACGGGGCGATGCAGTCCCCCTTTTCACGTTTTTTGGGCCAAAAATGTAAACAAAAAATGGGCATTTTTTGCCTTTCTGTTGTTGTGTCATTGCACCTTTTAATAATGTGAACTCGACAGCTTACATTTCTCGCTGCCAAAAATCATTGAAGCGCAGCTCTTAGGAAACTGAAAGTCACTTCAACCGGTTGTGATTGGTGGATTTCTATCCATTTTGTTCGTTTCTTTTAAAAAAAAAAAAAAAAAAAAAAAAAAAATTTATATAAAAAAAAAAAAGTTTAAGCTAAAAGCTTGTGGGGCCGTGTACAAATTAAAAATTTTATCCAAGGTTCATTGGCTGTGGCCATAATCATGTTTGATGGCAGCCAAAAACGCAATTGTTTGTTTGGTTTTAAACTGTAGAGTTCACATGTTATGAAAAAGGCGCAGTAATACTACTGTGCTCAACTTAAGAACAAGTCCACTTTTTGTAAACACTGCTAAGGATTTCCCCCTATGACCTGTGTGTGCTCTCATAGACTTCAATCTTCAATATCTTTGCCAGCAAGAGGGTGTGTGCCTTATGCAGTGGCATATCCAGACCTTCAGGTAAGGGTGGGATCATCCAGATCCTAGAGTAAGGAGGGGCCTGGCTGTCGAAAAATAATTTTTCTTGGCCCTTTGGACCTCTATTTGTTCTAAAAATAAGGTGGGCCCCCCCCCCTCCGGCACTCCATCAGATCCACCACTGGCCTTATGTTTTGACAAAAAGACTCCAGTTTCTTCAATTCTAATCTTAAAGTAAATTGATTTTAGATACAATGCCAAGAGGCGTCACTGGCGTCGAACCAAGTTGGGACTGTAAAGGAAATCACAAGTACTCCATGACCTTGATGCTGGAATTCGTTTTAAAGTGGCACGAGTCAGCAATGATGTTCCTGTACAAAACCCATTAAAACTTGTTCAATAATTTCAGCATGTTCTTATTTTTGTTTTTGTGACTTGTATGTAGAAATCTTCCTCTGGGAGGTTTATCATTATAGCTTGGGTCAGGGTTGGACACTCTGACGGTTGGGCGAGTGCAAATCACTGGTCACTCGCCCAGGCGAGTACTGTTATACATATCCAGAATATATTATTTAAACTAAGTGTAACTTAAACTTTCCACTTCAAAATAATCTACACTGTCCACAAGCTTATAGCTTACCAACGTTTTGAAATCTCCAACAAAGCTACGTTGGAGTACGAAAACAGTCAAAATTAAATAAGCTCACTTCAACTTTTGAAGTGTGCTTGCAGTCTTTTTTCGACTTTTTTGCTTGTTATCAAGCAGAAAAAGGAGATGTGGACAACTAATTCCCTCTCACTGCATATTTGTTCACTCTCAAGGGACTACTTTAATTTCTTAATTTAAGGGAATACTTTCCGCTGTTGGTGATCAAAGCGTGTGACTTGTTAAGCGTCACTCTATTGTTTGCTTCAACACTTCCGTTCTTGTAGAAAAAACGTGACCTTTTAAATTTACTAAATGTTATATAACAATTAAAAACGTGAGTAGCCCAAATCTTACGTGACATAACCAATTAAGAATTTGAGGTGTTCAGCGCTCGAAGGCAAATTTGTACTAGTACAAGCAGCTCTTTAGGCGCTAATATTAATTTAACCTAAAACGATTAACAATGCAAATTTGTACTGGTACAAGTCTTTCACACACTAAAACGTTTCTAATAGTTAACCAAAGGGAACTCATTTCGAGGCAATTGATTATTTCTGCTGAGTTGCACAATTTAGAATTGTTACATAATTCAGTGAAGGTGTGAAGTGATATTTACAAATGTTTTTGTAGCCTTTTGTGAAATTACTTCCGTTGGAAGCAGTCAACGCTAAAAGTTTTTGCTTCTGTTCAGAAGTTAATGCATCGCCATTAGAAAAGAAAACAGCAACTGTTTTTATACCTAATCGTACCTTTTTGGTACGCTTTGGCGGCATATCAGGCAAGTTTGGTCGAGCCAAAATACCCATGGCGAGACCAAACGAGCCTGATATGCCGCCGAAGCGTACCAAAAGGTACGATTCGGTATTTACCATACCCAAATTCAGCCAAAAATTTGGTGATATTAATCGCTCTTTTGAATTAGCCATGCTTGCTAGGTTCTTAGTGCAAAATGTGTTTACCTGCTTGTATTGAAACGTTTTTGGTCTTCAACACTCATCAAGTGCCTCTTCTGACATTTTTTGTACTTGCAGCCAATCAGGAGTTTCATTTTCTAAATTTTTCAAACTCCAAATTAAGTGAAAAATTTGGAAACTCCTACTCCATTGTTTCAGTCTGAATGTCTTAGTAGTCGTCGGCAATTGACAAGCACGCTCAAGTTTAGTTTTGGTGGGAAAGTTTTTCTCATTTTACGACTGGTAAACACCAGCTAAATTTAAATTACGAGTTTCAGTTTTTATTGGTAAAACCTCTTCAATTCATCGTACGGTAACACTACTTTACTTGAAAGTGTCCATGATATCGTGGCATATCAGGTCAGTGACTTGATATTGTAGGATATCAGGACAGTAGATCGCGCTTCTGATTGGCTACTTGTGAATTTGTGAATTCCAATACTTGTGAATTCCAGTACGGTAATACTGGAAATGTAGTCGTTAGAAATGGCATGTGTAGCCGTAAGGTAAAGAGTAACGTAAAGAGAAGCGGCTTTTGGCAATATCCCAACGGAAAGTTACTTCTCAATGTGGGGTTAAGATTGCGTGACGAGACAAAAGGTAACTCTGTTGTGCATAACCTTTATCGGTAACCCTGCATTAAGCTGAGTAGAAATCTTTCTAACTCGAAAAGAAACAACTATTTCGATTAAAGGCAAAAATCAAAGTTTACTACTTTTAACCAAGCCAGAGTATATGAGTCGCAAAGCACCCAGCCGTTGCGACTGACAAATACAGCATTTCCTCCGCGAAAATAAAAAAAATGCTTGAACTGAAAGACGTTTGAATTCTTCCATGATATGTTTGAACAACAATTCCCAGGATAAACCTTCTACTCATGCTTTGTGCAAAATAGTCGATATCTCGAAGAGATCTTTGATTATTGTGGAGTAAGGTCTATCCTTGGTGATTTTTTTAATGAAAAAAAAGAGTGCAATTTGTATCGCGATTGACCACCATGGTGGCAAGATTAGTACCATTAACTTGATAAACAATTTAGTTGTACACTTTTTTATTTGTGGGGGTAGTAGGAGGGCTAAATTTTTCTCTTTTTTTACATGTTATGAGACTGGGCGAGTGCAATTTAAAGGTCACTAGCCCAGATGGCGAGTGAACTTACCAAATAATGCTGGGGGCTACCCTGCAATGGACTAGCATCCCATTGGGGGAAGGGAGATAGAAATGTTCCTAGATTGAAACCAGGATTAGCTCCGGCGGTATGGGCCACTTAGCTTGGGGCTTCCCCCCTCCCCTCTAAAATACCTGCAGTCCCCTTAGTACGAGGGGCCAAAATGCAATTATGTTAGGTGGGTGATCAATCAGTCAGGCCAAAGCATAGGGTTGTAAAGTGATATGGGTTATCCAGAGCTTTGCCAACCAACATGTATTCTGTTGTGAAGCAAAAATCTTACATCCAATGCACACTAAAGGATTTTAGGCTTATGCTACCTACAACTGTCAAACAAGACACTTGGCATTCTATGTGCACATTTATTATAAATAAATAACACAATCTGCTATATTATGTACATTTCTTGTATAAGTTAAAAAAACACTGCTGGCCTATGGGTGTATATACAGTGGTAGTTTTCAAATCTCTTTCAAAAAATGTTGACATCTCTGAAATATCATGACGATGGCTTGGGTACAAAACTAAACTTGGGTGTCAAGGCAACATTGTCGTAGTCAAAGTCTGTATCAAGGGTAAATGGCTGAACTTCATCACTACCAACATCTCCCTGTCAATTAAAAGGTGAAATTAATAATAATTTAGTAATTATGCTCACAAAACACTATGTTTATCAGTTAATATACAACAAGGGAAGATTTGTGCCAAAGTTTCATCGTTAAAACCCTGCTGTTGTCAGCAGTCCCATTTGCAAGAAAGTTGGATTACTAAAAAGGTTGACAGACTGGTGACGTCAATAGCACAAGATGTTTTCGATGGGCAGGAAACTAGCTCTGTCGCCGCTTACAACAGCAGAGTTTTTACAGTAAAACTTGGTCCCTCATTGCATACTCGACTGATAAGTGCAGTACATACTGGTATAATCCCGGGGGGGGGGGGGGGTGACATGGGGGTCTGAACCTCACACTTCCCGTACCCATTTCTTTTGGTTCCTGTCCCCTTCTTTATTGGTTCTGTTACGATATGTGTTTTTAGACTTGTTGTTGTAAGGGCTTCGGGATGCCCGTGTTGTGCCCGCTGTAGGCCAGCGGTAAGTCGTTGTTAGCTCGTACGATCCGAGCTGGAATAACTGTATACTTTGTCGTACAATTAAAGAGTTTTGGCAGCTATCAAACGCTGTTACAGGTTCTCACCTCTTTGGGCTATTTCTATTGCAAAATATGAAGAAATGTTGCAAACTTTCCCTAATTTGTTCTGGAGGCAATCAACCTTGGAAATGCCACTTCCTGTCCTCTCCCACCTCCCATTCCCCTCCTTCTCCCTTTGGGTCCTACCCTTCTCCATTGTACAAACAGGGACCGCGGAGGGGGAGGGGGCTGGTAGGGCTATAGCCCTACCACTTTTTTGGTTGGGTTGATATTTTAGGATGTAATATATAATTATAGGCAAGCCTTAAAGCAGAGCTCCACATTTAATTAAAAATGACATCAATGGGAAAAAACTAAACCTTGCCCACGCGTAATCTATCCAGGGTTCGTTCGCGTCTTGAAACCCTTGAAAACCCTTGAATTTCAGGAGTTCGATTTCAAGGCCTTGAAAGTACATCAAAAGACTTCAAGGCAATGAGAAGACCGCCAAAATAAGTGATTTTTTTTAGTTCTACAGCAAGCACATCAATGGCACAACAGACTGGAAATCGTTGATTTGGGGTAAATTTCATGAAAAAAAGTCCTTAAAATTTCCAAGAAGGGTCGTGGAAAGTCCTTGAAAAGTCCTTGAATCTTTGGCCTGAAAAAGTGTACGAATCCTGTCTATCGAAACTGCATTCAGAAAGTAAAAACATCATGACATTTTCTGTCATAAAATAAGGCTCAGCAATTCAGTAGGCGGTTGTTAGCTTGCATCAGGGTCCTGTCTCTTTCTTCAGCGGACTTGATCTATGTATTGCTTAGCTTCGTATTAACACAATTATTTGCTAAAGTTATTGTATTCTTGATGATGACAGCCGCAGATCCAACAGCAAACAACAGAAACAAGCAAACTGGACTCGCACAAGGAATTTCATTCGCAATTATTTTGGGTCTCCTCTTAAACGCTTTTTGTTTTCCACAATTACACGAACTGATATAGATGACTTTTGAGGACATCGTGGGAGAAAGAATGTTCAATGTCGCTCTTCTTACTCCGGGTCTCATTCAGCCTAAACAGTACACAACGTGCAATAAATTTTCACGCGTTTTCATATCATAGCTTCGTTTAGATCTAACTGAAACGTCCGCATCATCCAGTCGATAGAAAATGACGTCAATTGCTCGTTGTACGGCTCCGAAAAATGCGACCAGAGACCAATTAAATTAAACTTAACCGTGTAGCGATTGAACGAGTGCCACGGATTTTTGGCGTAAAGGCGCATCGAGGTTTCCATACACTCACACTTAGGTGAAAAAAGACAAACTAAAATAGAGCAGTTGAATAATAAAGTTCTCAGATCGTTTGCTGTGTAGTGTCGCTGAATAATTTTACCCATTGTCTACATTTTGTCTTGTCCTGTGAACATAATTTGCTGTTTGTAATTTCCTTTCTTTTCTTTAGCCACGGGTGGAAACCTCCTAGTCCCTAGGCCTAATCCGTGCTGGCGGCGACCCCCAAAATTTCTCGGCTCGATGGATAACCATTTGCTTATGGATGCTTCGCTTGCGCGCGCCTTGGCGCGCACGGGAGCTCCGCTAGGAATTTTCACATGATAAATAGCGTGATAAATGCCTGCTTGTCTTAGCCAGCTTTTTAGCCCTACCACTTCCAAATGGTCTCCGCGGTCCCTGACAAACAAGCCCAATAGTTTTGCTTGTATGGAATCAAAAAATACAGCTAGAAATGTTGTACCAGATTAAGCTGGGTTTACAATATCAGGACTGTCTTCAAACAGAATTTATTGTCGAAAAGTCATTATGGAAGTTGAGATTATGATGCAATCATCAGACTGAGTTGGAGTTGGTATCTGTAGTGTGTTATATGCGTGGAACTTCAGAGCTCACGCCCAGGGGGAGTACTCCGGCTTGTAAATGACGGGGATGATCGAATGGAGGCAAAACTCAGAACCCAAAAAAATCCCTAAGTCTTCCGACATTACCCAAATCCCTGGACCAAAATAACCCCCCAAAAAATCCCTTGTCAAATTACCCCTAAATTGCCAGGAGGGGCAATAACATAACACAAAGAACACTCGTTTTGTTTATTCATGATACCATTAATACGCTAAGGCACTTAAGTTCTTTTTTAATACCCAAAAAAATCCGCTATCTAAATCAAGTCACCCAAAAAAATCCCAGAATCGAAAATTTCAAACCCAAAAAATCCTTCGATCATCCCCGTCATTAACAAGCCGGAGAACCCCCCCTGGGAGCTCACGCTTTTGGTTTAAAAATGTAACGCATAAGGAGAAAGAATAATTATACAGTACCCTAATGAGATCATCCTTTTCATCACGGTTGTTAATTCTTGTGGAAATCTCAAGTTGTCTTATGTTTGGTGTTATGACTGCCTCACAGCTGGCATCTGGAAAATGAAAGAAAACAAAACAGACAGGATGTTTTAGCTCCATTGTTTCTGTAGCTCGGCATCTAATGTATCTAAGAACCCGGGGGGATACTCCCTATAATGGCCTATACGGGGAGGCTCCGCCCGAAAGGGGTACCTTTTTCAGGCTCCAGGTATATAAAAGGGTAGGGATTTCACAAATTTAGGTGTATGAAAGGGTAGGGAAATCTTCCATAATGATATTTTAAAAAGCCTTTACATTAAATATTCGAGCAGACGCAACTTTTGGCTGTATCGTCTTAAATTATTAAGCGCTACATAAAAATGACAAGAAAACTTCCCGTTTTTGGTAAATGTGATGTCGTGTAGGTATATGAAAGGGGTGCCTTTTTGCAATAAAAGGTATACAGAAGGGGTACCTTTTCTATCAAAATGGTATATAAAAGGGTAAGGGGTTGGATCTCCGGGCGGAGCCTCCCCGTACAAAACTTTTTCGAGTACCCCCCCCCCCCCCCCCGGGGCTAAGAAACAGTCACCAAGAACTTGTGCGCTCATTCCATACCCTGCAAGAGGCAATTGTCTGAGAATTAAGCTGAAACATTCACAAGTGTGAATACAAATGGATTTCTGAAGCCACCAAACAGCGAGTCAACAGCATGAAATAGCAGCCTGAAATCTGCCTGTGTCGACAGGCTATTAACACAGATGACGATGCATATTATTCTACCCGATTCCGATCTAGTTGTGCTTGTCTTTGTAATGATCAGTTCTCCCTCCAGTTTCAACACTTCAGGTCCTAGTCTACAAGAGTTAGTTTTCACACACACCAACTAAATACAAATATCTGTCCACTTACCTTGCTGCTCAGGTGTTTGGTTATCATCAACTTCCCCTGGAAGGGTTGATGCATCTGCTAGAATGAAGTCATAAAATAATGTCAAACTTTGAAGAAACCATACAGGGCAGATCCAGAGAATTCAGAAAGAGACCGGGGTGGCCAAGAAAATTGTGGCGAGAGCGCAAGTCCTCCCCGCCATGAAAGATTCAAGATTGTGGAGATAATGCTTAAAGCATTCTGGGAACATTTGTGACCAAAAGTTAAGGCTTCAGAAGTTAAATTAATTAAGGGGGTGCTGCAAGCAGGGATCCATATTCGCAGTCGTCCGGTCGTCCGAGACGACTAAAACATCGTATGGACGACCAAATGATTACATAAACTCGTCCGCTGGACGACTTTAGTTTGACTTAATGGAAAAAAAAACAATTATTAAGTTTTCTTATGAGTTACTTGCGTTCTGACCACTTGTCATCCATTCATAACTTTTCGAAAACAGAACATAATTTGCAACTTTCTGTCGCGATAAAATCATAATTTTGGCCGCCATCTTGGCTGATGCGGTATTTCCATCAATGAAATCATTGCAGGCTCAATTTTCAAGCTCTCAACCGCTGATATTTTGTACTGCAGCTGCATCCGCGAAAACACGAGGCGATCGCATCAGCTGATGTTTTGATCAAAATTTGCCGTTATCTTGGTCTGGCGCCGCCAGCAAAGAAAAAAAAAGCAATGTTAACACTTCAGAAAAACAAACCAAATATGAATAAGAAGAGCAAAAGCGTTCTTTTCTTCCGTGGTTGCAGTCGAAGAGGCCCTGGCTTTCATTTGTGCCCGCATCATACGCTTCCGCAACATCGCAAGCCGCTTGGGGGCGTGATGTTTTGTGAAATTTGTTAACCGGCAGCCAAGGTAGACAAGTAAAAAGTCTCATTAACAAATACTTGTGAATCAAACTTTATTAAAACAGATTCGTTGTCTTGAAGATTTCATGTATACACAGTGTTACATACATGTGATAATAACAAAAAAGTCAACTTTTCATTTACTTGTTGTACGGTCGCCATTCTTCACTTTTGAACGGGCAAGTAAAATTTTGCCAGGGCAAGTATGTCATCTTGCATACTTGCCCGGCTGACGACTTGGAGAAAAAATGAATATGGATCCCTGTGCAAGCCCCTCGCCCCCCTCTTACTCCGCCCCTGCCTTTAGCAACAGCATTCAGGTCCTAGGCCCACTTACCGAGACCTCCTGTGACACCTGATCCACTTAGATACTGGCATTGCATTAGAGATTACCTAGAGCTTTCCTATCTACCTAGAAGTATTATTAATGTGTTTTAGGGCAAGACATTACTCTCATTGTGCCTTTCCCCACCCAGGTGTATAAATGGGCAAAATAATGCTGGGGGTAATCCTGCGATGGACTAGCATCATGACCAGGGGGAGTAGTAATACTCCTAACCACTTAATGTTACAGAAACGGGGATAAGATCTGGCAAGTATGGGCCTTAAACATTTTTTAGTTGCTTCAAGCATGACAGAAATTAGTCAAAACAGCTTAAAAGCACTTATAAGCCATCACAGTGCAACAAAAAAAAGTTAAAAAAACAACAACAATAAAACGAAAATAACAACAAATCAGTGGCACACATAATTTTCCAGTTGAGGCAACAAATGTGTACCTGAGAGAAAACATATTTCTTTGGCTGTTTTATGACTTTCATCATCTAAATCAACTTTAGGATGTGGATCTTGAAGACTAGGTTCATCTTCTTTGCTATTTGAGGAGTTAGAATGTGACAGAACTGAAGGAGAATAATTAGACGAGAGAACATTGTCTTTTAGAAAAGAGTTGAGCTTATCGCCATTTTTGCCAACATCATCATCATCGCTAAGTTCATCTTCACAGTCAACAAAATTATCAACCTGAAATGAAAACAGAGTTATGCAAGTCATTAGGTGTTTTGGGATATACGTAATAAAGCCAAAAGCAGACTAGTATTATTAATGATAAAAAATGTAATTATTATTAATAATTTCTTACCTGAAGAACTGTTCCACTGGATGAGTCAGCTGTTCGCATCAGAATAGGAACAGCTGTTGAGCCAGGTCCCAATACCTGTAATTATTATTATATGAAGTTAAACCTTACACCAGCTTTCAGTGCTATGTGCGTAGCAGCTATTTTTCCATGTCCATCTTTCCACATGCTAAACAAACAAGATGGATCGAAATACACCTTGAACTTGTGGGCTCAGTATGTATTGGTTTTGATTGGTACACTTCAAACAGCAGGTAAAAAGACAATGTCTAAAGATGGATTTTGAAAAATAGTCGCAATGCATGCAATTATTATACTAAATCACCAACACTGAACATCAACCGTTATCGTCATCATCATCAGCCCTTGGTAGCTTGTTTGTGCCACAGAACACAACAGGAAAAACAGGATCAACAATGCTAGATTTTATAAAATCCAATCAACGTAATTTTGATATTTACTTACATCTCATTTTGAATGTTAAGCTGACAGTCTTGATTTTTTTGATATTTTCTTATGAAATTTTTCACAGTACTAATTTAATACTCAAAGGACATTGACACTTACTTCCTCTGGTATGTTATCATTTTCTGACAGCTGACTGTTTTGTGACAATAAACCCTGTGAAACAGTATTGCTGCTTGCCTTCTTATCACAACATGTACCATTTTGAGAGTTGCTTTTAGAACTGTGTGCTTTCATTCCAGTGACATCATCTGTAAAGAATTTTAATTTAAAGCACCATAAAATTTGCATTGTACATAAGGTTTTTTCTTATCATATTACTTCTAGTCAAATTCCTCTACAGTGTTTCCTGTGATACCATAGTCAGCTTAGAGCCTGGGGGGTTGCATTCTATGTACGTTACGCCAAAGATCTTCAGCGTGGACTGGGTGGCGTACTGTTGTGCGATCGTAGTCAGCACCTTTGAATTGGTGTACAGATGACTTATTATAGATATGAGTAATAAAAGACCTTGGCGTAAACCTAAAAAAAACTTGGTGTATCTTCCACGCGGCGTGTACACAGAATGCACCCTGGGGGAGGTGGGGCTGGTGGTCTTAAGGAAGGAACAAGGAAGTTTGTTGAATAATGTTCTGTCATAAAAACAGTGAGATCAAAATCCTTAACTCTGAACAATATGGGAGTCCTCCCACCATTCCCCTCCCCACTCCCCTCCAAGCTTTACTTTTTTACATAGAAAAGATGGAACAGAGGAACGATAGAATGCAGAAATCTAGAAAAATATCGAAAGAAAAGTCACTTGTGAAGTTCATTCTGCCGTTCCAAATATAGAAAGCCAGGATGATCCCTTCAGGGAAAACAACGGTCATTTTAAAAGAATACAAGATCAAACTATAAAACGCTAACAAAATATTAAATAAACTAGATAAATCTACTAGCTAACTCATCTTTACCTCCCTTTAAAGTGCCTATCAATCGCTAGATAGAAAATAAGTCAATTCTTTATCTTACAGTTACACATAAAAACCTTGTCAGAAATAATGACACTGCTCAGAAATTTTATTTACACTCAAATATTTTCCTCACCTTTCTTCAGGAACATAAAGCCCTGTAAAAATTCCTCGTAAGTTTGCTCTTCTTTGCTAAAAACTTCGTCCAGTGCATCTTTTGCGTACTGATCAAGATCTACAGAATGCTCGTCGCTTTTTACGACCCCTTCACCTTTCGCCATGTTTGTTGTGTCTGTCACTTTTCACTGAAGCCTGAGAACTAGTGCCCAGTAATCCTCTCTCTTCACCGTGTAACCAAGCACCGGTTAACAACATACCAGGACGGCGGGAAGATGGTGAGATATTTTGTTCTTTTTTCACGATATTATTCAAAGTAATTCATTTCTAATACTTTACCTGGATAGTATTTTTGCCACTGCATGTAGAGGTGAACTAATTTAGCATTGATAAGTGAAAATTACGATCAAGACTGTGCAAGTAGACTACGAGCTTTGAGCTCAATCCTAGCAAATTCTGCACTAAAACTTATTATATTAAGCTTTTTAAAGCTTCCCTTCTGTTGTTTATATGCATAATCAAAACGTACAGCTGATGTAAACTGCCCTTATCGTTTCTTTCTGTGTGATGCATGATATACACGTACAATTTCATCAAACAGTTCGATTATCTGGTTTATTTAAATTTGATTGGTTTAGAAATTTGATTGGTTTATACCAAAAATGGTAGGTGTATGATTCAGCAAGAACAGTGGGGGAGCTCAAATAATTATTGAAATTCTTTGGGTGTTTTTTAATAAATCAATACTACACACAACACACTTGATGATTTCGACATTGCTGATCCTAGCAGTGCTAGTATGCAGGACACGTGTCACATATCAACCTAATAAATGTCCCGGCTCACCACGAGTCTCTCGTAGCTCAGTTGGTTAGAGCGCCCAACCGGTATCTGGAGGCCATGGGTTCGATTCCCATCAGAGACTCATTTTTTTTCTTTGTCCCATGCTTGTGTCATTGTTGAACAATTTATCTTCAATATTAATTCCACTCAGGCTTGTTGGATATGAGATAGTTATAGCTTGGCGCTACCTGCCTCATTGACTATCTACCATGTCATATCCAACGCCGCTCATGGAATAATTGTTAAGTATGATATATGGGTTATTGACGGCTGTGGCCAAAAGTGGGGCGAAGATATGGGGACTAAAATGCGGGGACGTAGAATGTGGGGGGATGTGTGGTCTGGGAAACAGGGATGCAAACAGAACCAGTTTGTATGTTTCATTATCAAACTTCAAAGTCATATGTTTCAGACAATGTTTTGCCTATAGGTGCGAAATATTGTCTGAAACCCCATGAAACTTTGAAGTTTGATAATGAATCATGCAAAGTTTGAAACCCAATTAGATGTCTTTTCATGACATGTTCATGCTTAGATGCATTGGAGGGTAATACCTCCATGCATCCTGCGTCCCATGTCCCAAACACCCATCCTTAAGTCTCAGTCCCCATGTCCCTGTCCCACTTTTAGTCACAGCTGTTTTTGACCAAGCGTGAGGTCAAGATGGCAGGATATTGGCTAAGTTCTTTTTTGCCTGTTTATGGACCGAGACAAACTTGGGGTGTGTAAGCACACACACAGTCCATAAACACTGTCTTTCTTTTAATATATTCTTTTTTATTGTTCATTTGTAGCCTCCCAAAGCTGGTGCTAAAGGAAAGAAAAGCCCTAAACTATCAAAAGCAGAGAAGGAAAAGTTAAAAAAAGAAGAAGCTGAGAGAAAGGCTAGAGAAGAGGGTGAGTTGTTTTTATTTATCAGAACTCTTCGAACTGTCATTTTAGCAGACTGGAAAAGGAAAAAAATCAACTTTCCAGAACAAGAATGTCAATAAAAATTTCAGGCCTCACGTTTCACTATCAAATATGTAATATCATTGGTAGATATGGTCCAAAATATTTGAGATTTACATTTGCATATACATTTGCACACATTGATTTTTTTAAAATTACTAATTAATTTTTATCTCTGGTGAAAAACACTTAAGAAACTCAAATTTTTGATACATATATTATTATAATTTTATGAAAGATTTCATTACAAATTATGAAAAATCCTCATGGGATCTTCAAACTTCTTGCTTAAGATTTTGAGGATCTTTTAAGGATCTTATCAAGGACCCTAAAGAGTCTTTTAAAGATTCATAAGAATTCTGCTAGCTAAGGATTTTTAGCAAGGTATATCACAATATTCTAACTGGTTCCTTTTATTCATATATGGTCATTATAAACAAATTATTATCTTTATGAGCTTTTAAACTTCAGTACCGGTACTTAATAAATAAACTTGTTGACAGTGTCTGAATGTACATAGGATTATTAATCTGAAGCAAGCTTTTTTGATCTTTTGTTTTAGAGGAGGCAAGGCTCCAAGCTGAACAGGAACAAAGAGAACGAGAGGAAAGAGAACGTCAAGAAAGAGAAGAAAGGGAAAGACTCAGACAACAGGTTAGGTCAATCGGTTAACAAAGTGTAAATAAGAATAATTATTACTTTCAATACTTTTTTATAATAAAACATTATTGGTGCAGGTAGGAACAAAAGATGAAAAAATCATTAAAAGTGAAGGCCACCTGGGAATGCCAAAGGCTGGCAGTACAACTTAACCCCTGCTCCTGTCCTTTCCTGTAGCAATCTCTGAATAGAAAGAGCACAAATATATATTTTGCTTCTTTAAATCAAAAAGTAAGAACTTAAAAGATCACAAAAGTAAAACAAAAACAAAATTTGGGTTTAAAAATGAATAGCAATTTAAATAATAACAGAGCGATAGTTAATTTAGGCAGGAAATGCAAGGAAAATGCCTTTCCATGCATAACACTGCACTCAAAGACAAGCTATGCTACAAGCATGTGATGTTGAGTGAGCCTAAACACATATTTTGGTGACCCCTCACTGCCGCTGGGAGACACTGTGGCCTAATGGTTAGCTTGCTGGACTCCAGAATTGAGCGGCCACTGTATTGAGAAGACATGATACTCTCCACCCTGGTGTATAAATGGTGTAAAATAACAGAACAGTCAAGATGGCTGACAAGTGAAATGTGTTTATTCCTCGTGCTTCGTCACGTGACATACAGCAGCACATAATGACTAGCTAGGGAGGGTAGAGTCTTATTTGACACATTTATATCACATCCTTCCCTTTAAATGAAAGAAATATAACTGTTGTAAATAAAAATAGTTAAAAAATGAAAAAACAATAAAGAAAATACGAAAAAGAAAATAATGTCACTGTCCTTGGCTTAAAGTAAAATAAATGAACAACTAAACAGAGTCTTTCCCAGGGGGGCTGGCAGCGAGGTCTGGGACGAGTTTCGATGATCGCCCCAGTTAAGAAATATGGCCGAGCGGGACTAAGTACCGGTTTAATTGAAAACAAAGATGGCGGAAATTTATGGCGGACGGTCGTTTGCGAAGGTTCATCACAGGTAACCAAAGCGTACTATGAGAGTTTGTATGGATGTACTAAAACTAAGAAGGCTTGTATGGATTTGAAATAAAGTCGAGAAAAATATCCCTTTTTACCGGTGAAAAGTTATGATGAAACTTTAAACCTTACCTGGTGTCACGTTTTTAGGCGGTGACGCAACGCCTATATGCTGTGGCCCGTGGACGGGCAATGTTACGACTACTCCAACCGAGTAGCACTGGGAACTAGGCACTTTGTTGTTTACTCAGTTTTGGTACGCCATCTTTGATTGTCATGAGTACTGAATCAACTTTAAGAGCATCCATCGGCAAAACGCGTTTGATTTCTAACGTACAGTTAAACAGAGTTTTGGGTTCAAGGGAGAATGATGTACTGGATAATTGTGAGCTCGCTTAAAGAACTTTTCTACCGAAGTCGGCATACGTGATGGCAGACTAACTTGACTGATGTTGAATTTGACGAGTGAAGGCCGGTTAGTGTCATAACTTTTGAAACCTTTCCAAAAGGGAGACCGATGGCAGCTGTTGTATCTTGATTAGATTGCAAAGGTGAGCTATCTGAAATCTTTGTTTGCTTAACCTTTGACGTGCATTGTTGTCGATAATATTTAAGTTTAAGTTAATTTTCTTTTCTTTTCCCTTCGCGACTCGCCATCTTCATTTTACTGCTTTTGATAATATTTATTCGGGTATTTATCTCAAGCCATTAAAAACAAAACAGTGATGGTATCCGTATTCCTATTTGTACGAGAAGCCAGAATTAAGAATTAAGAAATTAAGAAAGAACTTCTACCCTATTTCTAGTAAGCGGTGTTGACTTCATTACATTTCAGACCATTTCAATACGGTAGTGTCACACAATCTTCAGTATCGACTAGGTGTGGAAATCAATCCTGGGCCTTTCTGTTGCTAAATGACGAAGTTCATAATTAATTTAATGTATTTATCTTATCATACTGTAAGTTTGTAATGTATTGCATTGGAGGTTCGTTTTGTAGTCAAGGCAAATAAAAATTAAAATGAATAAGAAAAATGCAATTTCTGGGATCATTGTAAAGCGTCATCGCCTGTGCATGCATGTATGCGTGCCGGTTATTGTATTTCTAGTGCTTTAGAAAGTCGTACGCGCGATTTTCGTCTTAACCGTCTGTTGAGTACGCAACAGACGGTTAAGACGAAAATCGCGCGTATGACTTTCTAAAGCACTAGAAATACAAAAACGTGACACCAGGTAAGGTTTAAAGTTTCATCATAACTTTTCACCGGTAAAAAGGGATATTTTTCTCGACTTTATTTCAAATCCATACAAGCCTTCTTAGTACATCCATACAAACTCTCATAGTACGCTTTGGTTACCTGTGGGTTCATAAACGTTTCGAGAACTGTTTCCACGTTCGAACATCCAGGGGTTCGTTTAAGCACTTTTTATCTAAATTTCGATTTTTAAGAAGTATCATAGGTGAAATTTAAGCCGCAAACCGGCGAACGGGACCACCACTGCGTTTTTACATCCCAGTGAAGACAACGAAATCTCACAGCAGAATATTTTTAGTAATTGTTTCATACACTGGATAAGCTGAACGATCTTTATTCCTGGACTAGACGCCATGACGGTAAGGGTAGCCATTTTCGGACAGTTTTTTTTTTTTCTGTAAGACTTAGATCAAACCGTAGTTGACGTAGTTGTTATTGAGAAAGTGCAAAAGGTTTGATATGACTCGTTTTGTTTTATTTCCCAATTAAGCCTCAGAGCCTAGTTAGAATTTGAATATAAGAATATAATATCTAGAGTAACATGGAACTGAAATACATTTTATCGAAATAAAATATATCAAAATTTAATTGGCCTACCAGTATTTTTTATTTTATGTTTTGCACCAGTTTAATGCAATAACATTTTTTCGTGTTCAATTAGTGTTGTAAGATTAGGTGGTAATGTTTGCAACAGTTTTCTTTATTTAAACTTTTGAACTGAGCATGTCTTCGTGATAATGGCGCTCACTGAGAAAGCTGGTGGGGTAACCTTGCATTTAGACTTTGCCTATCACACCTGTGGGGTGAGAATTGAAACTTGCAGGAGGCTGGTTGGTTGTAGAATGCTCCAGTCATGGTCAGTCACCTAAAACTTAGTGACCACGGTTTGCTGTATTTCCTTGAGGAAAAAAAATGAAACTTGAGTTCCGAGGGGGCTTAAAATGTTTTTAGCAATGCATTATCTTGAAATGCTTTTACAAATAAAATAATTATACCATGATGGAGTTTGCAAGGGATCTGCTCCTCAAATGTACATGTGTGTACCCTGGTAGAGAAATAATTGAGACACTGCATGGGATCTGACACTTTAAAAAATCCTATTGAGACTTACTTAACCTGTTGATTCTTAACTGCCCTACCTGTCCAAAGAAAAAATCAATTTCTACTCGCATCCAGTTGAATAATCTTCCTGCTGACCAGGAAAAAGTTTCAGATGTAAATGTAAAAAAAAATATGTAAAATTAAAGTTGTTTACAGTGGTCATGCCCTTAACTTCAAGGGAAACAAAAATTTTAAATGAACATAACAGTTACAAATTCCAACTAGCAGGAGGCAAACCAGTTCTCTATCTACAAAGCATGACCAAGGATTTGATCTCAGGACAACCAAGAACAAATTCAGCTTGTTGCTGGGTAGAGGATTTTGACCTGGGATCTTAGAATTACAACACCAGTACCCAAAACCACTTGGCTACACTGTCTCCTGAAAGTAGTGATAGATGATAGATGAGAATTTTTAGGGTGGGGGAAAACAGTATTGCAATAATAATATTGTAGAATTTTTTTATTACCGGCAAGGGGTGCATCCCCATGAGTACCATAATGATTCGATTTAGCGCCCTCCTTCCAATAAGCGCCCCCTTCCGAATAAGCGCCCCCCTTCGAATGTGTTTTTGTAAATAAGCGCCCCTATTCCAATAAGCGCCCCCATTCTTATTAGCGCCCCCATTCTTATAAGCACCCATATTCTAATAAGTGCCCCTATTGTGGATAACTGCCCCTACTGAAGTCACTGATAAACTCCTGACTGTTCACCATACAGTTCATGTATATATTTACTGTTAAAATGAACAATTATTTTAAAAGTAACTGAACTTTTAACAATTTCTAACTGTTATAGTTCCTGTTGTTGTTAGATACATTTGGTTGTTTCTCAAAAAATTAAATAAGCGCCCTGTCTCGAATAAACGCCCTCCCTTGAGGTGCCAAAAGTAAATAAGCGCCCCGGGCGCTAAATCGAATCATTACGGTAGCTCATTTGGAGATGTGAAATATACCCTGGGAGACAAAATTACCCGGTAAGTATGGTAGGTCAATGTACTTGTTGCAACAGACATTCCATTGTTGATGGGCAAATTTATCATTTTTCCAGTGCTGAAGTGTTTCCAGTACATAAGACAAGCATTTACTTTACCACCTTTAAATGCTGTAATTAAATTGTGATCCCTCTGACCCTGTTCAACCAAAGTATTTACCCAAAACATAATTAACGGTTTCTGTATGTGTAAGCAAGGCACTTCAGATTGCACAGTTTAGGTAATTGAAGCCATACCCTCTGCAATTATTATTATTTTTTACATTTAAATTTAATTAAGTGAAGAAATTTATTCTTTTTGGATTTCTTTGCCTTGTTGACTTCAGCTTGATCTTGTACCGGCAAAGGAAAAAAAAGGAAAATCGAAATTTAATATCTCTTTAAGATTACCTTAGAAAACGTTTATTCTCCTGTGGGCCCATTCGCATGGACATGATGGAAAATGCTTTGAAATTCGATTTTCAACCGAAAGCAACTCGGCACTTTATATGCAATATTCGGTTCTAGAAGTAAATGCTACTATAAACGTTCAATCAGAAGATGAATTTCTAAAAATAACTTCTATGTTTTATACGCAAACTACATGTGTAAGCTTGTATAAAGACACAGAACTTGAGACAGGTACTGTATATAAAATGTAAACTTTAATAAAGCTTAGCAGGTCAACCCTACTTGACAGGGGCAGTCGTGAAACACTTCGACGCCAATAAAGGACACTGTTACTGAATTTTCTGTTAAGTGAAGGAGAATCGCGGTCGAAATAATTTCTTTTGCTGTGCAGGCGTGAAGATGAGATAACACTCGACTGGGAAAATATCAGCCCATGCAGTATACACAGAAACTTGTACATGTCCCGAAACATGTCACTCGCTCCTTGCTCATTTAAATTTTTAACTGCTCTACTAACCTAAAACAGAGCTGATCCTTCTTTACATTAGTCTTGATTGTCTCAGAACTGCCACAAAAAATTATAACGGGAAGTAAACGGCAATAACCAACAGCGAATTCGTTTTCTACAGTCAACTCGACACGCGACGCCATGTTGTTTCCTTTTTTTGCCAAGGCATTGTGCGCATGCTCCGTACGGTTCTCGAATGATTGACAGATTTCTTAACTGGGGCGATCATCGAAAGCGGAAAAGCGGTAAGATCAAAGATAGCTGCCAGCCCCCCTGGTCTTTCCTATCTCAGACCAGTCTATAGATCAAGCCGGTTGGGTTTTACTACTGGTCTGCCACTGCGGGTGACATATGGACCTGCACTGTTCTCCTTTGTTGGTTCTGGATGCGGCTCAGGGGATGTAATATCTGGCGGTGCAGGTGCTATTGTGGTTTGGTCTGGTTCCTCTCTGGGTAGCTCCTTATTCTGGACTACAGTATGGTCTGCTGCCAAAGATAGTTCTGCATCCAAGCTAGCATGTCCTGGAGCTGGGCAAACTCTTAAATGCTGCCTGTTGCGGCGATACTTCCTGCCATTTTCACCTTGAACTACATAGGATCTTGGTGTGTGGTGATGTTGGACTACAGTAGCTGGCTTCCATTCCTTGGCAGCTGTCCAAGGCTGCATGCGCACTTTGGTTCCGGGCTGAAGTTCCTTCAGGTCCTTGCTTGCGTGACGGTCATGGTACTTTTTCTGAATTTCTTTGGTCTTCTCTAGATACCTGGAGACTTTGTACTGGTCGTTGCTTGCAGGCTGGAGTAAACTTTCTTTCATGGGCAACTTATTCCTCAGCCGACGACCCATGAGTAGTTGTGCTGGAGACAGCTCAATGTCTGGTAATGGTGTTGTTCGATAATCCAACAAAGCCAGATGCTTGTCATCATTCTTTCGCCACAACTTCTTAACAGTTTGAACTGCTCTCTCTACTTCCACATTAGCCTGTGGGTAATGCGGTGAGGTGGTAGTATGCTTAAAGCCATAATCTTTGGCAAAATCCTGGAACTCCATACTGCTGAACTGGGAGCCATTATCCGAGACAACTTCTGCTGGGATCCCATGGACTCCAAACTGCCTTTTCAACTCCTCTATCACAGCACCACTTCTTAAAGATTCCAGTTTTGCAACTTCAAGGAATTTGCTACGGTAGCACACAGAAAGTAAATAATGTTCTCCACGAAATTCAAATAGGTCGGTTCCTATCTTCTTCCAAGGAAGTGATGGTGGCACGGAGGGCTTTAATGGTTCTGAGGGCTGTTTCTTGGCATAGTCAGCACACACACTACAATTGGTGACCATTTGCTCAATTTCCACTGACATTCCCGACCAAAATAGTACTTCTCTGGCTCGCTGTCTGCATTTGGCTATTCCAAGATGACTCTTGTGGATCTGGCGGAGCATTTCAGGTGTTAGTACCTTTGGTACAATAAGGCGTGTCCCTTTGAAAAGCAGTCCGTCTGCTGCGGCAAGTTCATCTCGGAATGTCCAGTAGGGTCTTGCCTCTGTGGGGACTTCGGTTTTCGTGTCTGGCCATCCATTTTTCACCATGGTAAGAACTGACAGTAGCTCTGGGTCTCTCTTGGTCTCATTCTGGAACTCTTCACATCTTTCATCCGAGACTGACAGAACCACATTTATTTCTTGGAATTCTTCATAAGCTTTGCAGTCATCATCCTGCACAGATGCTCGACTCAAGGTGTCAGCCAGGACTTGTCTACAACCAGGGATGTATCGTATCTCCACATCATACCCACGCACATTGAGGATCATTTTCTGAAGTCTCAGCGGTACTTGTGACAATGGTTTGGAACTTATCGCCTGCAGTGGCATGTGATCCGTCTCAACTACCACACTTCTGCCATAGATGTACTGATGGAACTTGCGACAGGCAAAGACAACTGCTAACATTTCAGATTCAATTGGTGCATACCTCGTTTCTGTGTCAGTTAGTGCACGGGATGCATAACACACGGGTTTGTTGTCTTGTAACAACGCTGCTCCAAGCCCCTTTCCGCTTGCATCACACTGAATGGTCACTGGCTTTGTGACATCGTAATATTGTAGCACCGGAGCTTGTGACACAAGTTCCTTGATCTTCTTAAAACTCTCTTTCTGCGGATGATCCCAGTGGAACAATACATCTGACTTCTCGAGCTCTCTCAAAGGAGCATCCACGGTGGATAACCCGGGTAGATACCGGCTCTGAAACTGTATAAAGCCAAGAAGCCGTTTCACATCTTCCTTGCTTTCTGGTTCTGGCATTTCCTGGATTGCTTTTATCTTCTGGGGATCAATCTTCAGGCCCTCTGCAGTAAGGAGATGTCCTACATATGGTACTTCTTTCTGACGAATCTTGCATTTCTCTTTGTTGAGCTTTAAACCCTTTCTTGATGCTCTTTCTAGAAATTTCTGTAATCGCTCATCGTGTGTAGACTCATCTCCGGCGATGATCACATCATCCATAATGACTTCGACACCATCCAGGTCTTCGACCATTTGGTCCATGGTCCTTTGGAAGATCTGGGGCACATTTCACACCAAAGGGTAGTCTTGTGAACCTGTATCGACCAATTGGGGTGTTAAAGGTACAAAGACATGAAGACTCTTCATCTAACTTCAACTGCCAAAAGCCACTTTTTGCATCTAGAATGCTGAAAGTATTGGCACCTTGAAGGCGGGTGGCTTCTTCATCAACGGTCTTCATTGGGTAGTGGGACCTCTTCATGGCAGCATTTAGATCTCTAGGATCAATACACAGTCTCACTGCACCGTTGGGCTTCTGAACTACAACAAGCGAGTTGACCCATTCAGTTGGTTCCTCTTGTCGCACAATAACTCCCAGCTTTTCCATCCTTTTTAGTTCTTCAATAACTTTCTCTCTCTGAGGCACTGGAACCTTTCTCGGAGCATGTGCAACAGGGGTAGCACCTTCAGCCAGCTGGATGTGATACGTGCCAGGCAAGCATCCTAAGCCTTTGAACAATTCTGGGTAGTCATCTAACTCCACTCTCCTCTCTGGTGGTTTTGGGGTGGTCAAGTGATAAACTCTCTTCAGCAGGCCAAGATTGACGCAGGTGTTTCCGCTAAGGACTGACTCCACTTCAGGGTCCACAATAAAGAACTTGACATCTACGACCCTATCCTTGTATCTTGTGTTTAACACCACTTCTCCACAAGGTTTCAGCTTGTGTTTGGAAAAGGAGATTAACACATTGTTTGTTTTCTTCAGACGTGGAGGGGGTTTAAACTTGAGGCTGTTGAAAGTCTACAGTGACATGACATTGGCTTTTGCACCGCTATCCAGCTGGAAGCGAACTCGAGTACCCTCTACTTCAACTTCTTCGTAAAATTGCTCATCTTCAGTAACACAGCTTGACTCAACCGAGTACACAAACAGAGATGGATCCTCTTCGCTTTCTTCTTGGTCCGAGTCCTCTTCCGTTTCTTGCTCAGAATCCACTGCTTCTTGTAGCTTGTGCACTTGTTTTGTCATACAGAATTTTGCATAATGATTCATCTTCTTGCAATATCCGCACTGCTGTCCCATTGCTGGACATTTCTTGTGAGCTTTGTCATAACCACAACGTCCGCATTTATCTGTCGGTTTCCTGGGCTTCGATTCACAGTCCTTCGTGTCATCGATCTCCTCTGTAGGTGGCTTCCTTTTGTTTTTGTCGGAGCGCTGTCGACGATTCCACGGTGGGCGTTTATCTTTACGAAGTGCATTTACGGTTGGATCTTTGTCGCTGGCGAGCTTTTTCAGACTGCTAAGATTCGTTTCGTGATTTCGACCGATTTCAATGGCTTTCTCGCATGTCAACTCGTCGGCTAAGTCGAGGCACTTCTCTCGCACTTTGGGATGTTTACAACGGAAAACGATCGCATCTCGCACCATTCGCTCCTCTTCTTGGTAGCCACAATCCTTTACTAGAATTTTAAGATCTGTCACAAACGATTCGAAACTCTCATTGTCTCCCTGGCGTCTTTCACTGAACTTCAAGGCAGCCATGACATGGTTTTTTCGTGGCGCGCAGTACTATTCAAATTTCTTCACTACCACGGCCAATTTTGCCGCGTCTTCGGGTTTAGCCAACGCAAATCCTTCGAATACATCCAACCCTTTATCGCAGACCCACAGCTTGAGGTAGCTGACTTTGACGCTTTCGTCTTTGTCGTGCAACGGACCTTCGAAGATGCACTTGGCTTGTCTACTGAAACGACGCCATTCTTGATGCAAGTCTTGCACGGTCCACGACATCTCCGGACTCTTGTATTTCGCCATTGTCGTTGTATTTCACGTCTGTCGTAGAACAAACACAATCGACTGGAATCCTGCGTACTAAATTCGGCCAACTGACAGCCAGATGGCTTGATTCGGCATGGGATTTCGCTGCTCTTTCTGACACCATGTAAAATAACAGAACAGTCAAGATGGCTGACAAGTGAAATGTGTTTATTCCTCGTGCTTCGTCACGTGACATACAGCAGCACATAATGACTAGCTAGGGAGGGTAGAGTCTTATTTGACACATTTATATCACAAATGGGTACTGGCGAATAATGCTTGGGGTGACCCTGTGATGGACTAGCATCCCATCCAGGGGGGAGTAGAAATACTCCTAGCAACTAAATGCTACACAAACCGTGATAAGCTCTGGCAGTATGGGCCATTAGGCTGACTGCTGCTAGGCACAGGACAGTGCAAGATTATTGACACTGACCTAAGGTTTATCTTGTCATCTAGGAGAGTGCAAGGCACCAGGCTGAAGTAGATGAGCTCAAGGAAAAGATTGAAAATAATGCACAACAGCTCAAAAGTCTACAGGAGAGTGAGCGTGCAAAAGCAAAGGTTGGTACATGTGTAACTGTTACAATAATGCAACTTGCAGTTAAATTTGATTTTAAAAATTAATTTTAATTATTTTATCAATGAAGGGAAAAAAGAGACTTACAACTTCAAATAACTTGGTTTTGATTATTTTTGCAGGGGACTCAGTAACAACTTAACAATCTTTAATACACTCTTGCCCTACAAAGAAATATTTATAAAATATTAATATAAAAAGTAATTTAAAACATATTACTAGTAAATTAAGTGAGAGTACTTGCTGCCTAGATGCAGGTGGGCATCAGGGTTTTTCACCCAGGCAAAGTATCAACTTAAGACCCTACCTTCTTTGGTAATAAAACTGAAGCTGACCAGTTCAGATGTTGAAAACAGCCAGGCAAAGTTCACAGCCGGTCAATTTGCAAAGTGGCTGGCTCTTAAAGTGTTACTGAACAATATTTTGAAATTTGCATCTGAGATTTTTGCTTAATAACATAACTTTTGAACCTCACTTACAAACACTGTGATTTTCTTTTGCTTAAATTGGATATATATTGAAAAATGCTTTTTTGGCAGCTTGAAGTTGGCCGGTTGAACCCAAAATTGGGGCCAAATCAGCCTTGTGACGTCTTGAGTTGTATACAATTCAGAACTCAGAGTAAACCCAGAGTGAACATGGAGTGTGACCAGATAGACAAGAGGCAGAAAAAAGTCTCAAGGAAATATTGTGTAGCTGGTGGTCCTGTTTTTGATCATTTTACACTGTTTTGATAGTTTATAATAATTTACAATTATATTATAACAAATACATGTATCCTACGCACAATCTGAATGCTACAAAACTGGAGAGTTTTTAAACTTACTGTACTTATGTATTTTGGAATGAGGTAAAGTTGACTTTATTTGTCAAGATGGAATAGGAGAAGAGTATCTTGACATTAAAAAAAACAATATTAAATTTAAAAAAAACAAACAATATATGATCATACATTCAAGGGGATATTAATTGCTCTTTGCTTGCTTACAGTGGGAAAGGTACATGCTGTGTGATGGAAACCCTGATCCACTCAATACACGTGACCTCAACACTTTTGTGAACCTCTGGCGAGATGAAAAAGAATCAAAGCCTTTCCCAGTCGTACTTGATGAGGGTGAAGGCACTCTGAAGGTACAAATGCAGTGAAAATTTAAATAATAATATTTCAGATTTTTTTAATTTCAGTGCTCAAATTTTTATCTTGTCTTCCATTTCCATTTTTGTTTTAATTTAATGGCAATAGTAGGATTTGTACAAAGGGTGTGAAATAAAAAACAAACCTTCAGTTGTTAAGTAGGTATTCTTTAATTTCACTAGCTTGCTTGCAAAACCCTTTAAGTCACATTTGAAATCACTTTATTTTTATAATTTTATCATTAGTTAATTACTTTCTCAGGCTGCTTTTCTTGTTTTGCAGTTCTTTTAAATTAAACATGGTAAATAGAATTAAATTAAATAAATTTATTATTAATTATTATTGTTATTATTGTTTATAATAATTTGAAGATAATCAGCTGTTAAATTTTCAATAGCTCATTGAAGAACTGGAGAATTTTCTGTCCAATTCAGAAGAAGAAGGTTTCACAGAAGATGATACGCAAAGACTTAAGCAGGTACTTACAGTTTGCCTCGAGCGGCACCAGGTCATCAAGCCTGTGAATGCAGACATATTTCCGGCTGTCGTTTCTCTCCCCCGATAAGTAATGTTTGCTAGCTTGAGCCAAGAAACAATTTCCTTGATGTCAAAATCTTAAGCCAATCGGAGTTAGGCTCAGAAAGACCCAGAACTGCCGCACGTACAGCCTGCAAGAGCATCGCGCAATTGCATGGTAAAAATACCAGCGGATAAAGTGGACACTGTATTTCATGTCAGTTATGAGGAATGAGAAGTGAAGAAGAAGTCAACATTCTCCAGGACGCTTTAGTGCCAAGACAAAAATTAAATATAATTCCTATAAATTTATATATTAATAACTAAAGATCATTTTTGACCAGAAATTTAAAGATGGGCTTGAACTCTCAAATTTCCCTTAAATCTTAAGTTTAAGCACTTTTTGTCTAACAATTATTATAGTAAACATATTTTATTTATTTAATATTTGTTACATAATGTGAGAAAAAATGATTATTTACAAATGTATTTTGTTGCTCTGTTGTAGTCTGTGCTTAAGCTTCAAGAGCTGATCAGTTACAAACTTGATGAGGCCACTATGAATCTACTGCAGGTGACTGACACATACCATATAGTTTTATAACTAGTCAAGATCTTAAAATTGCAGCTGTACTGTCCTATGTAATATGCAAAGTCCTATGCAATACTTCTTACTAATGTGTGTATAGAGCTAGTATTTCTGCCGTGCACACGTTAGCGCATTTTAACGCATGCAACTTTGTTGGCAAACAGTATCTTGGCATTAGGGCTACCATAGCAATGGTATACCCCATAATTTTTATTAAAAAACACTGTTAATATTTAATATAAAATTAATTTATTATATGTGTTTATAGCTATAATACTAGCCCCACCATCATCATGTTTATTATTGAGAACTTGTGATCAGCATGTTAAAGGTACCAGTACTTAGAACCTTTTTGTAAAATTTTAAAAAATCTACAGAGGGGCTCAGACCACCTTAAATTTTCAAACCTGTGCTTATTTTTAGTTTTATACCCTTAATGCTAAACTAAGGGTGTTTTAACAGTCTGTTGCTGCTATGGCAACTGATTATGCCAAAAAAATGATTGCAAATTGTTCACCAAGATTGCACATTTGCTTGATACTGTTTTTGTGAAATAAACTGGTAAAGAGTGATTACCGCCGGTTTCTGGAAAATGTAACTAACCACCCTTGGTTTACTTATTATAGCAAGAAAATAAATGGACCTACATTTATACTGAAATAATGTTTTTTCTTTCCTTCATAGAATGCTTCTGATGATGTAGATCCTGACACACAAAATTTGCAGTTCACAAGTGCCTCAGAAAATGTTACTGTTTGTGTCTGGGGAAACATAGCCAAAAATCCAAGGTATTTTAATCAGTATTTCTGCCATACAATGCAGTAAA
Source organism: Oculina patagonica (assembly GCF_052425735.1). Classification (NCBI taxonomy): domain Eukaryota; kingdom Metazoa; phylum Cnidaria; class Anthozoa; order Scleractinia; family Oculinidae; genus Oculina; species Oculina patagonica. Next base: position 9,507,546 of record NC_135769.1, on the reverse strand, counting down.
TATACTCAAGGTCCATAATGTGTTTTGATTATTAATTTAATTATTTATGCATGATAATGTGTTGTTTCAGAAAATATCCATACCCCTCTCATGAAAGGTCTTTTTGATTTAAATCTCCCCTCCCACTTGAAAATTCCAGTTAAGCCCCATACGTTCTTTTTATAATTTGGATTTTGAGCACCCCCCCCCCCCCTCAGAATTTCCAATGATCTTCCATGGGGTGCTTTACTGACATTTTCTGGAACTGCACAAATTTCACCAAACATACTTAATGGGCAAGCTGACTGAAGACTGCCTAAAAATATTAACTAATTAGTTACTTAAACAGTGGTATTTTCTCGTTCCCAGGGTAAAGTCCTTTTCATTTGAAAAGATGGGATTCACAATGGAAATCCCAAGAGTTCTTGCTATTGGCAATGTGGCTGTTCGTGTTATGTACAGTAAGTATGATCACCTCTCTCCACTGTCCAAGTCATTTTACCCCAAGCTCAAAGTTAAACCTCCAGAGGTAGTGGTAGAAGAGGCACCTCCAGCAGAAGAAACAGAAGGAGATGGGGTAATTTTCTTTTGTTAGAACTTGAACTTGTGTTTTTCTGACAGAATTGTATCTGCCGCATACTAAGAATATTCTTAAGTGTGATTCTGTTTATGGACAGTGCTTGATAAGCTAGGTTGAGCAAACTTTTTTATCACACTCTCATTCTATCCCTTCACATGACAGATACTCAGTTTATAAGAACCAGTTTTAATTCCATATACCCAGTAACTGTAAGTTAAGAATTGATTTATGCTTAGTGTGCATCTATCAAGTTAGAGGTGCTTGCAGGTGTTTGGACAACAAGAGTTAAGTGTTAATTTTCTTCTTTTAGCCATTTTATTTTGATGAAGGCAGCCGGAAGGTTGCCAAAAATTTGATTTTAACATTTTAAAGGTCAAATACAACCGTATTTTTTTAAGTTAGAGTTACTTTAGGTGTAGTAGGGAGTACATTTGTAACTCTAACTTCTAAAGAACTCAACAAACTCCCAATAAACACATAGCTAAAAGCATGAATTGAATTATTCTTATGTAAGCAATAGGAAGCAGGAAAGTTTTGACTGAGTGTCTGTCCACAAAATTTGTTGCATTTCTGCTGAAAAAAAGCTACTCAGAATTCTTTGCTTTGTATGTTAATTCTGTAAATCACAGTGTACTTAATTCTGTAAATCACAGTGTACAACTAGCATTAATTGTGACTTGATATTTCAACAGACAGGGGAAGGTAATGACGGGGCAGACAAGGAAGGAGCAGATGATACACTAGAGGCCATACCACCCAAATCTGCTTCACAAGCAAGCCGAGCAAGTAAAGCAAGCAGAAAAAAGGTAATATATAGATATGTTATTATCAGATTAATAAATTGAGGTCCTGCACTGGTACTGAATTCAAATTCACTATCTTGTGAATGATTGTAATTTATGAGCAGTTATGTACTGGTTTGCTTTCTTGATGTAACATATATGCAGTAAGCAATAAAAATGTGCCAATCTATCTATATCATCATTATTTACATCATAAATATGAAGTATCTGATTTATGCCTGTGTTTGTTATAGCTAGCCAAAGTTGTGTCTGAGTGTCTCTGAGTGTTACATTTAGATTTTTGTTTGACAGAGTGGAAGAACTAGCAGTGGTAAAAGCAGTCGTAGTCGTAAAGCCAGCGCCAAGAGTGTTAGAAGTCAGGTCAGTGATAATGAGGCTCAACAAGACAAAGAAGAAACTAAAGAAGGAGAGCAAGATGGTAATAAAATACTTCTGAAGTAAACTACCCAAGAGTTTCCAAGTTAAAAATTTAAAAATTCACCCCCAAGAAACTAATGACAAAAAGTAACTATGCACCTGTAAAATACTACTTTATAGTTTCATGAGGGTTAAAGGTTGTAATAAGCCATGCTGCACATTCTGTAAAGAAATTTCACATGCTAGCTGTTTTAGTTTCTCTTTGTATCAACTGCAAGTGTACACAATGATGTACTTCTGAAATGCAAACTATATATTGTACAATCATGGTTTTTGCATTTTTTTTGAAGAAGTGACAATTATTGGGTGTTTGATCTTGCTTCCCCCCTATTGGGAGCAGTCTAAGGCTTGGAGTCATTTTTTAACATCTTTCTAAGAGGGTTGTTCTCTGCGTCATGTGGTATTCTAGAGCGTATGCCTCCTAAAACTTAACACTTCAATCCAAACTCCAATTTATTCGGTCGTGATAAAAGACCCTCAAAAAAATTTAGAGGTGATGTGACTGACCTTACTCAATGGAGTTCCCTTCCTCTCCCGGCCTTCCTCTCATGCAAGGGGTGGGAAGAAGAAATTGACCTAGTAATTTGTTCCTTTCATCAGGTGAAGGAGGTGAAGACAATCGTGCATCAGCTGATCAAGCAATTGATGAAGCTACAACAGCGCTGTCCGGTGCACTGGAAGAAGAGGAGGAGGAAGATGATGATGTTGTGGACTTGAGAGCATTCAGTGCTATTGGTCCACTCATGTTTATTGAGCTCCTGGACCTTCCACCACAGCCTAAAGTTGTTAATGGATGGATTATGCAACAGAGTAAGTGTTGAGCAATAGCTCAAATAAAAAAAAACCTTCCATCTACTGTCTCCATGTAAAGATTCTTATCAGCAGCAAAATGGTTTTCATAGCACCCCAACACAGCTGGGTCCCCACATCCAAGTTATTTTCACTTTCTGTCTCAATGAGACATGACAACTATTCTTTGTTTGTTTTACCAGCCTCCTACATGACTTGTAAAGGTGATACTGGTCACCAATCTGTATTTATGGCCTGTGTTTTCAGCCAGATGTTTTGGTCAATTGACAGTATTTGACCAATCGGCAATATTTTGCTAAATATTGCAAAATGTGAATGAGGACAATTTGTACATTGCTCATGTTAACCTTCTTTAAGGTAAAAGCTCAAATACTGGGTTCCTGCCTTAAATAACATACACTTTAGTTGACAAGAACTTTGTCAAATTAATCTCTTTCATTACTCAAACTGTATGATTTCAGTTGTATCTTCAGAACTCAAAAGAGTGAATTATCAAGTTGAAGGACAGGCAGGTTCAGATGCAAACTCAGCAAACAGCACCCCTGCCCCACCCAACTCTGCATCAGCCACACAAGTGCAAGTACCGGTAACCAATCCACCAGTAATGATCACATGCAAGTGAGTTTAATAGAACTGGCATAATTATTACTTTCAGTGCCATGCACATTTTAATATTAATTTTAAATCTTGATTCAGTTGTAGCTTGGTGGCCTATCAATGCAGTAGTTATGTTTAGTGCACTGGACTCCAGATTGATTGACTAAGGTTTCAGCCCTTGCCTGACCATGGTTGTAACTTTGTTTTCATGGGCAAGACACAAAACTTTTGCAATGCGTTTCTCCACCTTTAAGAGGTGTATAAATGGGTACCAGCAAATAAAATATTGAGGGGTAACCCTGTGACAGACTAGCATCCTATCCAGGGAGGAAGGGGGAGGGGGTGTAGAAATATTGTACTCCTAGTTGTTTAAAAAAAAACTGAACCAACAAACGAACCGCTAACAGACTTAATTTGACTAACAATAGACAGATCAAAACTGACCAATTACTGTTGACAACTTAACACACATTTTACAGCCAATAACATCACAGCTTAACTGACCAATCAACTTCAATGAACCAGGCCCCAGTTGTTCAAAAGGTGGATAACACTATCCACTGGATGAATCACTATCCGGTGGATAGCGCAGTATGTTTTGTTAACACTTATCCAATGGATAGCGATTTATCCGGTGGATAGCGCTATCCACTCTTTGAACAACTGGGGCCAGACTTATAACATCATCGACTGACAACAACTTTTCACTTGACTCTGAAGATGACTTCCGCTCAGGTTGTCGAAATGTCAGTCACCCACAACAGTTCTCAGAACTATTCTCACCCAGATGATCACACTATACTTCAGCTAAGAGAAACTGGGATAAACTCTGGTGGTATGAGATACTTTTGTTTGGTGCAGGTCATAACAGTTTTACGGCCTAGTTTACTTTTTGGCCAGCGTTATTACTAAACTTTGTTATGGGCAGGACATTTTGCTCCCATGGTGCCTCTCTTCAGCCCTATGAAATGGAGGGGGGTAGGGGGGCAGGAGCCTGAAAGAAAAGGGACATGAGGTCGGAGGAGAGAGGGCGAGAAGCAGGATTATTAAGGTGGTGGAAACCGGGAGAAAACGAGCAACATTTCGCAGCATTCCATAATAATACATATGCAACAAAAAAGGAGAGAAAGGCTACAGAAAGGGGCAGGAGGTGGGAGTAAAAGGTAGGGGAGGTGGGAGGTTCAAACACCCCTGTCCCCATCCACTATGAATGGGCACTAGCAAAATATTGGTTTTGTAAGCTGACAACAGAAGATCCCTTCAGACCTAGGAGGGGGGTGGGACAGTTTCTTAATTTTGTTATACAAGATTTTGTCAAGTTGATTTGATAGTAACTACAATCAGAAAGTATTTTTGATGTTTTACTAGGCTTCCTGGAGATGTGATGTATTTTGAACAGCCCCAGCTGGCACAGTGGGATTCATTAAAAAACAACTGGAAACTTGATGCATTCACAGACTCACAGTACAATGAAGGTACACTTTTTAATAAAATAATATGTTTTCAAAACTAAAAAGCATTTAGTCCTTCTTCTTAAAATCATCGGAAGCCTGCTGCAAGCAAGACCCTTTCAAAAAATGTTTATAAAAGAATAATTGAAAACTTATATTTGACTGTTTTACTTGTAACAGTCACTCTTATTGGATCAAAGTGCTCTTCTGATTAGTCTGTTGATATCTTTAAGGGTCTTGTCTTCTTGAAAGCCGTACGTAGCTGTTGCCCTTATAGACACTTTGCATAAATGGCACCCAAATTAATAGACAGGATTTTTTGCATGAATGTGAGACTTAGGATGTATGAGTATTAATATTTACCGCCGACCGG